>NC_073272.2:41474015-41777045 GCF_029289425.2 Pan paniscus
CCGTTTGGCTCAGCTGGATGGTTCTTCTGTTCCACGTGGCAGCTGGAGCCATGCAACTGCAGTCAGCTAGGAGTTTGACAGAGTATGGGACATCCCAGATGGCCTCATTCACATTTTTGGCAGTTAGTGTTACCTATTGACTGAGTTGCTCCTGTTCTCTTTCCCTCGGCCTCTCTCTTCAGTAGCGTAGCCCAGGCTTTTTACATGGCAGTTCTATTCAAGAAAGCAAAGACAGATGCTGCCAGGTCTCTTAAGTCCTAGACTCAGAAGTCACATGGGAACACTTCCATTGCATTCTGTTGGCCAGACCAAGTCACAAGGCCAGCCTGGGCTCAAGGGGAGGGGAAACAGATTCTTGCTTCTTTTTGATGAGGAGAGTGGCATGCACACACAGGGATGGGAGAAATTGCTGGCAACCAGTTTTGCAGACAGTCTGCCAGGAGCTTCCAACAGGTCCAAAGTCCTTTCTTCCAAGCCATCCCTTCCCACTGAACCCACGCTGGTTTGGGTACACCTCTCTTAGGCTTGCTGTAGAGCCTCCTTCAGTATAGTGAGGGGAATCATTTGAGCAGTACGGAATATTGAGGACTTTCAGAGGAGACTTGGGGATATGGGCTGAGGCCAGAGCAAGCTCTAACCTTTAAGGCAGCCCCCAAATTGACTAGGGCCAGAGGAGCGGGGGTGAGGGAGAGAGGCCTCCTGATAGAGGATGTTTAGAGCTCCCCCTTGTCCAAAAAGCCCCTAGGAAAGAAAGCTTTCTGGCTGGTAAAGACTCCAGAAAACCTGTCACACAGCAGAACAAAGTGTTCTTTAAAAACCCTAAAGACTCTCCATGTCCCAGCTGGTCACTTGGAGCAAACACTGCTGGTTAGGGAACTTGTAGTGCTTAGTTGGCAATTAATCACTTGGAGCTCTGTGACGTCCCTCATATTGTCCCGGGTTGTTATTTAACTCTAGCTGTGTTTATGCTGCCAGGCAGAGTAGAGCCTCTAAGACAGACTGCAGACCAGCCTAGAACACCCTCTTCCTGGTGAGAGAGTCTCTCCTCTCTCTCTTTCTGATCATTTTAATGTTCTTCTTTATATTCTTCTGTATTTTTCCATTTTTTTTCTATAATGACTACCTTATACTTTCATAACAAGAGAAAAAGGTTAGGGGAATCCCTGACAAAGATGTTCATTGCAATATTATTTATATTAACAGAAATTTGAGGACAGAATCAATGTCCAGCAATAAGAACATTGCTAAATAAATTATGATGAATCTATGGGGTGCAAAATTCTGAAGCCATTTAAAGCGAGGCTCTATAAGAGCATTTAATGATACAGGAAAATGCTCATGGTAGAACATTAGTGAGAAAACAAGCCAGCTTCCAAATTTTTAAAGGGTTTGGTCTAAATTGTGATGTATGGTAATATGAAAATAAGAGCTAGTATTTCTTTCTTTCTTTTTTTTCTCTTTTCTTCTTGGGACGGAGTATCGCTCTGTTGTCCAGGCTGGAGTGCTGTGGCACTATCTCAGCTCACTGCAACCTCCATCCCCCAGGCTCAAGCGATTCTCTTGCCTCAGCCTACTGAGTAGCTGGGACTAAAGGCACATGCTACCACGCCCGGCTGATTTTTTGTGTTTTTAGTAGAGACAGGGTTTCACCATGTTGGCCAGGCTGGTCTTCAACTCCTGACCTCAAGTTATCCACCCACCTCGGCCTCCCAAAGTGCTGGGACTACAGACGTGAGCCACCATGCCCAGCTACTTTTTGTATTTTTAGTAGAGATAGGGTTTCATCATGTTGGCCAGACTTGTCTCAAACTCCTGACCTCAAGTGATCTGCCCACCTTGGCCTCCCAAAGTGCTGGGATTACAGGCGTGAGCCACTGTGCTTGGCCAAGAGCTAGTATTTATTGAGCACTTGCTATGTGCTGTCACTAGCAGGAATTATCTCATTCACTCAGCACAAAATCCCCATAAGCTACGTACAGTCATCCCTCGGTACCCATGGAAGGATTGGTTCCAGGACCCCCCCACCCGCCCCCACCCCTTGGATAACAAAATCCGGGATGCTCAAGTCTCTCATATAAAATAGTATAGTATTTGCATATAACCTATGCACATTCTCCTGTACACTTTAAATCATCTCT
Source organism: Pan paniscus (assembly GCF_029289425.2). Taxonomy (NCBI): domain Eukaryota; kingdom Metazoa; phylum Chordata; class Mammalia; order Primates; family Hominidae; genus Pan; species Pan paniscus. The sequence continues at coordinate 41,476,154 of NC_073272.2, forward strand.
AGATTACTTATAATACCTAATACAGGCAGGGCACGATGGTTCACACCTGTAATCCTAGCACTTTGGGAGGCCAAGGAGGGTGGATCACCTGAGGTCAGGAGTTTCAGACCAGCCTGGGTAACATGGTGAAACCCCGTCTCTACTAAAAATACAAAAATTAGCTGGGCGTGGTGGTGCGCTCGGGTAGTTTCAGCTACTCAGGAGGCTGAGGCAGGAGAATCGCTTGAGTCTGGGAGGTCGAGGCTGCAGTGAGCCATGATCATGCCACAACGCTCCACCTCCTGGGCGAGAGAGCAAAATCCTGTCCCAAAAAAAAGTAAATAAATAAATAGAAACAAAATCAAAACAAGAATAAAAGCAAATGGGACCCCTGTCCAGCAAAACTTCACATACTGGATTTAAGGTTTGAAGCCTTCCCTTTGATCCTCAGACCGGCCTTGTTCTCACTCCTGCTGGTCTGCTTCCTGGCTCTCCTCCTGGGAAAGCAGAGGGGTAAGTCCCCTGATTCATCCTTGGCAGCTTTTCATCAGTATTTGACCAGACTTCGAAGGTCCGAAATGACGGCTGGGAGGCGGCTGTTTCCCAAATACAGAGCCATCCTTCCCTCCCTCCCAACCATGTACCGCCCTGGTTTCACTGCTCCAGCATCTGGTGGATACGTTGTCTTATCCCTAACTAAATCATCCACTGCTCTTGGCACGGACCGTGACTTACACACATCTTGCCGTCACCCACGTCACCCATGGCACCTGGTGTCTTGACACAGATAACAGCCTCTGAAAACACACCTACCCATTGGCTGCTCGACACATGGAAGCCCAGAAACAGTGCAGGCAGCTCAGGAGCTTATGGTGGGAGGGAGCCTTGTGCCAGACCCAGACATCCTACCTGGGTGGAAAGGAATGGAGGGAATACAGTACGCCTCAGATGCTAGCCACCAGATGGGCCCGTTAGAGGCTGTTGAAGCAAAAAGGAGTGCCAGAAACTCAATTCTAGCAATAGAACCTGGAGATGGGGCCTTTACATTAGGAGATTATCCACAGACTCACAGACATTCAGTCCAAGCCCCAATGGGATTCACTTTGTCCCTGTGAATGTCAGTCTGTATTTATCAGTTGGTCAACAAATATTTATTGAGGCCAAGGCAGCAAATTATAAGGTACTTGAGTTGGGATAGAGGCTTGTGGGGGTTGGGGAGGGACAGTGGGCCCCTCATTTTCCCCACTCACCCTGCCCTTCGCCCAACCACCACATACACACACTTTGGAACTTAGGGACTTAGAGATTGGTTCTTGTAGATCTTGGTGGTTTTCATGAACGGTTTACAGTCTGTTGGACAGAGTGGTATGTGGACCATTGTTCCCTGATTCCTGTCCCCTCCTGCATTTGAATTATTCACCATACTCCTTGGCATTGATCTTGCAGTTTCTTGTACATTTCTCCACCCCTTAACTTTGGGCCTGGACCTGTAACTTGCTTTGATCAATGAGGTGTTAGTAGATGGGTGGCAAGCAGAGGTTTGCAACGTGCTTGTGAGGTTGGCCTAGCCCAACCTCTTATGCTTCTGCTGTGTCATGAGAACAGGGCTCAGCTCGACAGCAGGTCCAAGGGGCCGACTCAGGCTTCTCCCCATGGACTTGCCCCCACCTCTGCCTGGTTCTCTGGCTGCTACAGCAAAGGCACCAGGCTAAGTATTCAAACATCAATGGTTTCATTCAATTCACTCAACAGCTCTAGGAGGCAGGGCCCACTTGACAGATGAGAAAACTAGAACACAGTAAAATCACTTGACCAAGGTCACACAGCCAGGAAAAGCCAAGTGAGGATTTGAACTCAGCGGTCGGCTCCAGAACCTTCAAGGTGAGCCTCCGTTGATTTCTTCTGATCCCTGGGAACCTCATCTACCAGTAGGGTCTGGGCTCCTGAGCCAAGTCCAGGCCAAGGGGAACATTCCTTACTTGTGGCAACCTGGTAGTCGTGTCTTATCTTAATCCCTAGCCGGCAAAGACTCTGGAACATTCCTGTTCACTACCACAGCTGCCACCACACTAACCTGCCTCAGAGGCCCCCATGACACCTTCGGCAGGTACCTAGGATTGACCACCTGGGGGGCCCCACTCTCTCTCACACTGGAATTTGAGCCCTCAGGCAAATAATAAGCTGAACATTTTTTCAATCTCCTGCCAGTGCCATGAGCTCCCTCAGTTACAGCCACCATTGGCAAGCCCTGGACCCTTATCTGCAAACCCCTAGGTTCATCACAAGAGTCTCAGAGCAAAGCTCTCTCAGCCAAGAGCTGCAAACATGATGTCCTGAGCTTAAATTAGAAGGCAAGGTCCTCTGGCCAGGTGCAGTGGCTCACACCTGTAATCCCAGCACTTTGGGAGGCAGAAGCAGGCAGATCGCTTGAGCCCAGTAGTTCAAGACTAGCCTGGGCAACATGGCGAAACCCCATCTCTACAAAAAAATACAAAAATTAACTAGGTGAGGTGGTACATGCCTGTAGTCCCAGCTACTTAGGAGGCTGAGGTGGGAGGATCAATTCAGCCCAGGAAGTCGAGGTTGCAGAGAGCCATGATCGTGCCAGCCTAGGTGACAGAGCAAGACCCTGTCTCAAAAAAAGAAAAAAGGAAAGTGAGGTCCCTCTTGTCTATCACCCCTGAAATGTCCCTATAGTTTTCTGACACACATACATTGATACAGATAATGTATACACAGGTGTCATCTTAATTTTGGCCTCAAGGTCTTGAAGGGCTCGGCAGGGCCGTGGGTGTGGGGACTTATTAGTACTGTCCATTATCATTAGAATAGGAGAGTTATTTTAGGCAAACACTAACTCACACTAAGTCCAGAGGCTGGTGAAATAGTCCTTCACCTTTCTCATCAAGTCCTTTAAAGTCTATACAAAGCAGATCTCTGTGAGTTAGCACAGGGTTTAACTCTGAGTAACAAAGACCAGAAATGAAAGTGCCTTAAATGAGTCAAAAGTGTATTTCTCACCCAAATTCCCAAGCTAGGTGGTCTGGGGCTGGTGTGGCAGCTGTGGCTGTGCTCCATGAACCCTCAGGGACTATGGCAGGTAGAATTTTCCAGAACTGGCTACAACAGTATCTCCTGTCCCTCACGCTCTTCTGTATCATGAGCTTGATAGCCCACAGTGGAGAAGGGGCGTCTGATTCCCCTCCTAGGTTGAATCTAAGCCAGCTTGTGACTGTTTCGGCCAGTAGAATTTGGTAGAGTGATACTGCAAGATTTTTGGGTGGATCATAAAAGGTCATATGTTCTCCACCTTGTTCACTGGAATATTCTTGCTTGGGGCTCAGAGCCACCATGTAAGAGATCCAACTACCCTGAGGTTACTATGCTGTGATGACATCAAGCCACATGGAGAGGCCATGCATAGGTGCCCTGGTTGACAGTCCTAATCTTTGAGCCATCCTCATTCCAGGCTCCAGATGTGTAAGTGAAGCTGTGTTGGATCTTCCAGACCAGCCATTCAGTCAGCTGAGTACCACTGAGTGACGCCAGTCAACACCACTAGGAACAAAAGCATTGCCCAGCCAAGCCCTGCCCAGAGTCCTTTCCCACAGAATCTACGAGCACAATAAAATGGTTGTTTGGGATTTTTGAGACAGAGGCTCACTCTGTTCCCCCAGGCTGGATTGCAGTAGCATGATCTCGGCTCACTGCAACCTCCGCCTCCCATGTTGAAGTGATTCTTGTGCCTCAGCCTCCCGAGTAGCTGAGACTACAGGTGTGTGCCACCATGCCTGGCTAATTTTTGTATTTTTGGTACAGATGGGGTTTCACCATGTTAACCAAGCTGGTCTCAAACTGGCCTTAAGTGATCTGCCCGCCTTAGCTTCCCAAAGTGCTGGGATTACAGGCGTGAGCTATCACGCCCAGCCCTAAAATGGTTGTTTTAAGCCACCAACTCTGCAGTAGTTTGTTACACACCAAAAGTAACTGGGACAGAAATTCTGGTTCCATCCAGCTCATTGTTCTGCCACAGCTAGGGAGTGACCTTGTCCTCATTATCCAAAATGGTGTCTGGAGCTTCAGCCATTACATCTGCATTCCAGATGGTAGGATATTGGGAGGGATGAAGGAAAAGGGCAAAGGGCGTGACACAGCTCTCTCTTAAGGAAGTTCCTGGAGGATGCCTCAGGACATGAAATAAATTGGCTAGTATTTAGTCATGTAGCCATACCTAGCAATAAGAGAAGCTGGGAAACATTGTCTTTATTCCAGATGACTGTATGCCCAACTAAAAATCAGGGGTTCTATTACATAAGAAGATGAAGAAAATAAACACAATAGTCTGCCACAGCATCCCCAAATGCCCTTGCTCTCTCCCTCCTCTCCCAGAGCCCCCGTATTTATTTATATACACTGTCAGCCTAGCCCAGGGTCCTAACATGAATATCAAGAAGTGAGTATCTAAAAGACAAATGAGTGTTTCTCCAGCTAATACTGAAGATCCCTCTCAAAGCATAATTTCTGATGCTAACAAAGTCTTTCTCTTTTCTTTTTTTTTTTTTTTTTTTTTTTTACAGAGTCTTGCTCTGTCCCCTAGGCTGGAATGCAGTGGCACAATCTTGGCTCACTGCAACCTCCACCTCCTGGGTTCAAGCAATTCTCCTGCCTCAGCCTCCCAAGTAGCTGGGATTACAGGCGAGTGCCACCATGACCAGCTAATTTTTGTATTTTTAGTAGAGACAGGGTTTCACCATGTTGGCCAGGTTGGTCTCCAACTCCTGACCTCAGGTGATCTCCCAAAGTGCTGGGATTACAGGCATGAGCCACCGTGCCCGACCTTGTCTCTTTTCTTTCTAAAGGCCCCTTCCCAGTAAGGATGAGGAAAGATGGTAGGGGTCCGGGGCCAGGGGGAATAGGGATCCTGGCCAGCCCCATATATTAATTAATGAAGCAACTGTTAGTGTGTCCAACACTGGCTCATCTAATCCTTGCCCGAAAACATGGCACTACGATTACATTCAGTTAGCAGATGGGGAAAAAAAAACAGACTCAGAAAGCTTAAGTGACTCACCCCAAGTCACACAGCTAGAAGTGGCAAGGACAGCAGGGCTGGTGTGGCAGCTGTCACAGCTCACCCCTGAGCACAAGGTCAGGTGCCAGGTTCCTGGTGGTGGCTCTTTAAACAGCAAGTCCCAGCACGTCCCCCGTCACCGGGTCTGGCTGTGGTCTGCAGCCTCCCCTGTGGAGACCCTGCTTGTCTGTCTTCCCTGTACCCACAGGAACAGGATCGTTAGTGAGCATGCCTGAGGGAAGCCAGGGTTGTGTTAAACTGTGGCTACAGCCGAGACCTGTGGACATTGTTCTCTTTCAGTTTGGAACTGGGCCTCACTCCAGAGCTCGGTGCCTGAGCCTGAGCCTCCACTCAGAGACAAGCTCATCAGCTGCAAGACAGTCAGGGAGGTGCAGGCAGCCCCCGCAGCTTGTGAATCAGTGAGTGAGCTTAGATATATAAAGAACCCCGGCAAATGATGAAAAACTTCTGCAGATGGCTGGTGGTGATGGTAGCACAATGTGAATGTACTGAATGCCACTCAACTGTACGTTTAAAAATGGTTAAAATGGTAAATGCTATGTTATGCATATTTTATCACAATAAAAAAACACCCCAAAACTTAGTGGCTTAAAAGAGCAATCATTTATCAGCCCATGATTCTGCAGATCTGCAATTTGGGCTGGGCTGGGTTGGGCAGTTCTTCTGCTGGACTCACCTGTGACCAGCTGGCAGGTCACCTGGGAACCGAATGGTCTAGGATGGCCTCATGCAGTGTGTCTGGTGGTTGGTGCTGGTTGTCAGCTGGGTGGCAGTGGTGACTGGGCCACATACCTCCACCTGCCTAACCCAGGCACATTCACATGTTGGCAGTTGTAAGGGTCCCAAGAACAGCGTGAGAGGGCAAATCTCAATGCACAAGCACTTTTCAAACCTCTGCTAATCATGGCTGATGGTGTCCCATTGGCCAAAGCAAGTCACCTGGCCAAACCCACAGTCAGTGTGGGAGGGAACTACACCAGGGAGTGAATCCAAGGAGGTGTGAGCAAATGGAGTCACTACCACCAGTCACACAACTTGTCCATGAGTTATTGTTGCAACTATCAAGCCTGGGTGACTACACAGGTGCATTAATTTTCAAAACAGAAAAGAAAGCTGGTTGCCCAAATCAGCATCTACTTTAGCCATTGAAGACATGAGATGGCCCCAGGCAGGAGTGCAGTTTTCAAAAATGAAGGGAACATTCTAGCATGACGTCGTTTCTTGGAGATCCAGAACAGAACCCACATCCCCAGCTCTTGGGGATTTCTGTGAAGTTTCGGAGAGCAAGCAGGGTGCCCCCAGCTCTTCCTGGTTGGTGGAAGCGCCAGCCTCTCCAAGTGCATCCACTTCTTAAAGGCAAATCGTGATTCCCAGGCCCCGCCCCATCAACACAGATATGCTAAAAGCAGGGTTTGAACTAGAGATGGGTGGTGAGAACCAGGCCAAAAAATGACTCCTTCCGCAGTGTACTGGATTTCCTTTCTGCCCTGTCCCCGGATAGAGCCCCAGAGGAGAACGGCTGTTTGCTTTCTTTCCAAAATGAGCTCAACTTTCCTTTGGGAAGAAGGAGGTGGAGTTGTCCTGCCCCCATTACTGAGCAAATCAAGAATGGAGGGCCAGCCTCTATACCCCGCCGGCTGACAAGGAGGGCAGCCATACCCACACAAGAGTCAGACAGTCTGGGTGACCCCATCAATCACCCCTGTGTGACCTTGAGCAAGTTACTTAGCCTCACATGGTCAGTTTCCTCATAGAAGTGCAACAACGACAAGATTAACCCCTCTTGAAGGGCCATCATGAGGATCCTATGCCCTAGCTCTTGCATGAGACAGTCCAGAGCACATAGAAGATGCTTACTAGCCACAGCTTGTCTTTTACGGTGGCTCTCTCCCAAGCCACAGGAGAAGAAAGCTTCTATGAGCTAGGCCAGGGTAACAGACCAACAAGGTCATTTGCAAACCCACATCTGGGCAGCAAATCTCACAGCCCACCTTTCATCCAAAGGGCTTGATCATGGCAGCGGTGCTTCCACCCCCCTGACGCAAGAGAGACTCCCTCTGCCTTCCCCAGAAGCCATCACTAAGTCTCCACCTAACATTGTGTAAGGATGTCCCAACCATCCCTCCAAACCCTACTTCCACTGGCTGTGACAGGTGGCCAGACAGGAAGGAGGTATTACCTTGGTGTGAGAGTGGAGGGTTACAAGCTACCTTCAGGGTGCTACCTTGCAGGTTTCAGAAAACAGGCCAAGCCGCAACCCCATACACCACCTCTCCAGCATGCGGAAGCCGTGCTGCTGAAAGCATTTTGATTTTCCTCTTCCCTTGGCTTATCCTTTCCCCCTCAAATGCCATCTGGGGGGGAAATAGAAACAAGAGAGCATTTTAAAGACTTCTTGTGGTCTAAAAGCAGCAGTCCTCCAGGATGAAGCATCCTTAGGAAACCAATGACTCTGATTCTTTCAACCCTATTCCATGAAGCAGAACCCCCAAATCGTCCCCCTCTGATTTTACATCCCCTTGGGTTTGCCAGATTTTACCACCCAGCATCCTCCAGTGTCCCAAGCAGACCCGCAGCACACACCTGATTAAGCAGGTGCCAGACCCCCCCACCCTCACCCCGGGGCAGGTTTTGCGTGTTGACTGTCTCGGAAAGCTGCCCCTACCTGGTTCAGCTGGTTTATTGCAAGTTAATTGGTCTCATCCCTCCCCACTCCCCAACTCCATCACCTTTGGTTATTTATTGCTATGTACCAGTTACATAATGTTTTCTCTTTCGTTCATGAGGTAACAAAAATGTCTCTGCCTTTTGATTTTTTCTTAGACAGGGCTGGAGGGAGGAAAACAAGGGGTGACCCAGAAGTCTGCATGTCACCCTGGCCCTGAGGAACACTTAGAGATTCCCTCATTTGGGTTCTGCCCCAGAGGATGGAAGAGATGAACTGCCACCTTTACCAGTCAAGCTGAGAAGCCTGCAGGCCCTCTGAGGTTCTGGGTGGGCTCCCGGCCTCCCCCTGGCTAGGGAAATATGGCCATTGGTAAATTGGGGAGAGAGGTACATGGACACAGGGCTGGGGTGAGGGGGCAGTAAAGGACCCTGATAAATCTGTCCTGGCTTTAAAGCTCCAAAGAGGAGCTTGCCTTCATGGGCTCCTTCCTCCAGGTTCAGAAACCTGGACAAATAGCTCCCCACTTCCCAGGGTCAATGACCAAATCTGGATGGAGGGGGAGGGGAGAGCAGGCTGGGGGTGTGGGGGGTGGCGGTGCTGCTACCACTGCTGCTGCAGCCCCCTGTGTATAAAACTCCCTTTGTATGCAGGTCGCCGGCTGCTCCCCATGCCAGGTGCAGCTGCCAGGATTCTCAATGCGGTTTGAACACAATTTGCCAGTGTTGGTTCAGCTCCGCTGGCTTCCAGTTGGGGGGCCATATGCTGTCTTTAATCTGCCTGTGCGATTCTCACCGATGTCAATAGGCGCGGGCGGGTGGGTGGTTCAAATGGCCCGAGAGCTGGGACTGGGGTGGTGCTCTCCCTGCTGCCAGGCGGCCTAGCTCTCCACCCCACCAAGGACCACCAGCGGGTCCTTGCAGGAGGCCATGGCAGCAGGCGGCAGGGACAGGCAGGGCCCAGTCACTGGCAGCTGCCCCTGTGTTTGGCTATGGCGCGTGGGAGCCTCTCTGTTCGGCCATCCCCAGAGCCATCATTGAGCCTTCCCCTCGACAGAGATCCCTGCCAAGGAAGTCGGCCAGGGAGGTGCCAGCGCTCAGTCCAGACTTCACATTTCCCTCATTCTTTCTTTAATTGGATTTTTGGTCCTGCTGGGCAAAATAAGCTTTCCACTGGCAAAACACTCTTGCCTCTTCGGAACGCGCGGTGGTGCCCGGCGGCTCTAGGCAGACCGTCGCCTGCCTCCCCCACCAACGCATTCATTCCCTCTCCCCAGGGACACAAGAGAGCTTGGCGTGCACACACATGCACTCACACACACACACATCCCCTCTGCCAGGTCCAGGCAAAGTCAGCCTCCCTCCAAGAACTTGATGTAGAGATCTTTGCAAACAGTTACTCTTGCTTACCAGGTCACGATCCCACATGGAATGGCCCGGAGTCGGGTGCTGTGGTTGGAGCTGGGGCTGTTGGGTGGGCATCAGGCCCTGGCCCAGCTGTTGGCTGCCCTCTCCGTGGCTGGGCTGCCCCCTCCCCTTGTAGTTAGTCCCTCCTTCCCTGAAGCCCTGAAAGTCCCAATTCTGTTACTCAGACACAGATTAAGGTGCCAAGAAGCAATCTTCTGTCTTTCCTTGACAATCGGACAGGCAAGCTAGGCCTTCGTGTGTGTTTGGGGTGGAAGTGTGTGGTGGCGGTGGGTTGGGGAAAGGCTGACGGAGGAGCAGGCAAGCAAGCTGGAGTCGGACTGAGAATGTCATTCAGAGAAGTGGCATTTTACTAGCAGCACTCAACATGAGATATTTAGATACTCTTACATCTTGGACTGAGCATTAGGGAAGAAAGGGAGAGGGGGAGGAGAGAGAGGGAGAGTGGAAGAAGGAGGACCAGGAAGGGAGGAGGGGAGAAGAAAGAGAAAGGAAGGAGAAGGGGGGGGGGAGAACAGAGTGGGGAGGATGAAGAGGAAAAGGGGAGGAAGGAGAGGAAGAAGAGGGGAGGAAGGGCAAGAAAGAGCCACCCCCAACTCTCACCCGCCTTTACAAGAGGTGTGTTTTAAATCCTCACAGGCAGCTGTGAGGACCGGCAGAGCTAGCCCCTAGCCTCTCCCAGGTTTAGCCAGGCACGTTAAGGAAACCCTGCATCCCCAGACACTCTCAGAGCTTTCAGTGGCCAAGGGAACCCAGCAGTCCTCTCTCCATCTCTGGGATCCCGCATTCCACACCCCGTCCCCCACCCGCCACCGGCTGGGCCTTCCCATCCAGTGCCTGAGAGTATTAGAGACCTCATCCCCGGGTAGTTAAGGTGCCTATTAAAATACACCAAGCTCAGCCCCAACAGCAGGCCAGAAAGCTGCTGATGGTCAAATACATCACAATATTTCAAAGTCCCTGTTAACAAGCACCCATTAAAATTTGACAACCAGGTAGTATCGCAGAAAGCGCTCATTCTGAAAAAAACGTGAGAGCTTTCTGCTGCTTCAGCAAGAGAAGGCTGGTTTACCTGTTCCTTGAATTTTAAGCCCGGGAGCACAAGGCCTTCCTGTCGGGGTGCTGCCTGGTTAAAGGAACACTGGGTGTTTATTCGCCAGGCCACATCTGAACCCGGCTTGTTAATGAGTCTGCTGTTGTAGGCTTGCTGTCGGTCAGCCTGCCTTTTTTTAATCAAAGGATAAAACAAGTCGGTTATCAAGGATTAATTACTCTTAGAGCATCCATATGAGGCTTGTATTTATCTTTTAAAAGAAAACAGAAGGAAGAAAAATGACCAGATTTTGTTTCAGTAAGCAGTTTAAATCTGCTCTGGTAAGTTGAATTCATTCATTCATTAATTCAGTCATGTGTCTGGGAGAAGCCAGCAGGAGCCCCTTCCATCATAAGAACTTCTGACTGTGAAATAAACCCCGAGTAACCAGATTAACTATGAAGTATGTCTCCGTCAGGTTTTAGGCATTAGTTCAAGTGTAGTTTCTGTGCATTTCGGCTTACTGCAGCGAGTTGCCCATTCTGGTATTCCAGGCAGCTCTTCAGGAGGAGAAAGGGTCTCTGTTTCCCCTCTCCAGCTTCAAAACAGCTCGTGTATGCAATGACAATATTGCCCGGTGTTGTTTTAACTGGGAATATCAATATTTTAAATAAATTCCCATATGACTCATATAGCTTTGCATAGCACAGAGTGTATGAATGTCTCTTTACCTCTGAACATGCATAGGTATATATGCACATACCGGCACGTGTGTGCGCACACACACCCATATCACATATACATATATGTGACCATGCAGAGCATATGGCTACCGAAATACTCATTTTAAACAGTTTGAGGGCTTCGTTTACAACATATATTATAAAATTGGTATCTTTTATTTAGCATCCCTAGATACAGTTTGGCCATAAAACACACACACACACACACACACACACACACACACACAATATTGGCCTTGCTCCCACTCGAACTGGGCCCTGCTGTTTTCTAAGTTGGCTGTCTTCATACGGGCCTCCTTTTTATTCTCCATCCTTTTCTGAAAGTCTATATGCTCTGGTGTAGGAGAGCTAGTACTCTTGCATGAGGACACTTGAAATCACAGCCAAAAATGTCAAGGCGCTCCTTCTCACATCAGCAACAATGGCACACACTCAGGTTACAATGCGGCCCATTTTGGAAAGTAAATGATGTTTCCGGTGCTGCAGCACATCATTCTCTGGCTTCAAAGAAAGGCAAATACTCATTCTGGAGTAGGCTGGGGATCAAAAACAAATTCAGAAAACCCTAGTGAGGATCTGTCTACTGTAGTTTCACCTCTTTGGGTCTCCTGGCTCTTCCTCACCGGCAACATGGTAGTATTAACATCTGATCTACCACCCCACTGGGGAGAAAAGGAAATTGGATTTAAAGGAAATGCTTCAAGGGGATTATTTCTGGGTGGGGTAACTAACAGTTCAGTTCCCATGGGAAGGATGTCACATGGAGGACCTGAAACCTGTGCTGTTGTGCCGAGATTCATGTTCTGACTCCTGTGTTAGGCAGAGAGGCTGTTGGGAGTGGGAATGTGGAGAAGAAATCCTGGTGAGAGGTTCTAGAAGCCTTGTTCTCACTAATAAAATGGTGAAGCCCCAGAAAAGCTTCTAGTCAATTTCACCAGGAGGGAGTTGGAATGCAGATGAGGGGCCATTCAGCAGGCACCGTGCCAACCATTCCTTCTAGTGAGCAAAACTTTCAAAATAGTACAGGGCTTTGCCCACCTGATAGCAATTAATTACAAAGGGAAAACTCATCACTTTACATTGGAGAAAGCTGGCAGACATCATCTTAACCCAATGATGAAGGTAACAAACTGGCATCCTTTTATGGTATTCTTGCCAAACATTCATAATCTGAGTTGAATCATAAGGAAAAATCAGGCAAACTCAAATTGAGAGACATTTTGCAAAATAACTAGCCTGTATGCTTTGAAAACGTCAAGGTCAAGACTCAAGTAAAGACTGAAGAACTAGTCGGGCGCGGTGGCTCAGGCCTGTAATACCAACACTTTGGGAGGCCAAGGTGGACAGATCACCTGAGGTCGGGAGTTTGAGATCGATCTGACCAACATGGAGAAACCCCGTCTCTACCAAAAATACAAAAAAATTAGCCAGGCGTGATGGTGCATGCCTGTAATCCCAGCTACTCGGGAGGCTGTGGCAGGAGAATGGCTTGAACCCGGGAGGTAGAGGTTGTGGTGAGCCGAGATCAGGCTATTGCACTCCAGCCTGGGCAACAAGAGCGAAACTCTGTCTCAAAAACAACAACAACAACAACAACTGAAGAACTGTTCCAGATAAAAGGAAACTAAAAAGACATGACAATGAATTGGATCTTGGGCAGAAATCTTTTTTTTTTCTTTGATATAAAAGGATAGTAGTGAGACAACTGAAGAAATGCGAATGTCTGTGCATTAGATAATAGCATTATTGCAATGTTAATTTCCTGATCTTGATAATTGCACCATGGTTATGTAAGAGAATGTCCTTGTTTCTTAAGAAATTTATATTAAAGTATCAGAGGTAAAGGGTCACCGTGTCTGCAACATACTCTCAAATAATTCAGAAATAGACATTTCAGGGTTGGGGGATAGAGGAGAGAGGAATAAAGGCGATTGGTAAAATATTAACCTTTGGAGAATCTGGGTGAAGAGTATATCAGAATTCTTTATACTGTTTTTGCAACTTTTTTGTGAGTCTGAATTTTTTTTTAAGCCAGGGGTTAATAAGTATATAAAGGACTTTGGATTTCTCTTTGGAGCAGCAAGGTAAAAAGGAGCTGGGGAATGGGCTAGAGTCAGACTTGGTGAGTGTGACGACCCACAAGGGTCAGTAGACAGAATGGCCATGACCCAGCGGAGAGGAGACAGGACAGGGCCCTGCCCTGATGCCGATCTCAGCCAAAAGTTGCCCTGGAGTTTTCCGCAATATGCACACTGATGTAGGCTGAGTAAGTGTTCTTTATGGCTCGGTGCCTATCATGGGGCTCAACACTTAGTAGCTGGTGGGTCTGTTTTGTAGCTGAGTGAATGAATGAATAAATGAATGTGATCCTCCCTCCGCATCACATGCCATGGGGCAGCATGCTCCACTGGTCCGACCAGAGCTTTAAAGGGAGGTTTGTGCCTCCATTTACTAGCCCTAGTTGGGTGAGAAGGCTTGAGTGGCAGTGGGAGTCAGGACTCCCTGCATTCATCTGAATGCTTATGTGAGATTCATTATTTAAGCGACAGTGCATCCTCCAAATAAACACGTGTGTCTTTGCAGCTTGCAGCCTGGGAGCTCTATTAAACGCACAGCGGCAAAAGGCCCAGGCCCGCGCTGCTGCGTGCAATTTCCAGCCAGCTCGCTATTCTTTTGTCACCGCCTTTTTATTGGTTTTCTCAAAGTGGTTACAATGCTGTTATTGTAAAACCTTCACACCAGAAGAGCGAGAGGCAGCAGAGATGGGGGAATGGAGCAATTTCTGCCAGGAGAGCCTTCAGACCCAGGTGGGGGAGGCTCCCTGGCAAAAGTGGGAGGAAGTAGAGTCTTTTCTTTGCTCAGGTCCACTTGACCGGCTAAGAAATCTACCGGGAGCCAGGGCAACCCTTGAATTCCCTGTAGGGTATATGGCCTTGGCGTTTTCTGCTCCTGGGGAGGCCCCTCTGCGACTCTCAGCAGCCCTTCCCCTTCCCAGTCCAGCCAGTTTCTGGGTGCACAACCAGGCCTGGCCCATGGCAGGGGACAGAAGTCACGCTCTTGGGGGCTATGACTTTGCCAGTGTCCCCATTTCTCACCTGCAGGAAGGACTCTTTTTCTCATCCCACTGGGGTATAGGTATTGAGGTATATAATTTGCATGCAATAAAATGTGCAAATTTCAAGTGTATGCCTCGATGACTTTTTACACAGCGCAGCTCAAGAAATGGAGCAGCGCTGTCCAATAGAACTTTCTGCAAAGTAGGAAATATTCTCTGTCACATGTGGCTTTTGAGCATTTGAAATGTGGCTAATGCGTCTAAGCAACTGAATTTTTAATTGTATTTCATTTTAATTTCATAATCACGTGTGCCTAGCGGCTACCATATTAAACATAAATATAGAAGATTTCATCATTCCAGAAAGTCATCATTCCAGAAAGTTCCCTTCTGCCCCCTCCAGTCACTCCCCAAGAAGTAACCACTTTTCTGACTTCTATCACCATAGGCCAGAGGTTCTCCACTTGGGCACTGTTGACCTTTGGGGTGGGATGAGTCTTTGTTGTAGAGGACTGTCCTGTGCATTGTAGGATGTTTAGCAGCATCCCTGGCCTCTACCCACCAGATGCCAGTAGCATGCGTGCACACACACACACCCCAGTTATAATAACCAAAACTGTCTCCAGACATTGCCAAGTGTCCCGCAATGGGGGATGGGAGTTGTGGATTCACCCTTGATTGAGAACCCCTACCCTAAATTAGTTTTTCCTGTTCTTAAACGTCCTATTAATGGAATCATACATTATGTAATTTGTGTTCAGCTCCTTTTGCCCAACATAATGTCTGAGATTCCTCCAGGTTGTTTCGAGTATCTGAAGCTGATTCCTTTTCATTGCTGAGTACTATTCCATTGCCTAGATATACTGCAGTTTGTTTATTCATTGGTCTGTTGATAAACATTTGGGTTGTTTCCAATTTGGGGCTGTTATGCATAAAGTTACTATGAACATTCATGTACAGATCTTTGTGTGGGTGTAGGTTTTTATTTCAATGCCCAAGAGTGGAATTGCTTGGTCACAGGTACGTAGATATTTAGGTTTATCAGAAACTCTTCTCCAGAGTGGCCATTTTCCACTCCTACTGGCAATGCATGAGAGTTCCTGTTCCCAAGCACCCTTGCCTCTGTCTTTTTAATTTTAGCCATTCTAATGGATTCTAGGGCAGCCTAACAAAGCCCACAAAGCCATCCACAGGAGCCAGAGTAAAAGTGCAGCTGTAATAACAAAAGTGTGGCCAGGTGCGATAGTTTACACCTATAATCCCAGTACTTTGAGAGGCCAAGGTGAGAGGATCAATTGAGACCAGGAGTTTGTGACCAACCTGAGCAACGTAGTGAGACCCTGTCTCTACAAAAAATATAAAAAGTAGCCAGGTGTGGGGGCATGTAACTGTAATCTTGGGAGGCTGAGACAGGAGGATTGCCTGAGCCCAGGAGTTTGAGGTTACAGTGAGCTGTGATCATGCCACTGCACTCTAGCTTAGGCGACAGAGCAAGATCAAGGAAAGGAAAGGAATGGAAAGGAGAAAGGAAAGGAGAGGAGAGGAGAGGGGAGGGGAGGGGAGGGGAGGGAAGAAAGGAAAAAGTGTAAGCAGTGGAAGGGAACTTGGAGACCCCCAGCCTTTGGCCTTCATGAGCTCCGAAACCAGGGAGCCGAGTATGCCTTGGAGCCACTCACAGTGGGCAGTAGGGGAGGTAGGTTGCTTCCCAGCAATGTTCTTTCTGCTCCACAGCTTGTTGGAGGGAAGAGGCCTCAGCATGACCATCCCACAGGGAAAAAGAAAACACAGACAGGGAGACAGAGTTTGCATCATGAATGAGAATGACAGGAAAAAATGTATTTTATAGGAGACCCTCAACCCCTTCCCACACACACAGACATGCATGCATATGCACACACAGACACACACACACACAGACACACACACACACACACACACGCTCCCCTCCATGAGAGACATGGGACAGCAATTCCTTTGCAAAAGGTGGGGTGATGATGAAGAAGGAGAGAGGGATAAGAAGGGTTACTCAGCTGTCACATGGGGAGTTCAAAATGGTTTGGCTAAGGACTTACCAAGTTTTGGAGGGCATGCCCTGCACATGTTGTAAATTAGACACTAGAAGATGGGAAATCTGTCAAGGAAATAAATCCCGACCCCTACCTCGGTGAAGCTTCTGGTCTAATTTTCGATGGAAAATAAATAGTGCAACTCCGAAGTTGGAGATAATATAATGCCACCAGGACCTGGACACAGAGAGCTGCCTGTGTCAGGACTGACAGAGTGTGACAGGTTAATCCAGAGGGGCTTACCAGAGGAAGTCAGGAATCTGAAGGAGAGAAGAGCCCGGAATTAACCACGAGACAGAGAAAGCGCCCCACCATCCTAATAAGGATAGTGTCTTAACATGTTCTTCTGTTTGGTGCCGTTTCAGAGGGCCTTGTTAGCTGCAGTGTTCCCCTAAATCTCGGGGAAATGTTATTTCCTCCTCCAAAACACTAACTTATTTTTAAAATAGTAAGGAAACTCCCAGTGATAAAGCAATCTATCTCTGTTACTAAAGTAAGTGTAGGAAGGTCCCTGCCAATGTTATCCCGTAGAGGTCAGGGTTAGTGGTAACGAACAGGGTGTGCTCTGAGGATGACGTCACCTGTTCCATCAATCACTTGGGAAGAAAACGTCTGGAAGTGGAAAGTGGCCCTACTGGTGTTCAGAAAGTGGACCTTAGCCAACTGAGAGAGAACATGGATCTAGATCTCTTGTGCCAGGACATCTTGAAGCTGGAATATATATATATATATATTTTTAGACAGAGTCTTGCTCTGTTGCCCAGGCTGGAGTGCAGTGGCGTGATCTTGGCTCACTGCAACTTCCTCCTCCCAGGTTCAAGCGATTCTCCTGCCTCAGCCTCCCCAGTAGCTGGGATTACAGGCATGAGCCACTACTCCCAACTAATTTTTGTGTCTTTTTTTTTTTTTTTTTTTAACTAGAGATGGGGTTTTACCATGTTGGCCAGGCTGGTCTCGAACTCCTGACCTCAAGTGATCTGCCCACCTCGGCCTCCCAAAGTGCTGGGATCACAGGTGTGAGCCTTTAGGGGCACTCACCAGTGGTAGGGCTCAAAGTTAGCATCTGCTTGAGGAGAAGAGATGTCAGTTAGCCAGGAACTCGTAGCAGGAGGGACGTCAAACTGAAGATGAGTCAACTCTAAGTTGTGAGCCAAATGCTCCAGGTTCGTGTTTCTCTGTTTATTTTCTCTTTGTCCGCCTCCAAACTATTTATTAAAATGTGAGCTCCACGAAGGGCAAGGGCTTCATCTGTCTTGTTCACAGCTGTATCAGCAGCTAGAAATGTGCCTGGCACATGGCTCACTAAATATTTGGTGAACGGATGAATAACAAGACCTAATTGAATGCTTAGACCTTGGTTCAGCTGAGCTACTCAATAAATCTGGGAAGGCGACTACTACAAAACACAGAAGGCCTGATCAGGGGGCGGCAAAGAAACTCGAAGCACCTATGAAGCCGCTGTGACAGTCTCAGGGAGACCAGAGCGAGGAGCCCAGGGAAAAGGTGACTTCTCTAAAGTTTCAAGTGCCAGCCGTGTTTTCAGCCGGATATCGTTTGGATGTTTGTCCTCTCCAAATCTCATGTTGAAATGTGATCCCCAGTGTTGGAGGTGGGGCCTGGTGGGAGGTGATTGGATCATGGGAATAGCCCCTCGTGAATGGTATAGCACCATCCCTTCAGTGATAAGTGAGTTCTCGCTCAGTTAGTTCATGCAAGATGTGGTTGCTTAGGCCAGGCAGGGTGGCTCACGCCTGTAATCCCAGCACTTTAGGAGGCCGAGGCGGGTGGATCACGATGTCAGGAGTTCGAGACTAGCCTGACCAACATGGTGAAACCCTGCCTCTACTAAAAATGCAAAAATTAGCCGGGCATGGTGGCACGCGCCTGTAATCGCAGCTACTCAGGAGCCTGAGGCAGGAGAATCGCTTGAACCTGGGAGGTGGAGGTTGCAGTGAGCCGAGATCACGCTACTGCACTCCAGCCTGGGCAACAGAGCAGGACTCCATCTAAAAAAAAAAAAATCTGGTTGTTTAAAAGTGTGTGGCTGCCTCCCCTCCCTCTCTCTTGCTCTCACTTTCAACATGTGAAACATTGGCTCCCCTTCGTCTTCCACCATGATTGTAAGCTCCCTGAGGCCCTCATCGGAAGCAGATGCCAGCACCATGCTTCCTGTACAACCTGCAGAATCAAGAGCCAATGAAACCTCTTTTCTTTATAAATTCCCCAATCTCAGGTATTTCTTTATACTGACACAAAAACAGCCCAATTCACAGCCTGTCTGCATCGACTCCACTTCTATCACCAGCCGCTGGGAGAGGTGGGTCCTGTTTTACTGAACAGTGTCCCTAACATGGCCTCCCTTCCTTGGATAGGCCCCGGAACCTTCCAGGGTTAAACAAAAGCAGGTTTCCAGGATGGAAAAGCTCCAGGCAGACATGAGACGCTAAACACCCAAACTTTCCTCCTGGAATTCCCCTTCCTCTTGCAGTTTGTACCTTGATACCAAAGGCCACCCCTAGGAGAAAACACCCTTCATGACTAGTCCTTCAAAGGACAGAGTCCTTTTCTTTGTTTCACCTTAGCAGAGTCGAGACAGGCAGATAAAAATGTCTTGCTTTGTTAAAGAATGAAGGAGGAGCAGAAACATAAGGGGCATAAAATCATGTTCATGAGTGAGGCACGTCTGGACACACAGGGGCAACTTTGATTCCAGACCTGCCTCCCGGAGTCAGATAAGGGAGCTGAAGTGCCAGCCAGTGGCCTCAGCTTTCTTAAGTCCTCCTACTCCAGCTTTGGACAAGCCAATGCCATCTTCCTCCAAGAGGCAGGCACCATCTCTTTTCCAGGGCCTGCGGGGAGCAGTTCCCCTCTCCTTCTGCCTCAAGGATGGCACCTCCCAGCTTCCCTAATCTCTCCCCCTTAGTGTGGGGGTGCAGCTAGTCTGTGGATGATTTGCAGGACAGTGGTGGTTGACAGCCAGCAAATAATAGAGCTCCCTGGGTCTGTGTTATCTAATCCACCTACCCCTGGAGCTTCCCTTAGCAACTCACTCCGGAAGCACCCCTCCCCCAACACCATCTGGAAGTGGTTTCAGAAAAATCTACTCATTATTGTTAAAAAGCAACATGTAGGCTTTTGCAAGATACAGTTACAACAGCAGCCCCTAGATTGTAAGTTCCCAGAAGGTAGGGATCTTTCCCTTGTTTGCTACTGTGTAACCATCACCTGGCACATAGTAGGAACTTGATAAATGACTTTCAAATAAATGCAGAATTAATAAACTCACAATCAAGGTCTTCCAATTATTTCTGCATAACAAATTACTCCAAAATTTAGCAGCTTAACAACCGTTTTATTATGCTCAAAGTTTCCATAAGTCAGGAATTTGGACGGGCCAAAGCATTGTGGATCTCTCTCTCTGCTCCACAATGTCTGGGGTCTCAGTTGAGAAGACCTGAAAAGAGCTGGGGGCTGGAATCATCCAGAAGCTTCTTCATTCACACATCTGGTACTTAGGCTGAAATGACTTGGAGACTGGGCTCAGTTGGGACTATGGATCTCTGCACCTATGTGTTGTCCCTTCATATTAATTGGGCCTCCTCTCAGCATGGCCGGCTGAGGGTAGTCAGAGTTCTTACATGACAGCTATTCAGGGCTTCAGGGCAGAAGCTGTGTGGCCTTTTATGACCTAGCCCTTTCATTATCTTAGTTGAAGCTGTCACCAGCGTATCCAGATTCAAGGAGAGAAGGACCCCGCTTCTCATTGGAAGGAGTGTCAGGAAACTTTGGGGTCATGTTTTCGAACCACCCCAAAGGGTGAAAGATTAGAAAGCTCTAATGATGTTACATTCATTCCTTCAACAGAATTTACGTTGAGCATCTACCACATGTTAAGCTCTGGGTTGAGTGATGTGCAGGGATTTAGTGGTGAACAAAATAGACATTGTCTCTGCCCTCATTAAACAAATAGATACACAAACAAATGCATAATTACATATCATGATGAGTGCTATTAAGCTGGGGGTGGGGAGTGCCCTGAGAAAGAACAGGGAGACTTAATTTAGATTGCAAATGTCTTGCATACAAGGTTTTGTGTGCAAGCAGTTTCTTTGGGAGGTGATTCCAGGAAGTGTCAGTAGGGCAATGAGGACATGGAGAGAGAGCCAGGGGGTCAGTCAGAGGCCGTATTGATAAGTAGGCTCCCACCCATTTGTCTGCATTTGTTGGGGCAAATGGGGCTGGGTCCTGCAGGATACCCCTGGTTGACAGTGTGGAACACACCTCAGATCATCCCTCCTGAAGGATGAGGAGGCTGGAGCATTTACCTACGGAATCCTAACAGTCAGAGTTGAGGGTGTTAGGGAGGGCTGCCCACTCACGCAGCCAAAGAGAGCCTCAGGCAAAGGACACCAAGTGCTGGCAGAAGCAGCCAAGAGAATGGGGAAGGAGCCTGCCCAGGGGTCAGGGAAGCCCTCCATGAACAAGTGATCTTCTTAAAGAAGGAGTTCAAGGGTCAAGAACTTAGGATTTCTAGATGGTTCATAGATTTTTCTGTGTTATATGTGGATTTTCACCAAATGCAACCCTAATGCCAGCACTTAGCACAGTGCCTTAGATAGTAATATGGTTTTGGTTTTCTTCCTGTGTAATGATTGTCCCCACTGACCACCCTGTCCCCACCTGCCCCTCTCCTTTGTGACTAATGGGAAACATTGGCAAAATTGCCCACAGGCAGGGAGGCAGGTAGGCAAGGTGGGGAGAGAGTTTTCCCTTTGTGTGAGTTAACTGCCCGGAGTTGCGGGCGTCACACCCCACCACTCTGACCTCAGCTGAGCTTAGTGAGGCAGAGAGGCTAGCCTAGCTTAAGCTGTCACTAAACAATTCTTGGGAGAGATCTTTCATGCCTAGTCAGTTCCTCAGGAGGGGAGTCTGTGTAGAGAAATCCAGTGAGCAGTACCCTTGTTGAGGGATGGTCACATTAGCCAGACACATGGCTCTCTGGTCCCGGCAACCTGAGAGAGATTCCCAGAGACCCCTCGCAGTTCCTCAGCAAAAGCTTTGCAACAAGCTTTGCAACACCAGACTCCACGGAACAGCAGGTCTGCGGTGAACTGGGAGAGACGCTACGAAAACACTAATCAGCCACCGCAACTGGGGGAAAAAAAATCAGTGAGCAACTGGAAAAAAAGCATTTTTACAAAGACAGTATAATACTCTTTCATTTTCAAATAGCTAAATAGAATTTCTGTATAATTTTCAAACAGTGTTTGTCTTAATGACTCTTTGAAAGCCTCCTTTTTCCAATTTGACTGCTACTGAATACCAAGTAGATGCCATGCCCTGGGTGAAGCATTTTTTGTAAGGTAAAAATCATAATAATGACTGCCTGTGTAGTGACTTTCAGCGCTTGACACAGTGCGTAGCTAAAGCAGGAACATGGTCCCTAGCCACTTGTCGACATATCTCTTTTTTGTGCACTCTCCTGCCTTTGGATTCTCAGCTGCTCTCCCACCCATCCCCAGGGCTGGCCTAAGTCACCGTCACCCTGAGGACAGCAAAACAGTATGTGGGGGAGGGGCGGGAGAGGGAGAGGAGGGGGAAGAGAGAAAAAGGGAAGGGGAGAAAGGAGAGGAGACAGAAAAGGGCAGGGGAGAGGGGGGAAGAAAAGAGGGAGAGAATGGAGAAGGGGAACAAAATGGAAAGGGGGGAAGAGGAGGGTGGGGAAGGAGAGGAGAAGGGGAGAGGGATGGAAAAGCAGGCAGAGGGGAAGGGAAAAGAGGAAAGGAGAGAAGGGGGAAAGGGAGAAGAGGAAGGGAGGGGAGGGGAGAGAATTCTTCTGGGATGGAAAAGGCAGGAAGTGAAATTCCTAACCCAGTGATAAATAGAATCCCAGCTGCACCAAGAACAGAGCAGTGGTAAAATCATTCAAACTCTGAATTCCTGACAGTGGAAAATAAACTCATCTTTGCTGGTGAATGGAAATTTAGGGAAGGCAACCGGGTGTGCTCTGGATTCCACAGCCCCATCCCTGGTAGAGGGCACAGAAGCATTGGAGGGTTGAGAAAGGGCGACTGGCAGCCTTTGGGCCAAGTTGCTTTAAGTCCAGAGAGGCTGAGAAAAGCAGCTCAATGCTGCAGAAGAGAAGGTGGAAGTTGGAAGTAAGAAAATGAAAGAGCCAGGTGGCCCATGGTGGAGAGGTGCCCAGAGCTGGAGACAGAACCCAAGGAACCCTGGTTCCTGGGGTGACCTTGAGAAAAGACCCGGCCAGTCTTAGACAAGGTGATGAAAGGAAGGAAGAAGGCTGCTGAGCTGAAGAGAACAAAAATATTTCCCCAACCCCCATCCCGCTGGACAGTGAAGCATCTTCAGGGCCCCTAGCCTGGGTGCCGGACAAAAGACTTGGAGGTACTGGAATATTGGGTCTGTGCCCCAGCCCTATCCGTGCCCAGTGTTGGGCACCCCCAGAGGCTAAGCTTGGCCAAAAGCTCCTCAGGCTTCCTCATCTCACTTGTTCATGGGATGGTTCCACCCATATGAAGAGTAAGGCCTGGGTGGTGCCTCTCCTCCTGACTCCAGCCTCCTTCCCCGGCCCCAGTCCCATCCATACAGGGGTGCTGGCCTGGCCCCCTCTGGTGGGAGGACAGATAAGCAAAGGGATGGTGGGGACACTCTAGATGCTTCACTCACATCCCCTCGGGCTCCTTCCCCCACCCCATATAGCTTCCCCTCTCCTAATTCCCACAGCCTGTGCCTGGGACTCTTTGGAGGCCTGCCCGGGGCACATCCCCCTCAGAGCCAGAGGTACCCAGGAGTTTCAGTCCCCACACTCATGGTAGCTCCTAGCTGGTGCAAGGGTGCATGCAGGTACAGCGCTCTTGCCTGGAGTCAGGACAGGCTCTGAGTTGACACTTGCCCTCCAGAGCTCCTCCTTTGGGAGGTCATGAGGTCATGAGGGTGGAGCCCTCATGAAGGGGGTCAGTGCCCTTATAAAAAGCGACCCCAGAGAGCTCTCTCTCCCTGTCTCTGCCATGTGAGGGCACAAGGAAAAGTTGGCAATCTACAGCCCAGAAGAGGGCCCTCCCCCAAACCCGACCGTGCTGGTACCCTGATCTCGGCCTCTCAGCCTCCAGAACCATGAGAAGTACGTGTCTGTGGTTTATCAGCCCCCCGGCGTGTGGTACCGTGTTACAGCAGCCTGGATGGACTAAGACCCTTCTGCAGAGGGACTTTGTCTGAAACTGGCTTCCTCCCCTTCTTGGTCCTGCCCTTCCATACCCTTCCGTGTTTCTTGGGAGCACTTCCTTAATAAATTGCTTCCACACGAATCTGCGTCTCAGAAGCTGCTTCTGAGAAAACCGAAGTGATGGGGCCCCTGGGCTGCACAGTTGTTACAGACGGCACCTCCTCCAACCCTCAGAACCAGACGGCCACAATGGTATTGACTGCATTGCACAGAGGAGGAAACGGAAACCCAGAGAGCAGAAGGGACTTGCCCAGGATGGTGGAGCTGGTGAGCAGAGCAGCCTACATTAAACCCAGCTCCAAAGCCAGCCCTGGGTCTTTGATGCCCCACAGAAAATACATGGGAGGAGCCCTGCAGCTCCTGAAAGGAGCTAACATCTCCCAAGCCCCACTTCCAGGGGCGATCTGGGGCCAGCCAGGTACTTAGATGGACAGATGACCAAGGAGAGACCACTCAAGCCCTCAGTTTGAGAATGCATTCCTCTGCGTTCACAGGCTTACCTGGAGCCAGTTCCCCAAAGCCCCACTGGACTTTTTAAGCCCCCAGAGGCCTTCAGACAGGAACCCACTGAGTCTTCAAACCCCCAGTCTCCATGGGGTTAAGACAATCCCCAAAAGGCAGGACTTACTAGGAGTCGTTCAGAAACTGGCAAAAGCACCCTCTGAATAAATGTTCAGGGTTCCATCCGGAGACGCCCACGGTGACTGATGAGTCATCAGATAGCCAGCTGTCGCCACAGAGTGCTATATATAGAAGCTGGAGGGGTGCCTGGTACCTAAAGAAAGGGGAGGAGCACACACCTAGTAGGTGGGGTCTCAGCCAGGAGGCAGGCCTAGAGCACCTGGAAACTGCACCCTCAGCTCCCTCTGCCCCCCCAGCAAAACAGAATCTGGGTCAGCAATTCCCCGGCACAGAATGCCGCATGAACTGGAAGCAAGCAGCAACAGGGCCGGACGTGGGCCATGCCAGTGCATTAATGATGATTACTGCTAATGATGGTAATGGGAGAATAATGGCTCAGTGAACTTCCCGCACATCACCTCATCGTCTTCCCATCAGACATACACACTGAGGACGCGCTTGTATTGCTGCCATTTAGACAGCCGAAACAGAACTTCCAGACCTCAGGCTTGGTAGGCTGGGCCTGTGCTGTCCAGGACAGGGGCCACTAGCCACCTGTTTCTACTGAACACTTGAAATGTGGCCCGGCCAAATTGAGATCCTCTGTCAGCATAGAATGCACACTGGACTTTGAAGATTTAGTTCCAAGAAAAGAATGTCAAATACCTTGTTAATAATTTTTTCCTGGTTTCATATTGAAATGATAATATTTTAGATACATCGGGTTGATCAAAATATATGATTAAGTCAATTTCACCTGTTCCTTTTTACCTTTTTTATGTGTCTTCTCGAACATTAAAATTATTAATACATATGTGGCTCACATTTGTGGCTTGCATTATATTTCTATTGGACAGTGCCGGGTTGCAGGCTGGAGGCCAGAACCTTCAGGAAATCCTGGCTATGCCCTCTCCTGACAAATAAAGCCTGCTTCCTGGTTCAAGGCTGAGAGAGGCCAGGGCTGCTCTCCAGACAACGCCAGTGGCCAGCTGCAGCTCCATGTACCGATCACAGAAGGTCCAGGTGATGCACAAAAGCCCCTGAGGGTCTGTGAACCCCAAACTTGTCCCTTATATCTTCTGAAAATGCACAGCTTTCCGGGGGAAAGATGATGAATTCTCCCTGGCCCTGTCTTCTGCCTTCCCCACTTAACCCCCAAGAGAGCTCCATGCTGTATGATTGCATAATGAGGCCATGGAATAAGGCCACTTCACAAATGAAGCAGCTCTTTCCCTCACATATGCAAACAGCAGAGAGAGGCAAAGGAAAGTAGGGAGATGAGAAACAGAATGAGAAATGCAGACGAGACAGGCAATTCACACCAAGAGAGAGAAACTGTATCCCAGAGACAGACACACAATGTCACACACACTCTGCTCACTGACACCTGGGGGGAGGGGGAGAAGGGTGTGTGTGTGCACGTGTGTGGCGTGTTTATGTGCATGCATGCATGTGTGTGGAGCTAGAGAGCACTAGAGGCCGGGCACGGTGGCTCATGCCTGTAATCCCAGCACTTTGGGAGGCCGAGGTGGGCAGATCACCTGAGGTCAGGAGTTTGAGACCAGCCTGCCCAGCATGGTGAAACCCTGTCTCTACTAAAAATATGAAAATTAGCCAGGTATAGTGGCGTGTGCCTGTAATCCCAGCTACTCGGGAGGCTAAGGCAGGAGAATCGCTTGAACCCGTGAGGCAGAGGTTGCGGTGAACCAAGGTCACGCCACTGCACTCCAGCCTGGGCGACACAGTGAGACTCTTTCTCAAAAAAAAAAAAAAACGAAAAAACAAAAACAAGAGAGCACTAGAGAAAGGTTCTAGAACGAGGCAAATCGAACAGAACAGGGAAGAGATGAGCACAGGAGGCGAAAAGAAATGGAGGTTCGGGGAGTTGACAGCCTCCATTTTATAGCAAGGCCTGCCCTTTCTTTCTATGTCAGTTTAAATTATTTATATCAGGACAATGGAAAGAATATAGATAGCAAAATAAAAAATGCGTCGGGGCCAGGCGGGCCCAGGATTCATGTGCAGTGGAAACAGAGCCCAGGGAGGAGGAAGGGCTGCCCGCCCTGCACCCAGGAGTGGGCTGGGCTTTGGGTGGCTGCAGTCAGGGCTGCTTTTCCAGTCACTCAGTACCTACATCAACTCCAGAGTGTTGACAGAGCTGGAGCCAAACTGCACACCCCCAGGGGCAGACCTGGGACATTTAGGGAGCTGTGTGAGTCAGACAAGGCCTGGGGACACCCACAGACCACAACCCCTCTGGGGCCAGGCTGAGGGCTGCCTGGTGTTCGCCTGCTCCCAGAGAGGCTGACACTTTGTGCCAGCCTCCTGCCTATCCTGAGCTGACCCTTCACTGGCAAGTCCAGGGTCCCGTGGGTGACCATCAGTTAATCAAATCAAAGCAGCCTTCTGTGCTGCCAGGACAGGAAGGGGAGAGGTTCTCCCTCCCCTTCCTAGGTAATTAGGAAGTGACTTCTGGAGGCCTGGGCCCACCTTGGTCACCTCACCTAAAGGAAGATTCTGTCACAGGGATGCAGGACGAATGTATCAGTCTCCTCAGGCTGCTGCAACAGAAGACCACAAGCTGAGTGGCTTAAACAACAGATATTTATGTTCTCACAGTTCTGATGGCTGGAAGTCCAAGATCAAGGTTTGGTTTCCCCTGAGGCCTCTCTCCTTGGCTTGCACACGGCCACCTTATTGCTGTGTCTTCACACGGTCTTTCCTCTATGCGTATACCCTGCCAGTGTCTCTCGTGGGTCCAAATTTTCTTCTAGGGACACCAGTTGTATTGGATTAAGCCCACCCTAATGGCCTCATTTTAACTTAATCACCTCTTTAAAGGCCCTAACTCTAAATATAGCCACATTCTGAGGTCCTGGGAGTTAGGGCTTCGATAGATGAATGGGGTGTGGGGCACAGTTCAACCCATAGCAATGAAGTACCAAGAAAGAGAAGGCCAGGTTCACACCAGGATGGGGAGAACAGTTCAGGGCCATGACCCTCTCAACGTCTGATAATCCCACTGTCTCCCTGCCTGTGCTTAGGGCCTCCTCCCGGTAAAGCTTATAGAAACCAGAGGCAACATTTCTGCAGGACAGGGGTTTGGGAGAATGTTGTTCCCATGGCTGGTAGTTGCTGTCTTGCCCAGGAGCAGGAGTTGTGTATCCCCAAGTCCCAGTTCAATGCCTGGCCCAGCAGGGAAA
The DNA here is from genome assembly GCF_029289425.2 of Pan paniscus. Classification (NCBI taxonomy): domain Eukaryota; kingdom Metazoa; phylum Chordata; class Mammalia; order Primates; family Hominidae; genus Pan; species Pan paniscus. Next base: position 41,503,278 of record NC_073272.2, read on the forward strand.
CTCTGATGGGGGCAGAACAGAGGCCATTAGGCAAGGCTCTGTGTCCTTACTCATTTAGAGTCTTATTGTCAATGGAAGTGACTCCAGAATAAATTTGGGCTTCATTCACAGAGAGTTGAGGCCCTCGCAGATTTAAAAATAATAAAAGAAAAAGGCCGGGTGCAGTGGTTCATGCCTGTAATTCTAGCACTTTGGGAGGCAGAGGCGGGCGGATCACTTGAGGTCAGGAGTTTGAGACGACCAGCCTGGCCAACATGGCGAAACCCTGTCTCTACTAAAAATACAAAAATTAGCTGGGCATGGTGGCAGGTGCCTGTAGTCCCAGCTACTCGAGAGGCTGAGGCAGGAGAATCGCTTGAACCCAGGAGGTGGGAGCTGCAATGAGCCAAGATCATGCCACTGCACTCTAGCCTGGGCGACAGAGGGAGACTCTGTCTCAAAAAAAAAAAAGAAAATAAAATAAAAAAGAAGGAAGGAAGGAAAGAGAGAAAGAGAGAAAGAAAGAAAGAAAGAAAGAAAGAAAGAAAGAAAGAAAGAAAGAAAGAAAGAAAGAAAGAAAGAAGCCAGGTGCAGTTGCTTACACCTGTAATCCCAGCACTTAAGGAGGCCAAGGCAGGTGGATCACTTGAGGCCAGGAGTTCAAGACCAGCCTGGCCAGCACGGCGAAACTCCATCTCTACTAAAAATACAAAAATTGGCTGGGCGTGGTGGTGGGTGCCTGTAATCCCAGCTACTAGAGAGGCTGAGGCAGGTGAATCGCTTGAACCCAGGAGGTGGAGGTTGCAGTGAGCCGGGATCACACCATTGCACTCCAACCTGGGTGACAGAGTGAGACTCTTTCTCAAAAAAAAATTAAAAAATAAAAATAAAAGTTTAAAAAATATATGACTTCAGCCCCAGGTATAGTCTGGAGGCAACTGCATGAGACAGAGAAAGAGACAGAGAGAGAGACAAAGATACAGACAGACAAAAACAGAGACAGAGAGAAAAAAAAAACTAGCTAAGAGCAGTCAACCCCCAGAAGAGTGAGAGATAATAATAACATGGTAGTCGTGTTTTTTGTCACTACGTTTTGGAGTGATTCATTATGCAGCAATAGATAACTGGAACACAGGCCAAAACACAATTGCGTGGGCACACGCACACACACAAGGTACACAAAAATCCTCCTTCACAGGACCTGTTTTGAGGCTCCTGGCAGCCAGCCTGGGTGCTGGTGCTCACGCCACAGACTCTGGGGCCAGCCTGCCAGGATTCACACCCCTTTCCCACCACTTCTTAGCTGTCCAGCCTTGGATGGGGAAACCAACACCTCTGCCTCAGTTTCCTCATCTCTGAACTGGAAACCATACTGGAGCCCTCCATCTGGGATGGCTGGGAGGATTAAATATGCTAACCCACATCAAATGCACGGGGCCATGCCAGGCATGCAGTTGGCACTTGATAACTGTTTGCTGGAATGATATGACTCAACATCTGCCTTTCTGCTTCCTAACAGGTGGGCTGAGAAACACGCCATTTCCGGCAGACACGCCGCTGACCATCTTTTTCCATCACACTGAGGTCACCAGCACAGCCTCACACTTATTTGTTTTGTAAAAATGTCAGCAGCTGGGCCAGGTCCCCTCCCCCAGCCCCTGTGGAAAGTCAGCTCCCTCTCCCTCTGCAGGCGCTTGAGATCTGTCCCTGCCACTGTCATCTCCCGCCTTTGCCTTGCAAACCACAGATTAGCAGAAGACAAAACGCTGGCTAAGGGCTGACCTCAATACCTGCTTTTAAAGTCCCTTGGCCTGGCCCAGCCACAGAGCTGTGGGACACAGGATGAGCAGGAAGCAGACAATAACAGTTGGCTGGGCTTGCAACATCCTCTTGCCTCTCCTTTTGTGGGATGGCTAAATGGTGCAGCTTTCGGGATGCCCTGGTGCCTCCTACGCATGGAGGACCCACTTTCCAGAGGCAACTCCCACAGCCAGGAGGGGGCAGGATCATGGCAAGGTGCCCGGCTTTGCCAAGTCCTCCTCACTGCCCTGGGCTCCCCCAGGGTACCAGCGGAGCCAGAGGCCAGGTTCTTCCCATGAGGAAGCAGGGGGTGGAAGAGAATAAAGTCAGCAGCAGACCCCTTTTCTGTCTAGTCAAGGCCCGCCTGGCCTCCAGAAAGGTCTCCTCTGCCTTTTCCTCTGGGGCAACCCCTTGATTGTGCCCCATACTAAATCCCCTGTCATGGGCATTCACGCTCCTCTGACTTTCCAGCTGTGTCACTTTTGGGGGGGCTATTGCCACCCGTGGGCCCTGTTTCTCACTCTCCATTTGTAGTAACTGGCTGCCTTACCCAGCAACACAACCCTCCCCTCCCCTTTGACCCTCACATCTCCCTCCAGGTGGCCTCTGCCAGACCTAAAGCAGGTGCCCGGGCATCTCCTCTCCAGCCTTGTTGGGCTGCAGGATGCACAGGATTTCGATAAGTTCACCAGCTCTCTTACGCTAAGTAATCCCTGCCCCAAGCCCTTGGGTCACCTTGAAAAACCATTCTTAGTCTCTAATGAACCAATTGGTTCTTTAGAAAAGACACCTGGAACTTTCTTTGCAGCGATGAGCCATGTTTGTCAATGGGAGCACTATTCATATTTGGGCCTGGACAAATCCCCATTGTGTGGGACAGTCCCTCCCCCATTGTTGGATGTTAAGTGTCCTTGGCCCCCTGCCTGCTAAACTCCAGTAGCACCCTCTAGTCATTGTGACAGCCAAAAATGCACCCCTATTTCCAAATGCCCCCACCCCCAGGTGGAACAGTCCCTGAATAGGGAAGCACCATTCATCTCAGGATAAAATTCTTTCTCCGCCACAACAATCACCAAGCAGCATCTCCCTGCAGGATCAGTTATGCGCGCTTGATCAGCCCAATCTCCCTCATGTTATGCAACCCAGAGTCAACGCCGCTGCACAAGTCTATTCTGTTTCTGCGTTCACAGGCTCATACTGTGAGCAGGGACTCCAAAGTACGCCGAGGAACTCGGTCCCTAAATCTATCCTCTTTATTATAGATTGTGTGTGGGTTGCCCCTGACAGATAATTCTCAGCAAAGCGTTTACTGAGAAATCATTTGTTTAATTTCACACGCCCCCTTCCATCACTGGCATTACTTTAAAAAATAAAAATAAAAGTAAAAGAGCAGCCATTGTTGGAAGAGTTCCATTGGAGCTGTTTGTTTGTCAAGGTCCATTGAGTCAAAATTCCCAGTTTAACTTTGAATGCTCAACGCTTCTGCCTCTAATGTGAGGTTGGTGTTTGTACCTTAAAAAGGGAGGGGAAATTGAGTCTTTGAAAGAAAGAAAAAAGGGAATAAAATAATCCTCCCTCTGTAGTGGCTATACTTTTTAACATAACATGGGAGTGCAACTACCTTTTTACCAAAACACGTCTCCAGCTTGGCGTGAAGTCCCCACATCTGGATCCGCCAGGAGGGAGGAACATCCATTCCGACAGGGACATAGCCTTGCACACACCTGCTGACACTTCTGCATCGCTGTGAGTCTAGCTGTAGTAGCTACATTGGGTCGTTTTCCTTTTTAAAACAATAGTTCTTAACACCAAGAGCTTCTTGCTGGTGTCATAAAATCCCCGTCTCACATTGAAGACCTAATCCTGAAGGTTTTTAATCTCCCAGAGTCCACTTGTGATGATCTGATGGACCCTAAGGCCTCTCTTCACAGAACAAGACAGACACATGTGTGGACACATAAGGTATGTCCACATGCGTGCACTCACTTCCACAGAACTTTACACATAATCACAAAGCCTCCTAAAGCCTGCCCTCAGGCAGTCAATTAAGAACCCACCACTGGTTCCACACATGAGGAAATTGAATGTAAAAGCAGCTTTGGTGGTACATACAAATATGATTCAGTTTCATGTGGGAAAGCGACCAACTCTCAAACTGTTCTTCCTGAAACAAGCCACTAGCCTCGTGTAAAGACAATAGCCCCTGTAGATGGAGATAGTGAGAAAAAGCTTCCAGAGACCACTGTCGCTCCTGAACACTCCAAATTTATGTGGACTGCTAAGGAGAGAGACCAGAAAGCAAAGCAACCTGGAAAAACTCAAAACCCGTTACCCCAAAGTAAAACAATTCCTGTCGATGGCAGTTCCTGTAGATAACAGCACCACATTGCCTTGCACTTGCACAATGCTTTACCCGGCTCAAACAGCTTTCACCAGCATTATTCAGCAGTCTCACAACTGCTCTGTGAAGTCAGGACCACTATAATTGCCCCCATGTATGGGTTGCAACAAAGGAAGAGGGCTCAAAGAGTGGAAGTGATGCCTGAAAGGACACGTTGGTTGGTAATGGTAGTACTGACTTAGTCTGTTCTGGTTTCTATAACAAAATCCCTTAGACTGGGTAATTTACAAACAACAGAAATTTAGTGGTCACAGTTCTAGAGGCTGGGAAGTCCAAGATCAAGGCATCGGCAGATTCCATATCTGGTGAGGGCTCTCTGCTTCATAGATAGTGCCTTTACCCTGAGTCCTCACGTGGCAGAAGGGACAAACAGGTTCCCTCAAGCCTCTTTTATAAAAGCACTCATCCCATTTATGGGAGTGGAACCTTTGTGACCTAATCACCTCCCAAATACCCCACCTCTTAATACCATCACACTGGGGATTCAGTTTCAACATATGAATTTTGGAGGGGCACCAACGTTCAGACTATAGCAGTAGGGAAGCCTCAACACTCAAGTGCTTGTCAAATCATGCTTGCATCGTGCTTTTGTGATGTTCTTCTTTTACATGCCATTGCTGATGTTCCATTGGCCAAAGAAAGTCATGAGGCTAAACTCAACATGAGAAGGGACTACCCATGGATGTGGATATCAGGACGTATAACTCATTTGGGGGCCATATTTGTAACCACCTACCACACACACGAGTAAAAGCATCTCCCCTCCCACATAATGACTGAAATATCATCATTTATCTTTCAGACCATTGCCCTCTTTTTGCTTGTGCTTTGAGAAATCAGGCGTGGCTTTATTGAATATCCTATGACCCAGCAATTGTATTTCAAGATATACAGCCGAGAGAAACAAGTGCTTGTGTGCACCAAAAGCCCTGCATGCAAATGCACGTAGCAGCTTTATTCACAACAGCCTGAAACTGGAAACAACCTAAATGCCTGTCAACGGGAGAGCAGATAAACTAATCATGGTATACTCATACAATAACACACTATACAGCATTGAAAAAGAACAAATTACTGCTACATATAACAACATGGATGAATATCCCAGATGATATTGAGCAAAAGAAACCAAATTCACGAGAATATGTGTTGTATGATTCTATTTATTTGAGGTTCAAAAACAGATAAATCAGCTGGGCGCGATGGTTCACACCTATAATCCCAGCACTTTGGGAGGCCAAGATGGAAGGATCACTTGAGCCCAGGAGTTTGAGACCAGCTTGGGCAACATAGTGAGACTGTGTCTCTATTAAAAAAAAAAAAAAAAAATTAGCCAGGCATGGTGGCACGAGTCTGTAGTCCCAGCTACTCAGGAGAGTCAGGCAGGAGGATGGCTTGAGCCCAGAAAGTCGAGGCTGCAGTGAGCTGCGATTGCACCACCACACCACTGCACTCCAGCCCAGGTGACCCTGTCTCCAAAAAAACAGACAAATCAAGTCTATGTTGTTACAAGTCAAAATAATGGTTACCTTTGGGGGGATAGAAAGTGGGAGGGGACACAAGGGAGCTTCTGGGACAGGTGCTAGAAATAGTCTCTATGTCAACCTGGGTGACTGTGGGTCTGCACATATGTAAAGAGTCATAGACTTGTACACTTAAGATTGGTGGACTTTACTGTGCTTATAGCTTAACTGTTTTTCAAGTACAACATTAAAAAGTAAGAATGGAATTCAGGTGCAGGCTTGGGGCTGGAGCCCAGGCTGCGGGGTCCGCCCCGGGCCTCAGGGGCACGTCTGGGAGGGCAGGGCCCAGCGCCCAATTTCGGGAGTTAATTCCAGGCGTTGGTGATTTCCTAGGGATTAACTGGGGCAGAGGGTGCATGCTTTTGGGTGTATCTAGATGAGTGCTTCCTAAATCCTGGGGGCTCCGCACTTTAGTGGAGGCTCCAGCATTTTAGGAGTTACCGTCTTAAAATCCACGTTTAAGAAGGTATTTTTGGAGTTCTCCAGTCTTAAGGGTTAATCCTGTGGAAACTGACTCCTAAGGGCAAATCCAAGGAGCCTGCGTTTTTGGTATTTAATTCTGAATCCTTATGAGTTACATAAGGAGTGAATCCTGGGTGGGTGACCTTGGGTCTTGGAGAATGATCCTCGCTGAAAGGTGTCTGGGGTGTGAGAGGGGTGATTCTGGTTTAGAGGATGAATTCTGCAGGCCCTGGGAGGCCTTCTACAGCATATAAATTGAAATAACCCCGGGCTTAGATCTGAGTATGAATTACAGACGGAGTGAGCCTACCAAAAGCAGCCGACCATCTTTCAAAACAAGAAGAAGCTCCTGCTGGGAGAAACTGGCAAGGAGAAGCTCCTGCAGTACTACAGAACATCAAGCTGGGCTTCAAGACACCTGAAGAGGCGATTGAGGGCACCTACATTGACAAGAAATGCCCCTTCACTGGTAATGCCTCCATTCGAGGGCGGATCCTCTTTGGCATGGTGACCAAGATGAAGATGCAGAGGACTGTCATCTGCCGAGACTATCTCCACTACATCTGCAAGTACAACCACCTTGAGAAGCACCACAAGAACATGTCCGTAAACCTGTCCCCCTGCTTCAGGGACATCCAGATCAGTGACATCATCATGGTGGGCGAGTGCTGGCCCCTGAGCAAGATGGTATGCTTCAACGTGCTCAAGGTCACCAAGACCACCGGGCACCAAGAAGCAGTTCCAGAAGTTCTGAGGCTGGATGTCTGCCCACTCCCCACAATGAAATAAAGTTATTTTCTCAGCCCCTCCCCACCTAAAAAAAAACAGTAAGAATGGGTTTCCTAGTGTGGCTTCTCTAGACAGGGTGGCAGCCTTGGGAGGGTGTCGAGGTGGAGAGTGGGAGGCCCTCAGCCTGGCATCATCTGGCCTGCCCTGTGCCTTCTCCCAAGCCAGCAAGGAAAAGACCTTGCTCCTTGCTTGGGCCCTGAAGAGCTCCACGTGGCGCGGTAGTCAGTGCGGGTTACTTTAGACTGGGGCACAGTGGTGATGGCCACACAGGTTCCCCTGTGGGAAATGCTTTGAAGAGCCTTTGTTCCCAAGAGTTGATCAAGAAAACAAGCTGGTAATGAACAGCAGAAATAACAATACTTAATAATGGGCAGAATCAAAATGGATTTCAATCCTGGCAGCTAATTTACCAGGAAACTTATTCCTGAGGCAGGCAGCTCTCTCCCCTCATCGGACTGTAGGATAAACAAGGAAGTGGCAGGACCAGGAGAGGCAGGAGGTGGGAGGAGAGGAGGTGGAGGGAGAGAGGAAGGGGGAAGAAAGAAGGGAGGGAGGAGCAGCGGGGTCTGAATGAGGTCTTTGGAAATGTGCAGAGACGCTGGGGAGTGAGAGTGGGCAGGGGTTAGGAACGGTAGGAGCCCCCAAATCTCAAAGATGCCTCTCAGAGGCCCTGCAGCTTCCCCTGCCCCCATGATGGCTGTGAAGCCCAGGGCTCCTCCTCCAGATCTCCAGCTCAGCCCCTCCAACTCTTCAACCCTTGGTACATATCCTCCACTGTTACTGCCTGCCCCCAAGAGCTAAGGAAGGGGGCCTCAAGACCACACAACAATGGAAGGAAACCCCTTGTCAGGGAAGGAAGATTCTAACTGGAGCCCTCAATGCTCCAGAAAGATTATCTTTCCGGTTCCCATTGTAAAGAGAGCAACTCACAATCACTCCACTACCCATAAGCTCTCACTGCCCTTTTCCTCCCCCACCCCCACCCCCCAAACAGGCTGATTTGTTTACCTTTTATCACTCTGTTAAAAAATTAGTTCTTACAGGTCCTTCTCCCAGGATGAGGGCAAAAGACAGCCTGGGCCTCCTCTGTTATTTTAAGGCAAGATATGTCGGCTTGAAGTCTGCTCTGAGATCTTGTGGGGAGGGCGGCAGGGCTTGTTATATGAGGGTCAAGTCTATTAAGACCTGCTGGCCAGGCGCGGTGGCTCTCGCCTGTAATCCCAGCACTTTAGGAGACCAAGGCAGGTGGATCACCTGAGGTCAGGAGTTCGAGACCAGCCTGGCCAACGTGGTGAAACCGTCTCTACTAAAAATACAAAAACTAGCCGGATGTGGTTGCACGTGCCTGTAGTCCCAGCTACTCGGGAGGCTGAGGCAGGAGAATTGCTTGAACCCGGGAGGTGGAGGTTGCAGTGAGCCGTGATCACGCCCACTGCACTCCAGCCTGGGCGACAGAGCAAAACTCCATCTCAAAAAAAAAAAAAACCTGCTCACATCCAGGGTCTTCGGATCACCTTGTCCGTGGCCAATGAGAAAAATGCTTCCCTTCCCTCCAGGCCTTTTCCTGCCTGTCCCCAGTCCCTTCAACTGTCCCTGGCTTCCCAGGGCTCCTCCCCTCCCCCTCCAAACTTGCTACTTGCCAACACCATCTACCTTCCGCACCCCCATATCCCACTTTTTTATTCAACGTCCCCATCAGGTGTAGGAGAAGCTAAAGCCCACGTGTACATCTCTGTCTCTGACCATGAATCCATCGAGGTGATATGCCTGAACCCCAAGGCCGGTGGACGGGCACTGGGGGAACTCTTCAATTTCCACTACTTGAGTGCTTGCTTGCCTACATTGACAAATGGATCTCTCACTTTTCAACTTGAGCAGAGTGGATTCTTCTTGCTAAAGGCTGAAGTACTTGCTGAGTTGCAAGTTTTAGAAAATGAGGCCATTGTGGGGCTATTTCTGAGGGAAAGGAAGACCTGCAGTGCCAGCGCCAGCCCCGTCCACCTCCCACAAGAATTGGGCACCATTATTTTTACATTGGGGAAAATTCCATCTCCTATTTCAAGAAAAATAACTGAATCTGGCTTCATCTTCTGCCAAAGTATACACTGTGAGGAGATGGCAAGGGTTTAATTCTTAGAGACAGTGGGAAGCAAGTGACCAAAAGGAACTTCAGGATGAAGATGACTTTTCAGTATCTAAGAGGGCTTTGCTGGTGAAGCCCCTGCAGTTAAGGTGTCAGCTATGGGATAACCGGGGGTGGGGGTAGGAGAGACCCCCTCACCATGGCATCCTGCTGGGAGCATAGCCGGTCTGTGTGAGGAGCAGAGTCAGCCTCCCAGGAAAGGGCAAAGAAAGGTGGGGTTCATGGTCACTTTTGAAAACCAGCTTCCCAGGGCTTTGCCTATAACAAAGTATCATGCACTGGGGGGCTTAAACAATGGAATTTTATCTTCTCACAGTTCTGGAGGCTGGAAGTCTGAGATCAAGGTGCCAGCAGGGTTGGTTCCTTCTGAGGCCTCTCTCTTTGGCTTGTAGATGGCTGTCTTCTGGCTGTATATCTTCACAGTCTTCCCTCTGTGTGTGTCTGTGTCCTAATTTCCTCTTCTTATAAAGACACCAGCCATATTGGATTAGGGCTTACCCATATGGCCTCATTTTAACTTAATTACCACTTTAAAGACCCCATTTCCAAATACTGTCACATTCTGGGGCACTGAGGGGTTAGGACTTCAACATATGAATTTTCAGCGTATGCAATTCAGAACATAAGACCACTACAGGGTTTTTCCTTTGCTTCCACAATTACAACCTATTCAAACTGCAATCGATATAGTGCTGGGACTGGGAGAAGCTGCAGGGTTGCAGATCACACATAAAAAGGTCCTCGTCTACCCCAACCCCAGGCTTCTTTCTGCCTAAATTCTCCTCAGCATCCAAGTCTTGCCTCTGCAAGAAGCCCTCCCTGTCCCCTGAACTCACATGGAGTTTTCCCTTTGTCAAATTTCACAAGGAAGGATCATTCAAGTCATGCTTTCTGCATCCTGAGTGTAAATCATAAATTCGCTTTTTTTTTTTTTTTTTTCGAGACAGTGTCTTTCTCTGTTGACCAGGCTGGAGTGTAATGACACATTCACACCTCATGGCAGCCTTGACCTCCTGGGCTCAAGTGATCCTCCTGCCTCAGCCTCCTTTCTGAGTAAGATCTTTGAGAATAAGCCACCCCCATCCTAACACACACACACGCACACACACACACACACACAAGTGGCCAGTATCTATTTCCTCCCTCTCCCAGCCAGGCAGTTTAGGGAGCTGGAGTTGGCTGCACACCCAGCTCTAGGGATCAACCAGATTGGCTTTATTCAAAAGGGAAGATACACATGACCAAATTGGTCCAATCAGAGTGAATATCAGGATTCTTGATGGGAATGCTGGAACACAGGGTCTCTCTTCTGGGCTGGGTTTGGTTGTACAGCATGTGAGTTCTAGAGTAGAGCAGCTACAATTGGGTGGGCAGGTGGCAGGAATGGGGGCTGGAAGTTCCAGGAATCTGGATGGGGTTGGGGGGTGGGGGCAGGGAACCACTACTGTGTGTAACCATGAAACCCATCCAGAGGAAACAGAGCAGATAATGGGTGCTGGTGGCATCATTTAAGCCCTAGATGAAGCCATACCTGAAGTAGGTTACCTCTGGACCATTCAGTAACATAAACCAATCAATTTCCCCTTTTGCTAATATTGAATTGGGTTGGGTTCACAATGGAAAAATCACTAAATGATATAATTTCTTTGGGATCCTCCAAAGAGCCTAACCCCAGGATAGTGTGGACACTCAATAAATACAAGTATGCACCACATAATGACGTACCAGTCAACAACATATTGTATATACGACAGTGGTCCCGTAATATTATAATACTGTATTTTTACTGTAACTTTTCTATGTGTAGAGATGTTTAGATACACAAATACCACTGTATAACAATTACCTGCAGTATTCAGTACAGTACATGCTGTACAGGTTTGTAGCCTAGGAACAACAGGCTATACCATGTAGCCTAAGTGTGTAGTATACCACATAGGCTCGTAGAAATATATGCTATGATGTTCATACAATGACGAAATCCCCTAACCAAACACTTCTCAGAACATATCCCCTTCATTAAGTGACACATGACTGTACTAGAGCATTACAAAGCCTCAATCTATGAAGGCTTTGTAGATAAGAAAACTGTGACCAGGGGTAAAGGGATTTACCAAGTCTCAGGAGCCAGTTAGTGGCAGAGCCTGGATGACAGCCTAGATCTCCAATCTAGTGCCATTCCCACTGCACTGGAAGGGATGTGGGCCACTGTTCCTCCTCCCTTGATCCGCCAACCTAGTCCCTGCAGGAGAGGGAGGAGCTGAGAAAGCCAGTGTGAAGCCACAGCACCCTCAACCCCCCAGATAGGAAGACTTGGTTGCAAGCCAGGAGGCCAGAGGAGAGGCGAGGCAGGAAATTGAGTGGCTCCACGTCAACCACACGTTCTGAGTCACCTGGGGGCTGTCAGTAAGAAGATAGTGCAAAGATGGTGAGCAGCTGCCAACCCAGGCAGCAGGCATGTCGGTGTCCTCAGGACCCCAGAGGGCCCCATTGCAGGCTCTAGGGAGACCTCTAACCTCAAGAAGGCTGTCTCCGAAGGGGCGCGGTGGCTCATGCCTGTAATCCCAGCACTTTGGGAGGCCAAGGTGGGCGGATCACGAGGTCAGGAGATCGAGACTATCCTGGCTAACATGGTGATACCCCGTCCCTACTAAAAATACAAAAAATTAGCCGGGCGTGGTGGCGGGCGCCTGTAGTCCCAGCTAGTCGGGAGGCTGAGGCAGGAGAATGGTGTGAACCTGGGAGGCAGAGCTTGCAGTGAGCTGAGATCGTGCCACTGCACTCCAGCCTGGGCAACAGAGTGAGAACGAAACTCCGTCTCAAAAAAAAAAAAAAAGAAGGCTGTCTCCAAGTGGGGTGGTGGGCTTAGCAGGCTCCAGAAGGGGCAGAAATGTGTGTCGGGGCAGAGTCACGTGTCTGGCAGCTGGGCTGTGAAGACTGGCAGGGGTGGGGAGTGGATTGTGCAGAATAGAATATCTGGGATACCTTGGGCATCTCTCTCCAACATGGCAGCTTCGGGGTAGCCAAATTCTTAAATGGCAGCTCAGTGCTTCAAAGACATGTGGGAGGGAGGGAGAGAGGGAGAGAGGGCGAGGGGGAGAAGGAGTGAGAGAGAGAGGTGAAAGCCATATCACCTTTTCCAACCTGGCCTCACAGCATCACCTCTGGTTCATTCAATTCATTGGAAATGTCTGGTCCATATTCAGAGGAGAATTAGGCTCCACCTGGTTGGGAGGACTGTCAAAGAAAGTCTAGATATGGTATTTTATTTGTTGTTGTTTGAGACAGGATCCTGCTCTGTCATCCAGGCCGGAATGCAGTGGTGTGACCATGGTTCACTGTATCCTCGACCTCCTGGGCTCAAAAGATCCTCCTACCTCAGCCTCCCTAGTAGCTTGGACCACAGGCATGTGCCATCGCACCTGGCTAATTTTTTTTTAGAGATGGAGTCTCTCGCTAATGTTGCCCAGGCTGGTCTTGAACCCCTGGGCTCAAACGATCCTCCCACCTTGGCCTCCCAAACTGCTGGGATTACAGTTATGAGCCACTGCACGTAGCTGAGACATGGTTTTCAACCATGATAGAAGCCATACCTGGCAGACAACAAGGAGCCGGTGTCCCTAACCCTGTACAATGCCAGCGCTTCCTGGCACTGCCTAAATCTGGACCTTCTGAACACGAGGGATAAAGTGAATGCTATCTTGGACATACCAATGTCATGTGGGGTTTTTTGGTTACTCTCAGCCAAAGCTAATCCTAGCTGATACTGAGCACACGAACTGCCACGTCCTATTCCCGGCACGGAGCAAGCTCTCAAGCCAAAACTTGCTAAGTGAGAGTGGGTGGGCTGATGGAAGGAGGGAGGGAAGGAAAATGCAGCAGTGAACACACTGGACTACAGATCTCAAATACGCTGTTCCATTGGCCAGTAGATTCACTTGTATTTGTTACGCTGTATCCCAATATCTATTTGTTAAAGTGAAAAAACATGCAAAGAAAACCTTAAGTTAACATATAAGGAAGTAGAGGCCAAACAGTAAGTGCCTGTGGATGGAATGGATGAATAAATGAGCAATTACAGGACATAAACAGGCAAGGGAAGGTCCCCAAAGCAAAGGCTTTCAGATTAGTCAAGGTGCCCAGGCTGGCTCAAGGCCGCATTATGAAAAAGCCCTTTGTCCTAGAAGCCTCTTCTTTTACCTCTCTCCTCCTACTCCACTTTCTCATTCTTCTCCTGCTTTTCCCCCTCCTCTTTCCCTCTTTCTCCTTCTGTCCTTTTTTTTTTTTTTTTTTTTTTGAGACAGGATCTCACTCTGTTGCCCAGGCTGGAGTGCTGTGGCACGATCTTGGCTCACTGCAGCCTCTGCCTCCCGGGTCCAAGTGATTCTCCCACCTCAGCCTCCCAAGTAGCTTGGATTACAGGCACACCCCACTACAGCTGGCTAATTTTCTATATTTTTAGTAGAGACGAGGTTTCACCGTGTCAGCCAGGCTGGTCTCGAACTCCTGACCTCAGGTGATCCACCCGCCTCGGCCTTCCAAAGTGCTGGGATTACAGGTATGAGCCACCGCGCCCGGCCTTCCTCTTTTTCTTTTTTGTCTTCCCCCTTCTTCTTCTCTTTCTCCTCCTTTCTCTCTTCCCCCCTTCCTCTCTCCCTCCTCTTTTCCCTTCTTTGTCCTCCTTCTCCCTCTTCTCCTTCCCCCACCCACCTCTCTCTTTCCACAGCCACCTGGTATATATTCTTAGCCCCGTACCCACCCACCCCCACACACCAAAATCTAGGCATTTCCTGATGTCCTGGACAAAGGGAAGGGAAAACCAATCAAACCATCAATCCCAGTTCCCTGACAGGCCTGGCAAATGTGGTCCCAGCACTCCGTCCATCCTTCTCTCCCTTCCCCTCACCACTTCCCTCATGCTCCAGCCTCCTCACCACCCCCTCCTATTCTGGTCAACTCCTACTCGTCATTCACCATCCTGCTCAGATGTCACCTCCTCTAGAAAAGGCGTCAACCCAAGCCGACACAGCAGGCCCTATTGGGGTAGGTGCCTCTCCCGTGTGCTTCCAGAAGCCCCTGCTCACCTGTGTCAGAACACGCAGCCCACTGGAGTGGAACAGTCTGCCTTGGTCTCCACCAAGAGCCGTGGAGTTGCAGGGAAGGTGCATTCCCATTGCAGAACCTCCAAGAGCCTGCCCTCCAGAAAACCTGCGAGAGTGACTCTACCAGCTTAGTCATCCCTGAATTATGGCAAAGACTAACCCTAAAGTAGCATTTCCTGGGTTGCAGGACATGGGGTAAGTGTCCTCTTGGTGTCTCTTATATCAAGGTGGCTGGGCAGCCCCTATATTGTGTCTGGACCCAAAGAAGCACTGGATGTTCCTTGGGCTGGTTCCCTAGAATTCGAGGGCTTTTCTTTTCTTTTTTCTTTTTTTGAGAAAGGGTCTCAGTCTGTCACCTGGGCTGGAGTGCAGCGGCATGATCATGGCTCACTGCAGCCTTCACTTCCTTGACTCAAGCTATCCTCCCATCTCAGCCTCCTGAGTAGCTGGGACTACAGGTGTGCACAACCACGCCTGACTAATTTTTTAATTTTTTGTAGAGATGGAGACTCACTTTGTTGCCCAGGCTGGTCTCAAAATCCTGAGCTCAAGTGATCCTCCCGCCTCGGCCCCCCAAAGTGCTGGGATTACAGACATGAGCCACTGCACCCAGCCGAATTCAAGTTTTATTTATTTATTTCAATTATTTTTTTTCTTTTTGAGACAGGGTCTCACTCTTTCACCCAGGCTGGAGTGCAGTGGCATGATCACAGCTCACTGCAGCTTCGACCTCCACGGCCCAAGTGATCCTCCCACCTCAGCCTCCTGAGTACCTGAGACCACAGGTACTTGACACCATGCCCAGCTAATTTTTTGTATTTTTCATAGAGATGGGGTTTTGCCACATTGCCCGGACTGGTCTCAAACTCCTGGTCTCAAGCCATCTACCCTCCTAGGCCTTCTGAAATGCTGGGATTACAAGCATAAGCCACCACACCTGGCCTCAAATTCAAGTATTTAACATGTTTAAGCCACATCTTTTCCACTCTGTCTCCAGACACCTCCGTTGTGATACACTGTATTTCTCAATTATGGCCACAGTGATATTTCTGGTCCCATATGTTCTTCCAGGATCTCCTTACTCCCTCAAGAGGTGGTGTCTTTTTCCTCTCCCCTTGAACCTGGGTGGGTGACTCTTCCAACCCATAGAATATGGTGGAACTGATGCCATGTGGTTTGTGATGCTAAGTCACAACATGCAAACAGCTTCTGCTTGGTGCCCAGGAGCTCTCTTTTGGGACACTGACCTTTGGAACCTAGTCGCCATGCTATGAGAAAGCCCAAACTACACAGAGAGGTCGTGTGTAAATATGTGACCAACAGCCCCAGCTGAGGGCTTTAAGGACAGCCAGCATCAACTGGCAGACCTATGAGTGAACAAGCCTCCTTTCCAGGATGTGAGTGTTGCCTGACAAGGAAACCCCCCTTCCCGTGTCTGCAGTAGCAGAGAAGCCCTGGGGCAGAAAATGAAAGGCAGAGATGACTGGTACTCACTTTGGGTGAGATGCTGTCAGTGTGAGTTGAGTCAAAGCCCTCACGGAATAGTCCACCAAGGCCACAGCTGGAAGCAGCAGAGGTGAGGCCTCAAGGAAGTGAGCCAAGGCACCAGAGGCAAATGATCCAGCAATTTCTTTAACCCCCTTTGCCTCAGTTTCATCATATGAAAAATGGAAATCCTAACAGGGCACTTGTGAGGATTGAACATGATAACCCATGCAAAGTGCCAGACACATTGGAAGTGCTCAATACATATTAGTCTACTAAGAGAAAGGGGCCAGTTTCAGTGGCTCACACCTGTGATCCCAGCACTTTGGGAGGCCAAGGCAGGCAGATCACCTGAAGTCAGGAGTTCGAGACCAGCCTGGCCAACATGGTGAAACCCCATCTCTACTAAAAATACAAAAATTAGCCGGGTGTGGCGGCAGGTGCCTGTAATCCCAGCTACTTGGGAGGCTGAGGCAGGAGAATTGGTTGAACATGGGAGGCAGAGGTTGCAGTGAGCCGAGATCGCGCCACTGCACTCCAGCCTGGGCGACAGAATGAGACTCCGTCTCAAAAAAAAAGAAGAAAGAACTAAAGGAAAAAAGAAAGGTTTTTAAGGTCCCAGGAAGACTTCTGTATGTATCACAGACTGGCTGCTCTCGGGAGCCATAGACTTCCAAATGTGAACAAAGAAGGTGCTTTGGAATTCTGAACTTAATTTTTTAGATGCCTTGGACTTGGAACGTTGATTTTACACCATAATATAAAGAATGGGGGTGGGATAATGAGAGCAGTTTTTCTGCCACAGGGAGAGGGAATCACGGTTCCACCAGTTCAAGAGGATGGCTGGCTGGTAGAAGGGTCTACGTGCCCATGGGAGCCCTGTAACCGGCCTGGGACTCTTCCCGCACAGGGACGGGAGACGCATGAAAACCCCAGAGAGGTTCACAGGAACAGGGAGGAGAGGGGACGGAGCCTCACGCCATGGCAGCCAGCAGCAAGGGAAGCCTGCACATCGCGCAGAGGAGGTCCACTTTTCATCTGGCACTGCGGCGGTAAAGTAGCTGTGGCTAAATGCAGTGTCTCAGCAGCGATTGCAAGGGTGGCCCAGGTCCTCACACCCCAGCACAGTAGAGAGAGCAGCCAAGGGCACCCAAGCCACCATGGCACCAAAGGGCGCCTGCCTGGGGCATGTAGCGGAGTACCATGCAAGGCCTCTGGACTAGAGGCTGTAGCCAGCCACAACATCAGGTTCCATGTTCAAGTCCAAGAGGGACAGGCACACCTTGTCCAAGTCCACTCAGCCCAGTGGGTAGGGCCAGGATGCAGAAAGCAGCATGCGGACACATGTCCCTTGCGCAATACCAGGACAGTGTAGGACCAGCCTCTCCTCCACGCCCCACACCGCCCCCTACCCCCACCCCCAGCCTCCCACTCCCAGGGCTGCAGCTCATGCCTGGGAAGAATGAGTGAGGGAGAATCCTGAAGAGACAGCATTTGCCTAAAAGTGACCATGATTTAAACCAGAAGTGACTGTTACCTTGACTTGGCAAGTTTAAGTTGTCGACCATCAGCAGAAACGGGGGCTCAAGATCCCAGTTAAAGCTGCAGTTGGGGAGAAATAAAGAAAAGCTACATCTTAGCACACCTGAGTGTCAGGAGAGTGGAACTTAAACCTGCTACGCAAGGCTTTACTCAAGGCTTGGGAATAACAGGAGGAAATTAAGCCAGAGCGGAGCTGACACATAAATAATCCAGTTGACAAGCTGCGACTTGCTCTCCAGGGGCCAGTGTCCCTGCAGAAGGCACACGCATGGGAGGGGGCAAGGAGAGGGAGAAGGGGAGGAGGTCAGGAGTCTGTCCAAAGGAAGACAAAACGTGTGACTCTCCTTTTTGGATCCTGCTGCCTCTCTCAACAACTCTTAATTACTAGCAATCAGCTCTTAATTACCTACAAGAGAGACCAGGGAAAACAGATAAATGAAATCCACAGATAATCCCCAAACCCCAATTTGGTCGATAACATCATCAAGCTTCCCCAAGTAACCTCTTGCCAGGACTCCTGATCTCCTGACAAGTTGCGGATCAGAATGATCCCCAATTCTCCCTCTTTCCTTGCCCTTGCCCGTCTTCTGTTGATGCAGAGAGAAGCGGGTGGACCCTAAATAATTCCCAACTGGATATTCTTTCCTCCTGTCCCTGGGATGTGGCTGCCAGGGTCCCTGGCCAGGTGCCAGGCTCCAAGCCTCCTGGCACTGGACTGTTTTCACTGTCTGTTTGCCCAACAAACAGGAATGCTGGCTGAGAATTCAAGCCACCTTGGAGGACAGGAAGAAAGGACAATAGGTTCCAGGGCAAGGGATGCTGAAGGCACACTGTGCAGGGGGCTGCTGTGGGCCACCACATGTCCCACAGACCCAAGGGTCTCTCTGTCCACACCTAAGTCAGGATGGCTGCCTAGAGGCAGAGGACAGAACCAAGACAAGTTAGAACCGAGAGTGAGCGCTAAGATG
The DNA here is from genome assembly GCF_029289425.2 of Pan paniscus. Taxonomy (NCBI): domain Eukaryota; kingdom Metazoa; phylum Chordata; class Mammalia; order Primates; family Hominidae; genus Pan; species Pan paniscus. The sequence continues at coordinate 41,521,472 of NC_073272.2, forward strand.
GACGAAAGATGGCCAAGTCTGGGGGCTCCCCATTCCTGTTTCCTGACTTTTCCATAGTCAGGCAGTCAGGAATTATTTTTCTTTTTTTTTAGAGACAGGATCTCGCTCTATTGCCTAGGCTGGAGTACAGTGGCACAATCATGGCTTACCGCAGCCTCGAACTCCTGGGCTCAAGCGATCCTCCCGCCTCAGCCTCCTGGTAGCTGGGACTACAGGTGTACACAATCACACTTGGCTAATTTTTTTATTTTTTGTACAGACAGGGTCTCACTTTGTTGCCTAGGCTGGTCTCGAACTCCCGGTCTTAAGCGATCCTCCCACCTTGGCCTCCTTCCCAAAGTACTGGGATTACAGACATGCAGTCGGGAATTCTTAAATGTTCCCTGTCTGAGCAGGCAGGCAGGGCATATACCTTAGGTCTCATGCACGAGCTGGCAGAATCCTGGGCAAACTGCCTGTCCTGCTTAAAAAGAATGTCCTGGGTTCATCGCCTGGGGAAAAATGTCCAAGACTGACCCAGCAGCACAGCAAATGGGCCAGTATCAGTTAAAGAGGAAAAAAAAAAAGGAGCAAAGGGAATCCATAGAATCAACAGTACCCCCACCCCTCCCTTTCCCACTCTTTCACCCCACTCACCCCACCCCAGCAATGGCCAAGGCAGCTAGGGGCTGGTGGCCTCTTGGGTTCAGAGAAGTAGCCACAGTTGAGCATGAACCTGAACATCGCTCTCCCTTTTCTGACTTTTCTTTTTTCCTACCGTCCAGTGAACACGGTGGACAAGCCAATCCTCATTCCCGCAGGCCTCGTTAATGAACCTGCAGCAGCAAATGTGCCTTGTTATTGCTGGAAACGTGGAAGCAGCACGTTCCCCAGCAACGTGCAAATACCACACAGGAAGAGCCCTCTCCCCTCTCCCTCCCCCTCTCCCGTCCCCCCCACCTCTCCCAGCGTGGCACAGCCGAGGCTTCAAGTGCCTGAGTCCCGCTAAGCAGCCTATCCAGGGCGTGCCCCGACCCTTACCCATCGCCCCCCTAGATTTCTGTGGAGTTGAGTCGGCCAGGAGGCGGCACAGGTGGAGGTCCCAGAGGGAAGGTTGCCTACTGCAAATCGGAGGCTAGACAGTGCATTGAATGGAAGAACACCGGGCCCAGGCTGAGGCTAAGAAATACTACAGGCTAGGGGCTGCAGTGGCGGGGCGGGGGGTGGGGGCGCAGGGATGCTGCTATGGCCTCACCTCTTCATGACGCCCCTCTCAACCTTGACTGGGTCACAGTCTCTTCCACACTCTAAATGGGCATTAATGCAGCCAACGCTAATTCAATTTCATCACAGGGAGACAGGAAAGATTTTTCTCCAGTCCTTTGCTTCTGCTACGTCTGTCTCCTCCTATGGGGACTGTTGGTTCTTCTTCATGAGGTTGGATTTTCAGGCTTTTTGGCCTTTCCTTACTCCATTTGATGACCATTTGAATAAGGGAGAGACCAGGAGGGAGAGACAGGGAAACAGCCAGGCCCCAGGGACAAAGCAGTTTCCTACAATCCAAAGCCACCATGATTCCGGGGCGTCATTATGCATCTCTCCTGTGACCTGGTGACCTGGGACTCCAGATAGCCCATGACACAGAAGATGAGATGTACCAACAGCCCTTCTCACCAAATTGATGTGAAATCAAATGATGCAGGGAAGTTTTTAGAAGGGAAAAGAAAAAAGAGAGTGAGAAAGACAACATTCGATTTCCCCCGCTGAGGAGGCTGACAGCACTCTCTGCCAAACAAAAATTGCCTGCCTTTCTCAAAGCCAGCATTCTGGAGCTGTTTTCTGATTATTTCAATCAGTCTAATAACGTGGAGGTTTGAGACAGCTGCTTTTGCGGTTTGGAGGGTCTGGCTTTTCTGCTGGCTCCTGCAGAAGCATAATTGTTGCTCCCTGAAGCTCACGTGCAACTAGGGAAAAAGAGTTTGAATGGATTTTTCGACCCCAGAATATAACCATCCTGGAATGTGTTGCAAGGTCAAGCAGTCTTTTCGAGCTGACTGGCTGGATCGGAGGCCCAGTTGCCATCTCTAGTTCACTGTTCTGCATTCTCAGCTGGTTTCCTCGCTGATAATAAGAACTGGCTAAATGTGGGTTCTGTTCATTCCTGTGTGTAGTCCCCAGGTCTCGGAGCCCAGTGGGGTGTGCTGTCTGGCTGCCTGGATTCTGGGAATGATGGCTCCCTTTGTGGCTTGTTTCTTCATGGCAGGCTTGTGCAGAAGGGTCGCCAGCCATGCCCTAAACCTCTATAATAGCACAGAGAGAACAGAGTGCACGCTGCCCACCATGTGCCACAGAGCCCAGAGAAAAGGGCACAGTTCATTTTAAAGGGCAATGTTGAACTCAAGGTGGCTTTAAAGGTAGCCAAGGTTGGAATAAAATTTCTATTAGGCCAAAAAAAAAATCAAAATATCAGCGGAGCGCTGTGGCTCATGCCTGTAATCCCAGCATTTTGGGAGGCCAAGGCGGGTGGATCACTGAAGGTCAGGAGTTAGAGACCAACCTGACCAACATGGTAAAACCCCTGTCTCTACTAAAAATACAAAAATTAGCTGGATGTGGTGGCACATGCCTGTAATCCCAGCTACTTGGGAGGCTGAAGCAGGAGAATTGCAATTGCTTGAGCCCGGGGAGGCGGAGGTTGCAGTGAGCTGAGATCGTGCCATTGAACTCTAGCCTGGGCGACAAAGTGGGGGAGACTCTGTCTCAAGAAAAAAAAATCAGAATATCATCATAGAAAGTTAGCCAGTGTATTATACAGGACTACATTTATTAGAATGCTGTCAAATTTTGAGTACCTGCTGTGAACAAGAGCCGTGCTAGGTGTTTTTGTAGGCATCACCTCATTTAATCCTCACAACAAGTGATGCAGATATTACAATCGCCATTTGACATTCCAGAAATCTGGAAAACTCTCCTGTGTGTTCATATTTTTTTTCTGCAATTGCAAATCTTCCCTTCTCTGGGCCTCTGTTTTTAAAACACTTGCAATCCTAAATAAATCTTAAAACAGCACTGTCTTCCTGAATGCCATTATCTGATGGGAAGGGTGGGTGAACTCAGGCAAAGAGCAGACTTCCAAGGCCTCCTCACAGCTATCTGCACCCACCTCCTCACTGTTCGGGGAATCCATTTTTGATTTTCCTTTTTTGGCTGATCTGTCCCTGATTGGAAATTTCTTTCTGACACTAATGCACACATGCACGAGTTGATTAATATCTTCCTTCTTGGTTGCAAAGAATTAGCAGCAGCCTAACTATCCTCAGTATAATCTCGTGTTCATTGTCCTGTAGGTTTTCACAAAATGGGGAGGAGACTGTTGCTGACTCTTTTTTTTTTTTTTTTTTTTTTTTTTTTGAGATGGTGTCTTGCTCTGTTGCCCAGGCTGGAGTGCAGTGGCAGGATCTCAGCTCACTACAACCTCTGCCTCCTGGGTTCAAGCGATTCTCCTGCCTCAACCTCCTGAGTAGTTGGGATTATAGGCGTCCACTACCATGCCTGGCTAATGTTTTAATGTTTTATATTTTTAACAGAGACGGAGTTTCACCATGTTGGCCAGGCTGGCCTCAAACTCCTGACCTCAAGTGATCTGCCCGCCTTGGCCTCCCAAAATGCTGGGATTACAGGCGTGAGCCACTGCGCCCAGTCAACTGTTGCTGACTCTTGAGGAGCCCATGTCCACTGCCCACTACAGGGGGTGTAACGGCAATCAAACAAAGTGTTTGCTGAACATCCCAGTGCTGGGCTACCCAGAGCTCACAAAACCCACCACCAAACCAGGGGACGGTGTTCTGTCCACACTGAGCTTCTCAGGGCCTTCACAAGAGAACCCCCTAACAAGGCAAAGCTATAGGGCGAGGAGGCTGGCCAGCCCCCTAAATGATACCCAGAACACATACATCCAAAGATGTCTCCCTCACTGCTAACACCTTAAGAGGCCAGCAACTTATTTCAATAATGCAGTCATGGCTCAAAACCGCATGCAATTCCACTTTTAGAACCACTGCCAGAGGCAGCTGACAGACGACATTGAAAAAAGGAGTTTCACTGGATAAAGCTTAGTCTCATGTTTGCCCTCGTTGCCTAAAGTATTATTCTCTGGGTATGGGTAATCTGTTTGGGGGGCGATCCTGGGAAATAGGGTTCAGAGAGTGGAGAAAGTGAGACAAGAAAGGGGAAAAAGACAAAAAGAGTGTGTTAGTGAACAGGTTACCTCCATAGACAATGGAGGCCCAGTTCCATTTGGGCTCCTCCGGGAGATGGTGTGGTCACTCCAGGACACACCTCAGACTTCTCCCGCTGAGTCGTAATGAAAAGGAGATATTGATCCATCATCTCCACTGCCTCACTGGTTGAGAGTCAGACCTGAGGGCATTTATTCCCCAGCTGTTTCAATGCCATCATCTCGCCTGCAAGCCACACCTGGCAGAGATGCTCAGAAAACCATCTGCAGGTACAAGAACTGTCTGCAGGGGACCTCTGGGGCGGGCAGAGGGCACATGGGCACCAACAGCACCTGCTATAGATCTGAATGACTTTTGAATTGTCAGCGAGAAATTAAATCCATGTTTGGATGATAAAGATTGCTATCAGCAGAGATCTTTAGAGAAATAATAATAATAGCTGAAGTTTATTGAGCGTTTATTGTGTGCCAGCTGCTGTTCTAAGCACTTTATATGCACTAACCCATTTAGTTCTCACACATATGTATAAAATAGGCACCATTATTATATTCTTTTGACAGATAAGGAAATGGATGTGCTACAAACTCCAAGACAATTCCACAAACATTTTGGAGCAGTGAACCCATCATTGGAATAAACAAACAGCCATCCAGGTGATAGTTTTAAGAAGATAAATTAGATTGGTGTATATATAAATATATGTATATGCAAATGCATTTGAGTATGTTTGGTAAAAGCAAAACTACTCTCATGACTTATACATGAACCAATGAATAACCAATTGAATTTTGGCCACCCTAAAGGCCCTTGGAGTTTAGAAGCAGGAAGAGAATGTGCTAGAAATATCAAGGGAAGCTTTATGGAAAGGACGAGCCTAGAGCTGTAATTAAAAGGTGAAGAAATAGCATGAAATAAGTCCTAAAGGCAGGATGAAGCAGAGTGGGGAGGGGACCAACTCATCTGGCATATGAGTCAAGATGGCAATGGCAATGTTCACCAAATATCTCCAGCCCTCTTCTTTCCCAGCATATGGTAGAATTATATTTTCTTGCCCCTCTTTGAAGTCAGGTGTGGCCATGTGACTTGATTTGGTCAAGGAAATGTCACCAGAAGTTACTTGTGTCCTGTCGAATTGGAAGCACTGAATCAAGATGTGATTCACTATGTTCTCTCCCCCCTTTGGAGGGAACTCACAGACCACAAAAATGGACTCTCCATCCACCTGGATACCTGAGTAACTACCATGAGAAAAGCCTCCCCCTGCTGACCTGTGAAAACATGTAGCATGAGCAAGGAAGAAATTTTTTTTGTTGTGTTGTAAGTCACTGAGATTTTGGAATTGTTCTGACAACATAACCTAGCCTGTCCTGATATGCTAGGCTTATGCTGCCATAACACAACTGCAAGATCTCAGTGGCTTAAGAAATTTCATGTCCACACAAAGTTCACTGCAAGTCAATGGATGAAGAGGGAAAAGTGTTCTGCTCCATATAGTCACTCAGGAACTCAGGCAATGGAGGCTTTACCATCTGGAACACTGCAACTGATCACCCCAGCAAGGGTTAAGAGAAGTCAGAGGGTCCTGCAGAGCCTTTTCATTGTCTCAATGTAAAATTCTCACACGTCACTTCCACATATATTTCATTGACCAGAGCTAGTCACATGGCGCTGCCTAATTGCAAAGGGGCTGTGAAGTAGGATCTCCCCACTGTCCAGGAAGGAGAGAACTGGCTATTTGTGAGCACTAATAATGTCCACCACAGCTGGCTTCAGAATACTGGCAAGTGATGCTCAGCCAGGGATATGGAGAGCATGAGCACAGGTGAGGAAGGCTTTTGAGAACCAGAATATGACCCATGCAATGTCAGGGAGCCACTGTAAGTATATGAGCAGGGCAGGGACTTGAGGAAGGTTGAGTTAAAGTATCACTGGACTAGCAGTCTAGTGTTGGGCAAACAGGCATGGTGGGGGTAAATGGAAGTGAAGTGGGGACCCTATGCTTATAGGCAAGGAGATTTGTTGTGAGGCTGTTATATTAACCCAGGCCTGTGCTGATAGTTAGGATGTCACCTGGTGTTATCAGAGGAAGAGCAATAAGGAGTGAATCCTGTAGCATTTAAAAGAGTGGGGAGGGGTATGGTGTATCGAGAGCCCAGTCTTTGACATCAGATAGACTGAGATTCAAATTCCACCTCTGACACCTACCAGCTTCTTGCTCTTAGGCAAAATATATCATCTCTCTAAGCCTCAGTGTTCTTATCTACAAACTGAGGATAATAATAATATTTACCTTGTACAGCTATTATGAGTATTGAAAGACTAGAGATTATGTTTGTAAATTGACAGTGGAAGTGGTGATGATGGTGGAGATGGTGGTGGTGGTGGAGATGGTGGTGGTGGTGGTGGTGGTGTTGGTAGTGGTAGTAGTGCTGGTAGTAGAGATGGTGGCGGAGATGATGTGGGTGGTAGTAGTGATGGTGAATCATAAAAGGACTGAGGTTAAGGCTTTGGGCAGGGAAAGCACCTACAAGGAGGAGGCAAAATGAAGAGGCTCCCCGTATACAAAATGTAGAAGTAGTAGCCAGAAGACAGAAAGTCAGCTATACAATCCAAGGTCCTAGAAACCAAAGGGAAAACGAGTTTCAGTAAAAAACTCTAAACTCAAAGTGGACAAGGAAGATATGAACAACAGCCATTGGGTTTTAAAAAAATAAAGTGACTATGACCTGGTGAAGGAGTATGTTGGTGGCAAGGGATTAAGAGGGACTAGACATCTGAAAATCAGGGCCCAGCTTGTGTGGCCCTCTCTCAGAAGGAGTTTGGTAGTGGAAGGATGGAAGATCAAAGAACCTGTATCAGTGAGAAATGCCTTCGGCTGCAAGTAACAGAGTATATATATATTTTTTTTCAATCAAAGATGTAACAAAAGAAGGCAATGGAGAGAAAGAGAGGGGAAATATGTACAAATGCTTTGCATTCAGAGTTGAAAGAATCAGCCATAGGCAAAAAAAAAAATCAATAGCTAAAATTAAAAATAAGGCTCTTTAATTTTTAATTCTTTTCTTTGCCTAAGAGCTCTTTACAGAGCATTTACATTGAAGAACCCCCATAGTTGGGTAAGACTGAGCTATTTGTCTTTGCTACCTGTCCCTGAATATCTCCCCTAGTGGCCACCCAGGAAAAAGACTAATTTCCCAGCTACCTGTTGTCATGTGACTAAGTTCTGGCCAATGGGACATATGGAAGCATGGCGTGTCAGTTTCCAAAAATCTTCCTTAAAAGACAGCCTGTCTCTATAAAGTACTAAGAGGAGTCAAAATCATAGAGGCAGAAAGTAGACTGGCAGTTGCCAGGGAATGGGGGCAGGGGATGGGGGAATCGGGAGTTAGTGTTTAACAGGTACACAGTTTCAGTTTTACAAGATGAAAAGAGTTCTGGAGATGAATGGTGGTGATGGCTGTGTTACTGGTGGAGGGTGTCCACGTTCTTGGTGTTTTGAACAAAGAATTGGACAAAACACACAAAGCAAGGACAGAATGAAGCAACAAAAGCAGAGATTTATTGAAAACGAAAGAACACCCCACAAAGTGGGAGCAGGCCGACCACAGGGGCTCAAGAGCCCCTTTACAGAATTTTCTGGGATTTAAATACCCTCTAGAGGTTTCTCATTGGTTACTTGTTGTGCACCCTATGTAAATGAAGTAGTGGCCTGTAATCACAAGCTGAAGTGAAGTTATACAGGTTACACCCTATGCAAGCATCTGATTGGTTGTGGAAAGCAACCAATCAGAGGCTAAAGTGAAGTTACAAAGTTACACTTCTATGCAAAAGAAGACTTCACTTGGAGTCCATCTGATTGGTTGTGGAAAGCAACTGATCAGAGGCTAAAGTGAAGTTACAAAGTTACACTCCTATTGGTTGCAGAAAGCAACCAATCAGAGATACTTTCAACTTTCCATCTGCAACACAGAAAAAGGGGATGGGGGTTGCAAAGGGAGTAGCCTCCCGTCCTTTTGTGTTTGTTGTTGTTGTTGTTGTTGTTGTTGTTATTGTTGTTATGGAGTTTCACTCTTGTTGCCCAAGCTGGAGTGCAATGGTGCGATCTCAGCTCAGTGCAACCTCCGCCTCCCAGATTCAAGCAATTCTCCTGCCTCAGCCTCCCGAGTAGCTGGGATTACAGGCACGTGCCACCATGCCTGGCTTATGTTTTGTATTTTTAGTAGAAACGGGGTTTCACCATTTTAGCCAGGCTGGTCTCGAACTCCTGAACGCAGGTGATCTGCCCACCTCGGTCTCCCAAAGTGCTGGGATTACAGGCATGAGCCACCACGCCTGGCCACCTCCCGTCCTTTTGTTACCCAGGTGTGGAAATTTGGGGTTTTCCTTTTGATTTAGTTCTAGGAAGTCAGTGCGAATTGGCCTTAAGTTCCCTGCCTCCAGACCCTATTCTCCCACCTCAGCTGCACGCCATTATGAGTACATTTAAAAATGTCTCAGATGGTAAATTTTACATCATATGTATTTAACCACAATAAAAAAATATTGAGGAAGGGGTAAAGACAGCTAGTCTGTGCCTCATCATCCCTTTCTTTTTAGTTGCTTTCTCTATCCTGCTGCCTGCTGCCTTAAACATGGGTATCATGGCTGCCATCTTGGACCAGGGGGCTAAAGTTTCCATCCTTTGAAAGATGGAGCAGTGAACTTGGAGGATCCTGGATCCCTGAGGATTTCATGGAGCAGAGCAGTCATTCCAGCTCTGGACTGCAGCCAAAGCTTGTCTTCCCAGATACAGTCCCCAGGGAGGGGACAACGGGCCTGGATACCCACCAAGGGCAGTCTCTGAGATTGAGATTCACCCACAGATACCAGCCCTTTCTCTAGGGGCAGGACTTTGACATAGGGCCGTCCCCAGTCTTCCTAAGCACCACTTTGTGGAAGGGAGGAAGGAGGCCCACATTGCCCTCAGTCTCCTCAGTCTGGAGAAATCTTAGAAGAAAGGTGCCCGGAGTGGCCCTTCAGGGCTGCTTGTGAGACACCCAGCCTCTGTGTTGGCTGGCTGGCAGGAGGACAGGTTCTGATCTCAGCTGTGCATAGCTAATAAGCAGTGACCTCACATTGGCCAGCCAAGCCGATTTGAGTGCTTTCAAGGACAAAATGTGTCCTGATATCTGGAGGCGAAAATCAGAACCAAGTAGCACTGCCTTGCTATTTCTAGAGGCAAAGGAAAAGCTTTTAGAGGTCAGTTCCATCCCTGTTCTGCCAGGGTGGCCTCCCCTCAGCAACACGAGTCCCCCACTCCCACCCCAAAAGAGTTTCTGCATCATTTCTCCTTGTGAACTCATTCAGCACATCCCACCCACTGCCTGGTTCTGTGGTCGTCTTTGGGGTAGGTGTGCTATCTCCCCCTGCCCCTCGCCTGGCCCATCGTGAGCTCCAGGAGAGCGGGGACCCAGCCTTTTTCACCTTTGTAGCCTCATTACCCAGCAACACATCTGGCACACAGCAAAGGATCAAAAAATGTTTCTGATTAACTACCACTGAATATCATTTGGGGATCTGTGCTCCAGAGAAAGGGAATCCAAAGAAGTCATTTGTGTCAATCCCCAGATGCCAGGCCAGCCTAAGAAAGCTGCGGCTAGTCCATTTTGGAGACCTGTTTCTCAGAAGCCCCCAAGTTTCAGGGAGAATTTCCACCAGCTCTCCTTGGTAAAAGGTGGTAATATAGGTTTCCCAATGACAAGCCTAAATTTCTCCTGTCGCACTTTATAACCACTCCATATGCTCTTAACGTCACTGTGACAGCCCAGCTGCTCACTGCCACCTACAACCTGGGCTGACATTCAGTCGAAATGCACTGCTACGACAGCTGTACTGGTTGTTAAAATATTGAAATGCTTCTATCACCATAGAGTAAATAGCTACTGCCCCAGGCCCCCTGAGTGTCCCCACCTGCCACACTGGCCACCCTTGGCCATTCCCCTGGTACCTCCAGACCCCCCTCCAATCCAGATCACAAGGGACCTCTGGAGCCCAGATCTCAGAGACTGCTCTGAATGATCAGTGCCTGCATGTAAATCTCACCTAGCTAAGGCACCTCACCCTTCTCTTCCCCCAGCTGCAGAACAGTGACTCCATCAGCTTGTCCCTCCCCCAGGCATCAATGTCCCATGATGGCTGCCCCCGGGAGATGTGCAGGTCCTGTGCCAGCCACAGATTGGGGGTGAGTGCTGGGAGCTGTCCACACTGAGAGGGGAGGTAAAGCCACTCACCCGGGATGGATGGGGATCAGATGCCCAGGGAGGGAATAGGAGGCCAAAGCCTGGACTAGGAGCCAGGATGGGGAGAGGCTGGATCCAGCTGGAGCCAGACCTGAGCAGGATGCCTGGGATAGACCAGGTTCTAGGGCAAGTGTGAGGTCAAAGCTGGCCAGGCAAGAGGCAAGCTCATCTGTGCTACTAGTTCCCTCTCCCAACCCTGAAAACACCAAAGAGGTGAGAGGGTAACATATATCCATAAGCCAACCAAAGACCTGTGAGAAGACCCAGGAGAGACTGAAGGCTGCCTTTGAAGTGGCATCTGTAGGGATGGTGGGTGGCTGGAAGCAGAAATGAAAGGATAGGTAAGAGAGAAGCTTTTAAAATTGGCTCTTGCATCCCCCATCTGCCTGAGGCCCTGGGCTGTCATTTTCCCGGCCCTTTCATGGCAGAAATCGGTGGCAACAGCCCACGTTGTCAGTGCCCAGGAAACTAAGGACTCTCCTTTTTTTTTTTGAGACAGGGTCTCACTTTGTTGCCCAGGTTGGAGTGCAGTTGTGCAGTCACAGCTCACTGCAGCCTCAACCTCCCTGGGCTCAGGTGATTCTCCCACCTCAGCCTCCTGAAGAGCTGGAACCACAGGCAAGCATCACCATGCCTGGCTAATTTTTTTATTTTATGTAGAGACGGGGTTTTGCCATGTCGCCCAGGCTAGTCTTAAACTCCTGGACTCAAGCGATCCTCCTGCCTTGGCCTCCCAAAGTGCCGGGATTACTCACATGAGCCACTGTGGTTGGCCAGCCTCTCCTTAAACTCCCTGGGACTGAGAACTACTGAGACCTGGACTTGAGCCCTTCCCCAATTTACAGGACCAGGCAGGTGGCTGCCAGCCCTGTTCCATTACATGTGATCCTCTTAAGGCCAAACAATGAGGCCCCTGAGGTTGTCTATCACAAGAAAAAGACCATAAACTGGACATCAGAATCAGTGGAAGCAGATGGAAATGATGGGAACAAGAGGACCCAGCATTTGCAATGAGCAAGAGAAATATAGTCAAGGAGAAAATAGAAGATAGCAGCAACAAGAAACAAGAGCACGGAATGACAGGAAAAAATATCAAGTGGAAATATGAGAAGGGAAAGAAGAAGAGATGAAATAGAGAGCACACTTGTTGGGATAAGTACTAGGATGGGTACAGTTGGAGAACAAATTGATAAGCTGGGAAAACAGATGAAGTTACAGCCCCAGAGTACAGCAGAAAAAGAGAAAAGCTCAGCCACAGGTGGATGGAAGAAGAGGTGACTCACTGAATTTTCCATCTGCAGCTCTTCCCTCTGCCTATGACAGTCATGTCCCCCTGCCACTGCAGCCAGCCCTGAGCTCACCATCCTTTGGCTCTCTGCTCAAATGCCCCTGGACCTGGGAAACTGGGAACATTTCCTGATCTCTCTCTCTCTCTCTCTCTCCAAATCAGGCTATGGCCCTGTCACATGCCCTCCACCGCCACTCTGCAATGAATGCTTTGGGTGTTATCTGCCCCTTTTCCACAAGCAGCCCCTCCCCGAGCCACATGATTTCCAGGGGCAGCCCCCTATTAGTAATGCATAACGCCACCCTTTCACTGAAGTTGTTTGGTCCAAAACTGGACACCTGACTATACAGAGTCCAGTGAGACCCCTTCCCCAGAATTTTTGTTTTTTTCTTTTGAGATGGAGTCTCACTCTGTTGCCCAGGTTGGAGTGCAGTGGCGCAATCTCAGCTCACTGCAACCTCCACCTCCTGGCTTCAAGCTACTCTCCTGCCTCAGCCTCCTGAGTAGCTAGGATTACAGGCACCTGCCACCATACCCAGCTAATTTTTGTATTTTTAGTAGAGAGAGGGTTCCACCATGTTGGCCAGGCTCATCTCGAACTCCTGACCTCAGGTGATCTGCCCACCTCAGCCTCCCAAAGTGCTGAGATTATAGGCGTGAGCCACTGCTCTGGGCCTTCTCCTGGAATTTTTGGACCTGAAATAGAGAAAGGTGACTGAATCTCTGATTGGGTGGCTGCAGCTGTGAGGTATAATGCTTGGGAGCATCAGCCATTATATTCTCTGTTACATGGAGAAAACTAGTCTGTATAAGAGAGAAGAGAGGCACTAACAAGCAGAGAGGAGACATGAGAAGAGATTGCTGGGTTCCCAGTGTCTGATGCCTAACCACATTGCTGCCTTGAGTTTTATGAGATGTGTATTTGCCTTGAGTTTTATGAGTTGTGTATTTCTCTATAAACAATGGAGAAACTCTAACCCCATTTTCCTTTAAGCTAGTCTGAGTTGAGTGTTGTGCCTTGCCACAAGAGAGGATTACTGGCCAGGGGTGGTGGCTCATGCCTGTAATCCCAGCAGTTTGGGAGGCTGAGGTAGGAGAATCCCTTGAGCTCAGGAGTTCAGAACCAGCTTGGACAACATAGTGAGACTTTGTCTCTACAAAAGGTTTTTTAAAAAAAAATTAGGCAGGAATGGTGGTGCATGTCTGTAGTCCCAGCTACTGGGGAGGCTGAGGTGGGAGGATTGCTTGAGCTCAAGACAGGGAGGCTGCTGTGAGCTATGATCATACCACTGCAGTCCAGCTTCAATGAGAGTGAGACCCTGTCTCAAAGAAAAAGAGAATTACCAGTAAGCAAGCGTTATATCAGACTTTACCATAAGCGCTTGTTTAGTTGGCCATCTTCTCTGCCAGTGATGTCTTCTTCGCTGTGGAATCAAGGCTCTGGAGAGTTTGGCATGTGGTAAGTGCTCAGTGCACACATACATAATGGCAGTGGTGGCAGCAGCGGGTGTGGTGGCTGCTCATTGCTGCAGAACAGGCACAGGCAAAGACTGGTCATTTACTGTCTCCAGAGGCTGCCAGATCCGACAGCTCCTGTGTCCCTTCTTGTGTCCCAGGAGCCAGCAGAGGGGAGGATGGGACACTGACTCTGGGACTCTGTTCTGTTGGATGCTTTAGGAGCCCAAAGCAGTCATCATATGGCTTTAGTGACACGCCTAAGTAGGTGTGGGCCTGGTGCTGGGTCACTGTTGAGTTATGCTTCTGCAGGGTCTTGCTGACCCCCACCACAGGCCCAGGAGTGGGTCGGTTGTTATTCAGGGGCTCCTTTGTGTCTAGAGCCTGATGAGGATGAACATCATGGAAACCCATTCTCACATGGCTCCGGGCATTTCCAGAGAAAGGGGATTCTATTCGGGCAGACCAGCATACTGACATTTGAAGAGCCAAGGACTACATCCCAGCTCACGTCAACCCACAAATGTGTCGGGAAAATGCACGTGGCAGCCTTTAGAAATGTCAGCCCATGGTCATGAGCAGAGGGCGGGGGAGTGTTCTGTCACTCCACAGGGACAGCACAGCCCAGGAGTGGAAACACCAGCTCTTTTTCCACTGGAGAATGGGTGTTTCCCAAAACGGATCCACAAAGGGCAAAGCAGGTTGGGTAGCAAGGTTTAAACTAAGCATAATTTACTCAGTGTCATAGTCACAGGCCCTACTTTTTTTTCTTTTTTTTTGTATCTACAGAGACCTCTGGAAGCCACGCAGTCCTTTTACTCTCCCTTTATTTTCCTCTCCTTTTTAAAATTGTATTATTGCACATTTGAGGATATTTGATGTTAATGTTTTGAATGTGTGTTATTATATCGGCATAGGATTTATTTTTATTTATACAGTGAAAAGTACCCCCTCCATCTCTGTTCCCCGGTCTACCCAGTGCTCCCCCACCCCCATACATCTACCACTAGCAGTTCCTTGTTTCTCTTTCCAAAGTTAATTCATGCAAATACAAGGAAATACAAATGCACATATTCTTATTGCTCTCCCCTTTTTTACATAAAAGGTAGCATAATATATGCACAGTGTCCTGCACCTGGCTTTTTCCTCTTAACAATCTACCTTCAGGATTTCTCCAGTCATACACAGAGGAATTGCTCATCTTTTTTCAGTTGCAGATTATTCCAGAGTAGACATCATAGTTAATTTCAGCTAGTCTCCTACTGATGGCTGTTTTGATTGTTTCTATCAACATCAATGCTGCAGTAAGTAACCATGTATAAATGTGGAGGATTTGACACATGTGGAGGACTGATGGTATAGATGGCCCCAAGTCTTTACCTCTCCCTGTATCATTGCCCTTTGACCTTTGACTTTGCTACTTCTTTCACTACAGGAGCAGAGTGCATTTCCGTTCCCCTTTGCCATGTTACTTGCTTAGCAGACTCAAAGAAAGCAAAAGCTTAAGAAAGCACTTGAAGTTTTCGTTTCCTCTTTTGTTTGCCTGTAATTGGCATGAAACATGCCCGGGCCAGCCTGAGAACAAGTTAGCCTGCTGGAAGATGAGAGCAGGTATGGACAGAGCCGTACTGCCCAGCTGAGGCTGTCCTAGATAAGCCAGTTCTTAGCCAATCCACCAGCAGACCACAGACACACTAGTGAATTTAGCCAAGATTAACCTAGTCTAACTCAAATCAGCAGAACCGCCCAACCAAACAAATAGTGAGAAATAATAAATGGTTGTGGTTTTAAGGCACTAAAATTTGGAATGCTTGGTTATGTGGCAATAGCCAATTGATTGATACAACATACAATACATACACAGGTAGGGTAAATTCCTGGAAATGGAATTGCTGGATCAAAGGGTATGTGCAGCAGGGCATGGTGGCTCAAGCCTGTAATCCCAGCACTTAGGGAGGCCAAGGCAGGCAGATCATCTGAGGTCAGGAGTTCAAGACCAGCCTTGTCAACATGGTGAAACCCTGTCTCTACTAAAAACACAAAAATTAGCTGGGTGTGGTGGTGCACACCTGTAGTCTCAGCTACTCGGGAGGCTGAGGAAGGAGAATCACTTGAGCCTGGGAGGCAGAGGTTGCAGTGAGCCAAGATGGCACCACTGCACTCCAGCTTGGGTGACAGAGTGAGACTCCATCTCAAAAAAAAAAAAAGGTATGTGCATTTGAAATTTTGATAGATATTGCTAATTTCCCTGCATAAGAGTTGGACTAATTTATACTCCTACAAGCAATGTAAGAGAGCACATCTGTAGACAGCCTCACCATCATAGCATGTTATCAGTTTTTCTTTTGCCAACCTTCTAGGTAAAAAAATAATATCTCAGTATAGTTTTATTTTGTGTTTTCTTATTATAAGTGAGAGCAAGCAACACTTCACATGTTTAAAAGCCATTTGTAGGTCCTTTTCAATAAACCATGTGTCCATATCTTTTGCATATTTTTCCTATCAGATCACTTTTTTAATTTCTAGGAACTTTTTATATATTGGAGAGGTTAGCTTTTTGGCTATAATTACCCTTCCTTGAAACCTTCCACTCCCAGATGAGAAGCAAGCAGTGGGGAGGAAACACAGACAACAGAGTTTGGACAGAAAGTTACTTTTCCTCAAACAATTAGCAACCATATATTGAGCTGTTTCTTAGTTCAGGGCTCTGGGTTGTATTCCAGCATATTCAGAAAAAATATGACACAGTACTCAAGAAATGTTCTGGAGATGACTGTTGCTAAATTCCCCCTATATCTATCCATAGTCCCTGCTTAAGGGGTAGGCTAGGGAACTCTAATATTCCTCATGACCAAACCTCCCTGACCACTGCTGACTGGCCAGGCCAATATACCTGATCTAGGGCGGAACCAATCCCTAACCCCGACTGAATCAATGAGATTCTCTTCTGAGATTTTTTAACTCAGAGACAGAAAATCAGTCAGAGAGGATTTATGGGCCCTGGAGCTTGTCAGGCCATTTCACAGAGTTAGAGCCGCCATTTGGGGCAGCCAAACTGAGTTAGACATAATCAGACAAAGGAGTCAAGGAAGAGTCAGCGAGTAGAGACAGAACACATCGGTCACCCAGAGAACCACGGGGAGGAGTGACTGTGGGCCCCAGGCTGAGGGAGAGGGACAGAGCCCAGCCTCATTTCTAGATCTCTAAGTCTCAGTCCCTGGCCCCGTGATCCCCGGTAGTTTTGGGTTATACAAGGGACCCTTGTCTCCTGTTACTAAACCTCCCGTGTCTTTGAGCTAATTTAAATAGTATTCTGATCCTCGGTATCAAGAGTGTCCTAGGACAAGGTATTTTCATATCAACTGAAAAAGATAATAAAACATTTTCATCTTGTATGATATATTTTTGCCTTCAAGAGTTTTGTGGGTACCATCACCCCTCATTTTATAGCTAGAGGAAGTAAAACTGGAAAACCTGGGGGCTTGGCCAAGATCACCCTGACCACAAAAGGCAGACCTCAGCCACCAGCTGGAGGCATCTGCTGCCAAGTGGGCTTTCCCTCCATCCCACCTTGCTGTATGCAACCCAAAGCATTATATAAGCACGTGCTAAATCATGGGGCTATGGCTGTAAGTGCTGACCAGTTCCTGAGAGAGAGGGTGATCAATACTGGCAAGTGTAGCCAGGGAGGCTGGCCAGGGAAGCCGGCCGGGCCCTGAATGACCTCTCTGGCTTCCACCCATTCCCCCACACACTCAGAGATGCTTCCCATGGTCACTCTTGCTTATTTATTTGTATGGCACTCTTCCTCAGAGGAATAGGGCTGGTGCACTGAAGGAAAATCAGAGTACTGGTCCCTCAAAGTGTCAGGCTTGGCCTGCAGAGCTGCTCATGTGGCCCCTACAGTGGCCTGGCCACCTCTTCAAGGACTCACGGGGCCATGAATTTCACACATGGATTGCTCTCCCCACCTACACATCATCCTCCACCATATTTCACACAAGAAGTAGGGAAATGGGCCCCTGAGCAAAGTGGCCAGGCACCGGCCCCTCCCATCAGTACCCTCTGCAATCCGCAGAAGAGCCCAGAGGTCTCAAGTGGCCTCCAATTTCCCTACAAAGTAAGATCCTGAGAGTTCTCCAGCATGTAGAATTCCACAATGGGGGCGGGGTTGAGGGGGCAGCGGAGACAGCTCAGATCTCCCCTGCAGGGACAAATGCGTCCCCTCGAAGGAATCCACTTTGGCCCTTCTGTCCACAGCCACATCTAAGAAAATAATTAGTTCACCTAATCTTTCCTAAGCACCCACTATGTACAAAACATCCTGGAGGGCACTGGCAGGGATTCAGGAGGCTTCCGGGTACATTCTCCACCAGGGGAGGGGACAGGGCTGGAGCCTGGGGGGAGGGGAAGCAGGAACTAAATCTCCTGCCAAGTAGGACGGAAATTACATTTCTTCCCCTCCTCCTTCTTCTGCCTCCCTCAAAGCCCCTCCCTGACGACTCACTTTTTATATCTCTCCAATTACAGTTTTAAGCATTTAGGGTGTTGGTGTTTGAGTTTTAAAACTTGTTAGGCTCAATTTATGCCACTTAGTAAAACCTCTATTCCAAATGAAGCCAAATTAGAACTAAAACACTGCAAGCAATAAAATGTGAGCGTTACATCTGGGCTGGGTTGGCTTTTTGATTGTTTGTGTAAATGAAGCCTTCGGGAGCCTGTCTCAGGCCTGGGCAAGGGGAGCAATTCCCTCGGGTCCCCCTGGAGGTCTGTTAGCTGGTTGGGGCCAGCCTTCTCCCTCGCTGAGGCTCAGGTCTGGAAGAGCAGGTTCATGTGCAGCCAGGAGAAGAGCGAGCCTTTAAAACAGGTCACTGTATCCCTCGGCAATGCCCTCCCCCTCGCTGACCCCTCAGCGGATGGTAGAAGCCACATGGTCTCCCCACAGCAACACGGCCAGCACTTCCTGCTGGACGGCCAACAGCACCCTGGCAGGCCCTATGTCAGCAGGTGACAGCCACCCACTGCCACTGCACAGTGTACAATAAATAGACGTTGAATAGAATTGAACCAGCTGTAACCACGGACGCAGTCGGGAATATCTCCTCCCCGCCCTTGCCATGCAATGCCTGAAATATGTCCCTGCCTCCAATGGCCATTCCTCTCTGCTCTGACTCTGGGGCCACCCATCAAGGTGAAGGTGGAGCCCAAAGAGAAGGAGGAAAAAGACAATCTGAGCTATTAATTAGGCATCTGGTGTGAGGGGAGGTGGCTGCCAAGCAGGTCAGAGAAGTTCCTAACTGATGAGCCAAGGATCTAAGCTATGAGCTAGGCCTCCCTGGGGCCCTCAGGAGGTGACATCTGGGGTTCCTAGGCTGGCCCCGTCTGTGCCAGGGGAAGAGGGCAGAGAATACGGTGAGGACTGAGAGCTGGAGAGGGAAGATCAAGGCAGCGGCGATGGCCACAGTGATGAGACAGTGACTAAGGGCCGGTGTGCGGTTTGCCAAGCGATTTGGCTTGTCCCCATGCCAACAATAAAGGCCCAGTGTCTGGCAGGAGATGGGGATTTTGTGTGCAGAGGGACACCTTACGACTGACCCTGGCAGAGAGCCACAGTCATCAGGAACAAGAGAGGAGAACAGATATAAGGGGGGAAAGGTCTCCTTTAGAGGGGCAGGACTGGCCTCAGGGCTGCAGGAAGGGTGTCTGGGGAGGATGCAATGGAGTTGAAGAAATTTCATGTGTGGTTGGGGGCAGGGGTTGCCCTACTGAAGGAGTCTATTATGTTTGGAATAATCTCTCAAAGCAAGGGAAAATAAAGTACAATCAGTGGAGGAAACCTCTGGAACAATTTAAGGGAAACTGGACAAAACCCCCCAGACTGTAATAAAATGGCATCTGGAGTCCTGCTGGTTCCCAAGGACTCTCTACCACAGGCTGGGGTCTCTGGAAGCAGACGCTGAGATGGATATTGGGGGTTAAGAGGAATTTGTGAGGGATCAGATCCTGTGAAAGGAAGTGGGGGGCAAGCAGGACTTGGCAGAGCGGGTAGTCAAGCTGGGATACAGGTCCAACAGAGTCTTGACTAACCTGGAGGAGAGAGTTCTGGAGTTCTGGAGAGTTCCCGGCCAAAATGGCAAGCCCTTTATTTATTTATTTATTTATTTATTTATTTATTTATTTATTTATTTTGAGATGGAATCTCGCTCTGTCGCCCAGGCTGGAGTGCAGTGGCGTGATCTCGGCTCACTGCAAGCTCCGCCTCCCGGGTTCATGCCATTCTCCTGCCTCAGCCTCCAGGGTAGCTGGGACTACAGGCGCCTGGCACCACATCCAGCTAATTTTTTGTATTTTCAGTAGAGACGGGGTTTCACAGTGTTAGCCAGGATGGTCTCCATCTCCTGACTTTGTGATCCGCCCGCCTCGGCCTCCCAAAGCACTGGGATTACAGCGTGAGCCACCGTGCCCAGCAAAGGCAAGCCCTTTATAACAGGCCCCCCACCCCACTTCAGCACCAGATATGGGCCACCCCAGGAGAGTGTGGCCTTGGCCGAGGCATTCTTAAACGCCCAAGGCTTGACAGCTGGAGGCTGTCTGGAGACTACACAGCCTGCAGCTGGGCAGCCAGGCCTTCCACAAAGAGAGATCTGGGCGGTGCCCCTCCATGTCAGCCACTCCCTCTCCCCTCCCTCAATGTCTAGGCTTCTAGCACATCTGGACAGATCAATCTCTTTCTTTACCTCGGGGCCTGGTCGCCCCCTCACTGTTCTTCCGGAGGCTGATGCCTGTCTGGAACCTGGTCTGACCCTAGCCCAGCCTTGCGTTTTAGTTGGCCCAGGCCCACGGAGGAGAACGCTAGTCTGATTTCTCCATTGTGCTTTCCTCCTACACTCAGGCACTGAGTCCCGGGAACCAACGGCCATCACAGCTTGCGACTGCAGGGGGCCTCATGCTTCCGGCTTGTTTAAGGGTTGCTTCTGCAGGGCTGATCATTAGGCTTCATTGTGCCACCCACCAGGGCACTAGGCAGCCCAGGACGACCCTCGGACAAGCCCAACCACAGTTAAATAAGACAACCCAATCAGCACCACAAAATATCCACAGCTTGGCCCATCGGCTGTGGCGAACGTGTTCCTCTCCAGCCGCCAGCTCAGCCCCCCTTCCTCCCAAGAGTTGCCAGTGACCAGCTGTTACTTGTTCCCCAGCCATGTAGCTTCACCCGCAAAGAATCCAGGGCTCCGGCTCCACTCTCCAGCCTGGTGGTTGAAATAACCAGCACATTCTTCACATACCTGCCAGCTTCCCAACTTGCCTAGGCTGTTCGGCAGCCCGACTTCTCTCTCTGGATTAATATTAAGGGTCTTGAAGAGGAGCAGCACAGGTCTGGGGAAACGTGGGGACTGAGTAAACATTCGGGGCTAACCCCAGCCCTCACTTCCCCTCCTGACATCTGGCCTAAACTCCCTGCTGCAAACCCCTTGAAGCTACTTCCCCTGGCACAAGTTATGGCCCAGAACGACCAGTGTTGGGTGCTGAGCAGGGAAGCCAGGAGTGGCTTCCGGCTTACCTGGTAGTAGAAAAGGAATGCCTAGAGCACTAATCTAAAACGAGCTGGGGAGAAGTTGGGGGACAGTATGGTACTCACTGTGGCTGTGCACATAAACGACACCAGCCAATGCAAGCCACATCAGGAGGGTGGTCTTGGTTGGAACCGCCCAGCCCACTCTTGCTTATAACTTGGGTCAGCAAGAAGCTGTGGGCTTCCAGGGGTGGAATCCTAGAGGAGACCTCCTACAGGCCTACTTAACCCCCATTACATTCATTCCCTAATATACTTTTCACCTTCAGCAAATAGTGCAAATTTGAATTTTTACTCACTGATCAAATATTTACCCTGTGAGCTGCCAGTCTGGCTGAGCTTGACTTCCACAATTCTCCACATTTGTATTAGATGAATTAGCATTTTATTGTTGGCAGATTCGACAGTGAGATAAGGAAGACCAGAGGTAGCAGCCCAAGAGATTCTCCATGAAGAGTATGTTCAGTTTAGTCTTTTGTCTTAGTGTAAGTGACAGGTCTCCCAAACAATCCATCAGATATTTTAAAACATTGTTTTGGAAGGTATGAAAGATAATTGCTCACAAAGAACAACAACTTTCTGTACTTCTCATCTTCGTGACACACACCTTCAAAACCTGTTACCTGGGAACGTGGGTTTAAGGCGTGTTTCATTGTTTCGTTCTGTTTTGTTGCCACAGAAGCTTGAGCAAATCAAGTCACCTCTCTCAGCCTCAGCTTCCTTATTGGCATAATGGGCACAGTAACATTACCCCTTTCAGAAGGCTGTTGTGAGGGTCAAAATAAATATTAGAGATGACCAACACTGTAAAATATAAAGCACTACATGAAGAATTGTATAAGACTAGAAACTGAGGCCATTTTAAAACATGGTCCCCAAAGTCTTTAACACTCCTCCCATCAAGAACTGGGGTCTATGTCCCCTCTCCTTGAATCTGAGTGGGCTCATGACTGCTTCATCCCATACAGTATAGCATGAATGACACTGTGTGGCTTCCAAAGCTGTGTCAGAAAGGTGCATGCAACTTTCACCTGGTTCTCGTAGCACAGTTGCTATGGGGGAAGCCAGTCGCCACATAAGAAATCCAGCCTTCCTGAGACTGCTGTACTGAGGAGGCCGCGCACAGAGGCTCCGGGTGACAACTCCTCCCCACCAAGGCACCAGACATGAGTGGAGCCATGTTGGAAACCTCCAGACCCAGCTCACCTGCCACTGGGTAGTCTCAGTAGATACCATGAGGAGTGAAAGAAGGGCCCAGCTGAGCCCCGCCCAAATTGTGCACAATGAAATGGGTGTGGCTTTGTGCCACTACATTTGGGTGGTTTGTTACACAGCAGTAATAACTGGAACAAAAACTATTCACTTATTAAGTTCCTGTATCTGGCTGGGCGCGGTGGCTCACGCCTATAATCCTAGCATTTTGGGAGGCCGAGGCAGATGGATCACTTGAGGTCAGGAGTTCAAGACAAGCCTGGCCAACATGGTGAAACCCCGTCTCTACTAAAAATACAAAAATTAGCCAGGCGTGATGGCGGGTGCCTGTAATCCAAGCTACTCGGGAGGCTGAGGCATGAGAATTGCTTGAACCCAGGTGGCGGAGGTTGCAGTGAGCTGAGGTCATGCCACTGCACTCCAGCCTGGGTGGCAAAGTGAGACTCTGTCCCCCCATCCCCCACAAAAAAAAAGTTTCTGTATCTGTCTGTCAAGAGATCAAACGCCCTTATCTCTTGTTTTGTTTCCTTGTTCCAATTGGACTCTAAGAGACAGAGTGAGGTGGGATATCTCCTGACCCAACTTTGTAGATATGGGGCCACAACGTGTTCAAGTGTCCCTGGAACAAGGGAAGACTTGAACCCAGAAGTCCTGCTGCCCAGTCCCCTGCTTTCCCCACAGGACAGGGCTGCCAAGTCCATAAAGGGAGAGGCTGTCTCCATGGGTTCTGATCCCATGTAAAAGAGTTAATAGAAAACTCCTAATTATCCAAGCAATGAAGTGGAAGGGTGCCACAGAAAACCACAAACAGCCCAGCATCCCCAATTAACTTCTTGACTGTGGAATGCTGGGGTTTTGTTGTTGAAGCACGCTGTCCTTCCCACTTATGTCTGGGCTTCTGCTAAAATGCAAAAGAAAAAGAAAAAAAAAAAGATGGGCTTTTCCAGAACCTACACTGCCGGGAAGGAGCTTGGTGTGGCCCAGAAGGGCGTGATAAGCGTGCTGGCGGTGGCCTGTCAGGGATCTTCAAAATACCCAGCTTCAGAGACTCCGGAAAGTGAGCAATCTACACCTGGAAAACAGGTTGCTGGCTGCACAGAGCTTTCCAAGTCTGGATGCCGTTTACACTTGCCGAAGCGCAGCCTTCTAATTCCAGCCGCTCATGAAAAGGCACGTAGATCCTCCGTGACGTCAAATCGCTCTTTCAACTGAGCATAATTTCTTTCAATGATGGGCTTGGAGGGGTTTCAGCGACGGTGGGTTTTTTTTTTAATGAATCATAAACATGCAGATCAGATTTAGTGTTATGACTGTGGTGCGCAGAGCGTCACTGTTAATTCTTGCTAAGCGCTGACAGCAGGATCAACCCCCAAACAGCACAGGCAAATACACCATCCCAGCCCCGGGGGCTTAGAGACTGCATAATTACAGACATCGCACAGTAGTCATTATCATCACCGGAACATCTCAGCCCAGGCATGGCACCCCCAATCCGGAGAGCCCCCTGGTGTGCCTGCCAGCTCCAGTTCCCTCAACCAGGGCAGAGTTTGTTCCCATCTTTAGACCAGAAGGTGGGTAAAGGTCACCAAAAGCTAGGCACAGCAGGTCAGAGCCGGAGTGCCCACTCCCCTGTTCTGAAGGTTGCAGTTCGAGGCAGTTGATGCTTCCTCTGAAATGCTAAAGAGAAGCTGGGAGGACAGGGGTGGAGCGCGGTGCAGAGTACACGCCAGATTTTGCTAAATGCCGAACAGCTGAACAAGTCCCCAGGGCTGAGGATCACTCAGTGTCTCTCATCAAAGGCAGAGAGTGGGGGCTGGAGTCAGAGCGCTAGCTCTGGGCATGCTGGGGTGCCGGGTCACTGTGTATGCCCCAAGATTGCCCAGGGGGGCCGCAGGAGCCACCGCCAGGCTGTTTTCACAGCAATCAACAAGGGCATCATAAAACCTCCCGTCTAGGGTTCTAACACCACCTTTCCTCCCGAAGATTTAAAGGGAAAACCAAACTCCTGGGGTCTGCTGAACTCTGCTGGGCTCTCCTTCCCCTTCTGGGTCAGCCTGCGAATATTTAATAAGCCTCAGCCACTTGCAAGTCTTTGAGTTGGAGCTAAGAGGCAAAAGAGGATAGAAAATAGGCAGCCTCAAGACCTGGAGGATGGGAAGGTGATTTTAGATATTTCAGTTCAATGTTTTCTGGTGTGGGAATGCCAGTAACCATGCATTACCATGCATTACCATCCAGCATTCCAGAGTATTTGCTTCATGCTCCCTGCTTCGTATTTACGGTCTCACTTTGCTCTCCCAAGGACACCATGAGGTGGGTATTATCACCGCCTGCAAAACAGATGAGGAAACTGAGGCTCAACTTCAGCAACCTACTCAAAGCCACTCTATTCTTTCTGACTCTGAAGCCATACTCTTTATGTCGGTGGTCCCTGACCTGGGCTGCACATGGAAACCTATAGGGAGCTTTTAAAACACCCCACGCCCAGGCCACACCTGAGACCCAAGAAGTCTGAATTTTGGGGCTGGGACAGAGGCATCGGTACATCTTACAGCCCCCCAGCTGACTCCAACATGAAGTTAAGATTGAGAACCAGTGCTCTGTACCACTGCAGTCATCTTTCTTTCTCTCCTTCCAGCTTTCCTCCCTTCCTTCCAACAAATATGCATTCAGTGCCTATTAAATGCCAGGCTCATAAATGTTCCATAAAGGAGCTTCCTTCTCTCCACAGCAGTAGATCTCAGGGGTGTGTGGGAGGGGAAGGACCCTCACAGACTGTCACTCAGAGTGACAAGGAGTGATCCTGACAGAAATGGACTCGCGACACTGGCCAGAAGGCAGAAATAGTGGTGTGGTCTAGGGAGCTGAAGGTTCCCTGAGAAGCAATCCTCCAGCTCTGCTAGAAACTCCAGCAGAAAGGGCCTGTGGTCCCAGCTACTCAGGAGGCTGAGGTGGGAGGATGGCTTGAGCCCAGGAGTTCAAGACTGCAGTGAGCCTTGATGGCACCACTGTACTCCAGCCTGGGTGACAGAGCAAGACCCTGTCTCTGAAAAAAAAAGAGAGAGAGAGAGAGACAGAGAGACTCCAGAAAGGGTAGAATTTGGTGCTGACCATTCCAGCCTGGAAAATGTTACCCCTAAAGTGGCTTCCATCTTTCTGAGAGGAGAAAGGTGCATACCAACCTACAGGGCCACCTACAGAGCCACCCATAACCAAGGGGAGGGAGAGCACTCAGGCAAGTCCGACTGTACCCATCAAGCTGCTAGTGAGGGTGCAGCCAGGCCAAAGGAGTCCCCTTCCCATTGTCTGGAACAAAGGGAGAATGGGAATGTCCTGCTCCC
This sequence comes from Pan paniscus, assembly GCF_029289425.2. Classification (NCBI taxonomy): domain Eukaryota; kingdom Metazoa; phylum Chordata; class Mammalia; order Primates; family Hominidae; genus Pan; species Pan paniscus. The sequence continues at coordinate 41,546,839 of NC_073272.2, forward strand.
TATTGTAGAACCCTTCCTCCCTTCTAGAAGCCAGGGAACAGTGCTGCAAATCAATTGTTTTCCAACTAAAGAAAGCTCTCTTGACATGGGAAGCCTGGCATTGCTTTGAATGCAATATGCAAGAAGCGTGCTTATTCAAAAGAATGCCAGCCTTCTCATGTCAAATGAGATAGGGTAGATTTTCTTGGGCAACCAGCAGAATTTTTTTTTATCTTTAAGCCATAACAAGTAGAAAAACACTAACCCCTCACCTAACCAGCATCAGGGAAGAATGGGTTGTTTTAAAGAAATGAAGTTGCAGGATAAGTAAAGCTAACCCTCTGTAAACTCCAAAACTTAAAAAGCATAACTATTTTTAAATACACCAAGTCTAAACTGCATTTCACATGTCCCCATTTCCTTAGATGGCGCTGACACACTTGGTGTGTGTCTTTGTGGCCCACTCACTCAGAACATCGACAACTGTGTCTTGCTGAAAGACAAGGAGGCCTTCTGTATCTTTGGTCCTTCATTGGATGGCCCCACCCGGCTATCCTCTTTGAGTTCTGGTTTCTATTAAATAGTTTGTTCCCATCTCTTCTTTTGCTCTAATGTTGACCATAACCCCTTCCTGGCCAAGGCAGAAGGATCACTTGAGCCCGAGAGTTCAAGGCTGTAGTGAGCTACCGCACTCCAGCCTGGGCAACAGAGTGAGACCCTGTCTCTACAAAAAGAAAAGAAAACAAAAACAAAATAATAACCCCTCCCTCCCGCTTTTAGTATCCCAGAGTCCTCTTAGTCTGTGTCCAAACCTGAACTCATTTAATTATCCTTCCAACTTGTTCCTCTTTCTCTTGTATTCCTGATTTTAGTCATGGGAGTCAAAACAAAAGCAAAAATGAAAGGGGGTGTTGAAGGAATTTTAGAGTCATCTAGTTGGTTAGAATGGTGTGTGAAATAAGAGTAAAGAGGTTCTGATGAAAAAGGATCGAGCATTTGTACAACGATGACTACTTAGAACAGGGAATTCCTCACATATTTTGGTTCTTCTTGGTTGTTCCAGACACTTGGGATTGCTAAATCAAGTAATTTCTGGATAAGCAAGCTGTCATAACTCATAGTTTTTTCTTTGTTTCCTTTGGGTTTAAAGCATCAATTTTGTATAATTCAAGAAAGGCTATAATTCAGGGGCTCTACGGGAGCTTTTGACCTCTCTCCCATCTCAATTCCCCTATTACATAATCCTCCAGAGGACATCCCCCAGGACTCCAAGTCGGAAAGAGCAACTGCCAGACCCAACCAACGTGCATGAGGCTTACACCTCCTCCTTCCCCTCTTCTCCTTTGCTTTTCCTCCACTGTGAGTGTACCCCACCCCATCCCACCCATGCTGCCCCCATGCCTGAGGCACCAGTTAAAAACCACGGCAGCGGGTAGGGCTGACCAGGAATAAAAGTGGCCTTGCAAGCAAGACTCGCTAAAGTGACAGAGAGGAGTCCATCTCTGAGACAGTAGCTAGGGGAAGGTAGGCTGGCAAAGCACCACAGTCAGGAGCTGACTCAGAAACAGAATTTGGTCAGCATACTTGGCACAGACCTGCCTGCCAAACCTGACTCACAGTCGCCAAACTCAGAAGATTGGTGGATAAATCAGATGCCCAACACAGCTATTGGCAATGGGGCGCATTCCTTTCCCAGGGCAGGAAAGCTTGTGACCACCTCTGCACCGTCCTCTTTGAGGTTCCTGGGAAACTGAGTCTGCGATGGGAGTGTTGTACGTGTGTCGTGGAAAGAAGAAGCAGAAGTCACAACCAACATCTCTGCCCTGGGTGGATCAAGCCGTGCCAATGTCCACTTTAGGCCTCTTGACTCCCTGGTGACCACTCCTGCCTTTAACACAATCTATCAAACTGGTCACGATATGACAGGCCAGGGCAGAGCCTTTCTTCACGTCCTGAGACTGTACCTCTGACGTCCTGGGTGAACCAGGCTATCCCAGCTCTCCCCAGGTGCCCCCGTAGCTGAGAAGGGAGGAGAAAGTGTTTGGGAGATCAAGGAGGATGGACTCACCAACAGACAAGGTTCTCATTTTCCTAAGCGCTGCAGCTCTACAGTTCCTTATGGAAAGCCCCTCTAAACTGATTCCAGTGCCACTTAGAAAATCAGTCCCTCTGGCCTTTCCCTTCTGCTTTCAGGAGGGTGAAGGCTAATCATCAAACTGATTCAAAAGTTCTGAATTCTCAGAGAAAGCCTGAACAGAGACCAGAATGGGTGTTGCATCCTGCCTCTCCTGAGCACCACATTGGCCCAGCTGCTCAAGGCTGCCTGCAGACCACCGTGCACTGCCCTGATCTGTCATTCACCAGGACAGCCCTGCTCAACCTCGTGGGAGCAGCTCACCCACAGCCTCCTCACCGACCTCCCGGGCAGCTTGTCGGAGCCGTCTCTTTGCCTAACACAGAAGCTTTGGAATGAAGCAGGGAGAGAAAGACGTGAGTGGCGGCGGTGGGGGACCCTTCTCTGAGCTTATTAAGAATCTTTTGTGCGCCATAGAATAAGTCCAGTCTTGTCCGTCCTGCTCCCCCTGCACTTAACTTTTTCAGGCCTGATGAGCTTAAATGCTTCAGTTAGTCCATGAAACCAAAGGCACTCCTTGGCCTTTGACTGTGTCTGGGTTTCTTTTATGTGGCCATCATAATTAGACAGTGGCCCGACCCCGTGGCCGGAGGTGCCTGCTCTGGCGCTCCACAGCCCTGTCCTGTCTCTGAAGACTCACACACTGTGCCAGACTGGAAGAACAGTCTGGAAGGAAAGCCCGTTGTCAAACAAATCATCGTTCTGGGAACACAAAGCCGCAGGGACCCTCGGGGTGCTGCTGACACCCGGGCCGGCAGCATCAGAGAGCTGTGTCTCCTGTGTGGCGCTGAAGCCCCAAGTTTGGAGACAGAAAGCTGGCTGGTGGCCAACAGCAGCAGCAGCAGTGGACACCTTATCTAAACAAAGGGAGACGGCACCGAGCGTGAGGGGAAGGGGTAGGTGGACACTGCGTGGGTGGTTTCGTGTTGCAATTTTTTTTTTCTCTTTTGTGGCTGTTGTTTTCTTTTTTATCTATTCAGTTTTGTAGTATTCAACAGCCGGGCGCTTGGCAAAACCTGGCAGCGTTATCCACACGGCCGTTTTCAGTCCAAATGGCTCCTGTCAACTTTTACAGCCCCGCGCTAAAACTCCAGGCACGTCTCTTATTGCCAGCACAGGGTTATTTATTTGCCCGGACTGTCTGGCCTCACATTTTTCACGTGTGTGTTACCCCGGCAGTTGCTTCAACTTCCCTCTGGCCCTTAAAACACTAGTAAACGCCCAGTCCAATTTAGAGCTGGGAGGTGTTGAGCATTTCATCTTTTCGGGATCCTGCACTGGTTAATGTCATTTTCGTCTCCGTTCAGCTTTTGACCTGAAGGAAGGGGAAGCCTTCTCCACTGTGAAAATTACTCTTTCACTGGAAACCATTGTTACTAATAATAACCTCACCAGGCACACCATCAAAGGGTCCGGATGCCCCCTGCCCGCAGGGGTGGGGCACACACATGACTCAGAGGGGACATGGCTGGCCCAGGTCAGCGGGTGAGGGCCACAGCCTTGGCCACTCCACGTCTGGAACCCTGGTCATGTTCTGCAACTGGGCCTTTCATTCTTTTTTAATCCTTTACACAAACAGTGTGTGTGTGAACATGCGCACGCTGGTGTGTCTGTGTGTGTGTGTGTGTGTTCACGCGCGAGCTTATGTGTGGCTTTGAAATCATCCAAAAAAGGTTTTTCATGGTTGAGGCTGACCTGGTGCAATGCAGAATATATTATTTCTTTCAGAGCGTGGATAGCAGATCTGCACGTGAAACACAGATCAAACACGGCCCACAGAAACAATGGTAGGAAGCATAACCAGAGTGAATCGATTCCTTGATCCTGCTCTGCCAAAAAATTAAAGAGGAGCACTCCTGGGGTTTTTAACCCAGATAAGACTTCAGCCACAGCCGTATTTCCCATGTTCCTGGATCTCTTGTTCTGGCTCTTATTCTGTGGATAAAATGTGGAATAGAGTAAGCAGTGTCGAGTTCTGCCGGTTCATCTGGCTTTTTAAAAAAAAATTAAATGGCTCTATCTCTTTGCCCTCAACACTTCTGCACACGCACATGTGCACGCACACAGCCTTGTTTTACCTTTTCTCCAGAACTAAACTGGACAGACTTTGCCATTTCTTTCAACAGGACAAGGAGAAGGTAGAAAGGGCCCTCTCAGGCATCAGCCTCTTAAAAGGACAAATTTCTTGAAGCAAAGAAAGTTCTAGTCCCCAGTCTGAGACCCATTCTGTCTCTCCATCCCCAAGTGATGACACAACCCCTTCGTTCTCAAAGATCTGTTTAAATATGTAGGTGGTCTTGCTTGAGTCAACTGGTTTTTATGTCGGCATTGACCTCAGTCCTGAGATCCTAGATTGCCCAGCTGGCAGAGCACTGGAGGGTAGAGCTCGCTGCAAGTGAGGCCAGCCCACCCCCAGCCTTCTGATGGGCCACTGAGGCCACCCCGTTGGGCTAGTCATCTGCAGCCGGTGTCCTCTCCTGACCTCTGCTCTAATCTCAAGGACACCCTTTATTTAGACACCACAGTCCAGCCTGAGCCTCAAGTCCTCGATTCATTGGCTGGACATGAGCCAGGGACAGCCACAGGCTGGCTCCAGAGGGCTCCCCAAAAGAGGCCACAGAGGCCCCAGGAGGCAGGCTCTGGCCGAGCTGGAACAGAGAACGGAGGTTTAAATTTCCGAGGCCTCAGTTCGAATTCCAGCTCTCTCACTGGCGATGACCTTGATCCGTGGGGTAACTTCCCTGAGCCTGGTACCTGCATCAATCAAATGGAAGAGGAGAAGACCACGTGAACGTGGAGCAGAGTGAGATGCAAAGATGCTGGCCTTGACGTTTGTAGTGATTGAGGCAGCCACAAGCCAAGGAAGGCCAGCAGCCACCAGAAGCCAGAAGAGGCAAGGGACAGATTTTTCACTGGATTCTCATGAGAAAGTATGGCCCAGTGAAACTGACTTCAGGCTTCTAGCTTCCAGAACCATAAGAGAATATATTCCTACTGTTTTAAGCCACCAAATTGTGGTCATTTGTTATAGGCAGCCATAGGAAGCTAAGACAGAATTTACAAAGGGCCTCCGGGAGACCTCTGTGAAATGGTACTAGATATTGACTTGTATTATCTTAATGGGCCCTGACAACGAGCTTTTAAGGTAGTGGGCAAGGCAAGCCTTGTCAGTGTTTTACTGATTAGGAAATGGAGGCTTTGAGAAATTAAGCGTCTTGTTCGAGGTCACATGTTGTTTGGTGGCAGAGCTGGGACTGGAACAGAGGTGACCCAGAGCCTGGTGCTGGTCCCTTTCCACCACCCGCCATGCCCTGTGCCCACCCTCCCTCCTCTGACCAAGTCTAAGCAGGTGGAAAGTAGGGCTTGGCCTCCAGTGGGAGCTTAGCAAGGCCTCTCAAGGGCCTGGAGGACAAGGGGACCCTTCTCTAGCCCCCTGCCTGGCCCTGGGTGTTTGCATTTGGACATGTGCTGTGGCAGAGGCATCACGGGGGCACTGGATGCTCCATCTGGAGTTACATCTCTTCTCCTAGAGGAAAGGGAATCCAGGGACATGAATTCTCTCTCAGTGACTCACCTCTGAGCCCTGTCAGGTCTCCCCGGGCTTCAGATTCCTCTGTGGTGACATGGAAATACTAACAGGGCCGCCCCCTCCTTGAGGAGCTGTGGAATTAGAGAATGAGCCTGCACAGAAATGCCCACGGTGAGTCGATTACCCAGTTCCGCTCTCCTCTGGCCCAAGCAGTGGCCCCGAGAGTCCCCTGGAACAGGAGGGCCTCAGGGAAATTTGCCAGGGGCACCACACAGAGAGCACGCCAGGGAGGCGTTTCTCAATCTCTCACCCACGTGGGCCCCCGGGAAAGCCCGCAGCCCAGCCATGACTCCTGAGCTGCCCTGAGAGCCTGGGACAGGCTCGCACTGCGCTCACTCATCCTCTGTCTCTCTCTCTCTCTCATGCTTTTCCCTTATTTTCTCATGCTTTCCCTCTCTTGTCCCCACACTCCAGAAATATGTTTCCCATCCCCTCATTTCCCTGCATTCTCTGTCCTCCTCCTCCCGTCCTCCTTGCTTGCTGGCTTTCACTTACTCTCTTCTTCTCCCTGGGGCTCTGTTCCCCGCTCTGTGCCCTCTTTCATGCCCCCTGTCCATCACCCCGCCACTCTCTTGCTGTCTCGGCTTACTCTCTCCTGCTTGCCCTCTTGCTGCCTTACTTTCCTCTCTTGCCCTCTCACTCTCTGACTCTTCCGCGCTCTCTGCTGCCCTGGGCCCTCCATGGCCCCCACCCCCGCCCTGGGATCAGGCTGAGGCCAGGCTTCCGCTGAGCTTCCCTCCTTGCTTCACCTCTTCCCTGCCGTGCTGCTGCCCTCGCTCTCTGGCTCTCTTGCTGGCTTCTCCTGCAAGGACTTGCTCCATAAAGCACTCACACGGGACTTCCCCCTCAGGCTCTGCTTCTAGAGAATTCTTTCTTTTTTTTTTTTTTTTTTTTTTTGAGTCGGAGTTTCACTCTTGTTGCCCAGGCTGGAGTGCAGTGGCACGATCTTGGCTCACTGCTGCAACCTACGCCTCCCGGGTTCAAGCGATTCTTCTGCCTCAGCCTCCCAAGTAACTGGGATTACAGGTGTGTGCCACCACGCCCAGCTAATTTTTGTGTTTTTAGTAGAGCGGGGTTTCACCATGTTGGCCAGGCTGGTCTCCAACTCCTGACCTCAAGTGATCCACCCGCCTTGGCCTCCCAAAGTGCTGGGATCACAGTCATGAGCTACCGCACCTTGCCCTGGAGAATTCTTACCTAAGATACCCTGGTAGGTTCTAGAGAAGGAAAATCAGGAAAGATGTGCCTGCCCTGCCTTCCAAGAGCTTCTGGCCTGGGAGGAGAAGCATCCTGAAGGAGAATACAGGGCAATACCCCCTGTCCCAGGTGCTGCAATTGAGGTCTACTCAGCCCACCACAAAGCACCAGGGATTAGGTGATGTGTTGAGTGTGTGGGGGGATAATCAGGGAAGGCTGCATAGAGGAGGTGGCCCAGGTTAATAAGGAAATAGGGGAGGGAAGGGAGATGAAAGGGAAACAGGAAAGAAAAAAAACACAAGGCCACAGTCTCACCCACCAGGGGGCTGCCAACTGCTATATGTGGCTGGAATATGGGATAACAGGGTGGGGGGCACTAGATGAGGCCTGGAAAAGTTGCAGGAATCCATCATAGCAGGCCTCGGGGGGCTCAGCTAAGGGGATCAAACTTACTCCTGAGGGCAATGGTGAGGCATGGAAGATTGTAGAGGGATCTAGGGTTGGTCCTGAAAGGTAACCCTGGCAGCAGAGTAGAAGGCTTTGAGAGAGGCAGCTGGAGGCAGAGATTTAGACAAAGTGAGCTCTCAGGTCCCTTTCAACTTGGAAGCTCTAGAAGTCTCCAGGGGAATTACCGAGGTGGGGGGGTGGCATGGAGAAGAAACCCAGGCCAGGGGTGACCAGCCAAATCTCCTGAACATTGACGATGGGGAGAGATGGCCACCAGAGTCAACAGCAGGCAGCAGGCCTCCTTGTGGGCTGAGCTCAGCACACACTTCCAGCCCTGACGCAGAGCCAGTCCTACTTGGGCCTATCATGTGGCTAGGCCCTGAGGGTCCCAAATGTTCCCCAAGGCTGGCAGACAGGGCAGGAGGACAAACCAGCACAGATTAGACATCAGGGCAATGATGGATGGGAGAGAAGCCGCCTCAGGCCCTGGGGCAGAACCAGGTAGGCACTGGACCTCTGTATTCCTCCGAGGGATGTGGGCATTTGGGGCCCCTCCAGCCCTGCCACAGCTTGGCTCTGCATTCCTCTCCCCTCCCCGGCTTGGACATACATGGGACCGGCAGGGGCGAGGGATGCTCTGTCCACCCACAGTGCCCTGAGAGGCCCAGGCAGGGCTCGAACGCTGACTCCAGCCCCTTCCCACCTAGAGGGAGGCCCGGCTTGTGACCACCCTGAATTTTTCTTGCAGCCTCTTGGCCCAGCCTCTCTGCAAGTCTGGTGACAAGCTGGGAGAGCTGACAGTAAAACGAGCTGAGGCCCAAAGTAGGGAGGTGGCACTGCGAGGAGACACTTCGTCATTAGAATGCAGCACGATTCCGCAAGCTTTTCTCCAGTGCCCGGGCCACTCTTGCCAAGCGCTGTGTGCAGAGCTGCAGGGAACAGGGCAGGACAAGGCGCCCAGAACCAAGAGTCCCGGGAAGACAAGGAGATGCTTGTCGGGGTTCTGGGAACCTGCAGAGGCCGCAGGGCCCAGGGCAGGCCCGGGCTACGCAAGGAGCTCCAGCTCCCAGGGAGGGGCACTAGGAGTCCGAGACCAGCCCCCCAGCCCTCAGCGCCCCCACCCACTGTCCTTTCTGCCTGACTCCCTCTTCCCTGGCTTTAAAGGATCATTAATTCTTTCTTCTGTCAATCCACAAAGGCAGAGACACCTCCTACTAAATGGGGAGGATGGGGAGGATGGGAGCAGAGCGAGGAGGAAATGGGGGTCTCTATGATGCACCTCTAAGTTATTCTTGCTCCTGCCCTCCGGGAGCTCACAGTCTAATCAGGGAGATAGATATAGTTGCAACCGCCCATGATGCAATCAGATATAGAGGCTAAGTGGCGTCTATACTTAGTAACATGAGAGTTGGGGGAAATTCATCACAGTAGCTAACGCATCCAGCAACAACCTCACCCCAGGTACTGTACTAAGTGGTTGACATGCATTCACTCATTTCCTCCTCATCACAGCTCTGAGGCAGGTGCTAGTGCTAGCCCCATTTGACAGATTAGGAAACTGAGGCACAGAGACGTTGAGTAACTTTCCCAAGGTCACACAGGTGGAACCAAGATTTGTCCCTAGTGGCCTGGCTCCAGAGTCTGTGCCTTTAACCACCAGGCCAGACTAAAGGAATAATGGCATCTCTTTGGTCTTTGCAGCAGCACTGGTGAGTGCTGGAGAGCACGGCGCCCTGGGTCGGGCAGACCCACAGTGGTCGTCATGTGGCCTTGCGCAACTCCTGTGCCCTTTCTAAGCTTCAGTTTCCTCTCCAATAAAATGCGGAGAGCAACAGTATAGCACCTTCCTCCCAGGGCTGCCAGGAGGAGTAAATGAGCAGAGACGTGTGGAGATCTTAGCACAGGGCCTGTGCAGAGCAGATGCACGCAGACGTTGCTCCATTTACACGGGCCTTTGAGAGCTGCAAGACCCTTCCACGCTCATTCAGTAGACTGGACAGAGAAGCAGCTGGAGAGATGAAGGCTTTGGGAATGGCTTCTGAGGAGGGGCGGTGCTTGTCTCACTAGAATAGCCAGGTCCCCAGAGATCTCTCCCTATTCCCGAATCCTGGCTTGATCTCACTCCCAGACTTCCGAGCCATCACACAAGGGCATTGATCACCACCCCCTGCATCAGGGATAGTCCAAGGCTCAGCAGCCCCCAGCGTTCAGGAACCAACGGCCTCAAGTCAGCTGATATCCAGATGAAGGACCCAGAGAGTGAGGGAGGATAGGCCCTGGAGTTGGGGAGCGGAGAAGCCTCTGTCCCCACCCCCTCCTGTTGAGGAGCTACAGAGCCTGCCTGGGATTCACTCCCCACAAGAAAGCCACCCCCACGCCATCGCCCTCTGCACAGATTTGCAGACGGTTCCCTGATGCAACCTAGGGCCCTCTCTGGCTAGCATCCACCAGCCTCAGATGCAACTGGAAGAAAATAATGTGTAAATGAGAGCTGGAACCTGCACTGCAATGGGCGGGCAAAAGCCAGCTCCCTTTTGGGCTTCAGCCCTGGGCTTCTACCCACCTCTGTGACCTTGCAGCTCTGTGACCTTGTGGCTCCGTGACTCTGCAGCTCTGTGACTGCACTGGCTCTTCCTTTAGTGAGCACCCTTGCATACCCCATTTTGCCTGCCTGGAAATATCAGCTTTCAGCCCCATCTCTCCCATGGCACTTTGTCTGATGAATACCCCACCCACCCCATCTCACATACATGCACGTGCGCATGCACACACACACACACACACAAAGGTTAACATTTACTCTCCTCTCCTTACGCCCATGTGTGGGTACCTTTATTGAAAAAGTACCACATGGTGTTGTTACATTTTTTTTCTTTCACCTGTCTCCCAGTTCCGGTTACCTATTGCTGCACTTTAAAAAATCACCCAAAACCTAATGGCTTAAAACTATGACATTTATTTTGCTCACCAACCTGCAATTTCAATGGGGCATGATGGAGACAGCTTCTTTCTCCTCCACTCGGTGTCAGCTGGGGCAGCTGGGAGTCTGGGGTGGGAGCACCCAAAGGCCCCCTCTCATGTGCAGAGGTTCTCACTATCTGTTGTTTGGGATCTTGGATGGAACTGGGCCTCCTGGCAGGAGAGCGGGGCAAATTAAAGGGAATCTCACCCATGAGGAACTCAGAAGCTCATTGGAGGTGCTAAGAAATGGCAGTTCCTCTTCTCTGCCTTTTCCTGACCCTTCACAGCCTCCAGAATGGTAACAGTGCCCAGTCCAGGGCTTTCTCAGATTCCTGAAGATGGAGCTTGGGAAGAAAGAGATTGCCTGCTCTCTTAACCCCAGATGGGAAGGTAGCAGACAGCCCAGCCTGCTCAGCCATGCTCTCACTGTGGAGGGGACAGTGACTCACCAGTCCTTCTTCACCAGCCTGGCAAGAATATCCCTCAACATCATCCAACTCCTGTTATATCACTTCCATAGTTACTAAACCCTCCAGTGAACCCTTGCTGCATCACAGAGGACCCTAAAACCTAGTGGCTTAAAACAACAGCCATTTTATTATCTTTCATGATGATGGGGGTCAGGAATTAGGGCAGGGCTCAGTTGGGTGATTCTTCAGCAACACATGGCATTGAATGGGGTCACTTGATGATATTCATCTAGTAACTGCTCTAGTCTGGAGGAGGATCCAAGATGGCCCCACTCCTGTGCCTGGTGCCTTGGCAAGGGAGGCTGGAGGGCTGGCTCAGCAGGGCTTCTCTCCCTTTCCATGTAGCATTGTGACCGTTCCACGGGGTCTCTCCAGCAGTGTGGTCCAGCTTCTCACATGGTGACTTGGAGCTCCAAGGAACCAAGGCAGGAGCCTTTGAAAAGTCTAAGCCTGACACTGGCATGGCATCACTTCTGCCATCCTCCATTAGTCAAAGCAGCTTGGGCCCAGCCCAGACTCAGGGAAGGGGTAACTGACCCCACTTCTCCATAGGAGAAGCCTCAAAGTTTCTGTGGTCCTCTTTAAATGGCCAAGCAATCTTTGGACCCAGGGCCCAGGCTCCTGGGTAGGTCTGTCTGCCCATCAGGAAGTTCTGTGCCCAAGGTCAATCCCATTACTCACTCCAGGCTGAATTGTTCCCCTCAAATTCATATGTTGAAGTCTCAGGACCTCAGAACGTGACCTTATTTGGAGATAGGGCCTTTACAAAGATAATCGAGTTAAAATAAAGCTATTAGGGTGGGCTTAATCCAATCTGACTGTTGTCCTCATAAGAAGAGGGAATTTAGACACACAGAGAGACACCAGGGTGTGTGTGCACAAAGGAAAGATTGTGTCAGGACACAGTGGGAAGGCAATCATCTACAAGCCAAGGAAAGAGGCCTCTGAAGAAACCAACCCTGCAGAGACCTTGATCTTGGACTTCTAGTCTCCAGAACTGTGAGAAAATAAAATTTCTGTTGCTTAAGACCCCCAGTAAGTGGTATTTTCTTATTGCAGCCCAAGCAGACTAATACAGAGCTCCTGCAGGTAATTAATACATTGGCATTTTGGTCTCTATTACTCTCAAGTGAATGTGGTGAAGTCTATTACTTAGCTGCTTTGAGAGTTTGATTAATGTGATAAAAGTTCACAGAATGGGAGTGGGGGTGGAACAGGGAATCGAGGTCCTGTCCTGCAAAGATGAGGCTTGGGCCAGGCCCCTTGGGGCGCCAGGCAGGTGCCAGCAAGGTGTGTGGCAGCCCAGAGTGGACAGCGAGCCAGTGCCTGCCTGCCTGCCCTCAACACACCACCATCCCAGGGTCCAGGGAGGAGGAGTCAGCCTCAGCTGGGCCGAGGTCAAGATCCTAGGACCCTTTTGGAGAGACACTGAAGGAGCAGATCAAAGAAGCAAGATCCTAGGTTTGGCATTCACAGCATCTAGGCATCGGCTGAGGTGACAGATGTTTGGCACACAGGCCACAGCAGCTCCTCTCTGGGTCCTCCCTTCTTGGCAACTTCTGTTGCGTTGGTTGCCTCTGTTTCTCCTCACTCCACCTGGGATGGTGCTGCTTGATCCCAAGGGAAAGTGATGGCCTCCAAGAGGTAATGCCCATAGACAGCTTGAGTGCCAGGAGGCAGGGATGACCAGCAGGGTAGTGAAGAGCGTTATTGTTGTCCTTCCAGGTAGTGGTGCCTCTCCAGAGTGAGGCAGCTGTGGTCACTCCAAGCCCAGCGGACCTGCCCCACCCCTGCCCAGGCCAAGTCCTGGTCTCTGTTACTCACTGGGGTTGGGTGGCTTGGTTGAGGTTTTCTGCACCTGGTAAAACAAACAGAGCATCAAGAAGGTGGCAGCCTTGCTGAGAGCTCTGCCGCTGAGGGACAGGCCTCAGCCCTCAAGCCGCCAGCCCAGGCCTTGTGTTTTCACTAGAAGCCAACCTCCCAGGGTGGCCTGGGCTCCCAGGCCCTCAGGGATGGTGTTACACAGTGCAATCTTTCCTTATGGCTGGGGGAGAGATGGGCAGGTGGACACTCGGCAGAAGAGGACGTTTTTGTTCACCCTTTTCAGAAGCGCAATTGGCCTGCAGTGAGAAGAAACAAAGGAACGCAAACCACGAGCACTTTCAAACAGAGGCCTGCAGCCCCTGAGCTCTGACAAGGAGCTCAATCTGGCGGAGGACCATGACAGCAGAATCTGATTTCCTCCCCGCGGCAACTTCAACAGAGGCTACTTTATTTTAGCTTCATTGTATAAGGTCAAACTGAGGCTTAGAGAGGGGAGGCGATAGATTCAACATCACCCAGCTGGCAAGAGGCAGAGCCTAGATTCAAAGCCAGGCCTGTCGGATGCAATTTCTCTGCCGTTAAAATCTACCCTATGTTGGCCAGGCGCGGTGGCTCATGCCTGTAATCCCAGCACTTTGGGAAGCCGAGGACGGCCGATTGAGGGTAGGAGTTCAAGACCTGGCCAACATGGCAAAACCTCATCTCTACTAAAAATACAAAAATTACCTGGGTGTGGTGGCAAGTGCCTATAATCCCAACTACCTGGGAGGCTGAGGCAGGAGAATCCTTTGAACCCGGGAGGCAGAGGTTGCAGTGAGCCGAGCTTGCACCACTGCACTCCAGCCTGGGCAACAGAGCGAGACTCCGTCTCAAAAAAAAAAAAAAAATTCTACCCTATGCTATGCCTCCAGGATAACAAGGCATGGTAGTGTGCATGCACATGTGTATGTGCATGTGTGCATGAGTTTAGAGTAATGGAAATCGATTACACGGCGGGTGCGGTGGCTCACGCCTGCAATCCCTGGACTTTGGGAGGCTGAGACAGGCAGATCACTTGAGGTCAGGAGTTCGAGACCAGTCTGGCCAGCATGGTGAAACCCTTTCTCTACTAAAACTACAAAAAGATCAGCCGGGCGTGGTAGCACATGCCTGTAATCCCAGCTACTAGGGAGGCTGAGGCACCAGAATTGCTTGAACTCAGGAGGTGGAGGTTGCAGTGAGCCGAGATTGTGCCACTGCACTCCGACGTGGGTGACAGAGCGAGACTGTTTCAAAAAAAAAAATTGATTACAGCACATGATAACTAAAAATTGACATGACACTTCATTATTTTAAAAATTCCTCAGCAGATCGTCGTGTCGGGGAATTTCTCACTGACCCCAGTTCACGACCATGTCCATGGGGTTTTCTCCTTTGGTCCCCCTTCTCTCCCTGCCCCTTTCTTTCCCCACTTGCAGGCTACCCCCTGGAAAACTCTTTCTAATTAGGCAGAGCAATTCAATCCTCACTAAGCCTCATGAACCTTCCCAAACCGGAGAAAACCCAACAAAGCTCATCAAAGTATCAAAATAGTTTTACACCTGCCACAGAAAAGCACTCTAGGTGTCTGCCCCTCCTACCTCTCTGCTGCCGTCCGTATCTCCACAATTTGACACTCTATAAGCTGGAAAAGGCCCAGCAGCAGGGAGAGCAACTGTCTCACTTTACAGATGAGGACACTGAGGTTCAGGTTGGTGATGTGGTCTGACCAGCGCCAAGGAGCACATGTCTGGAGGTTTGGGGCTGGAACCCAGGAATAGAGCCGCCTAGATCTTACCTAACTTGGTACTTCTTACCCTTCATAGGTTGTATCAGCAGGACGGGCTTTGCCCGTGTGGTAACAGGAAGCCTGTATTCATTCTGCATTTCTAGGTAGAAAATTGCTCCAAAACTCCACAACTTACACAGCCTATTTTGATCATCTCACACAGTTTCTGAGGGGCAGGAATGTGGGATCAGCTTAGCTGGTGGTTCTGGCTCCAAGTTATTCACACAAGGCTGCAATCAAGGCTTTGTCTGGGGCTTCGGTCTCCGAAGACCCCACCGGGGCTAAAGGATCCACTTCCAAGCTCACTAATGTGGCTGTTGGCAGGAGGCGTCAGTTCCTTGCTACATGCACCTCTTTGTATTGCTGCTCATGACATAACTTCCCTGGAACCAGTGACCCATGAGAGAGAGAAAACAAACCCAAGATAGAAGCAGCAGTCTTTGTATAACCTAACCTCAGAAGTGACACGCCATCACTTCTGCCATATGGTTGTTACTGGTCATACAAGCCAACCCTGGTACAATGTGGGAGGGGCCTATACAAGGGTATAAATACCAGGAGGGAGAATCATTGAGGACTATCTTAGAGGCTGCCTACCAAACAACTCAAGATATTAGCAGCTTAACAAGAGAAAAATGTATTTTCCTCTAACGCAGATATAGTCTATGGAAACAGTCCAAAGTTGATATGATGGTTCCATCTTCATGTGAGATCCAGACTTCCTCCCTCATCTCTTTGCCACTTCATGGTCTAAGGTGGCTACTCAAGCTCCAGCCATCACATCTGCACTCCAGCCAGCAGGAAGAAAAAAGATCTCTTTCTTTTTACAAACACTTCCCAGAACTTGCACATACCATGTCTATTTATATTCCCTGGGCCAGTAATTCATCACAAGGTTACTTCCAGCCTGCAAAGGAGGCTAAAAATTTTAGTCTTTATTTCACATGGGTTATGTGTCCAGAAAGAATTCAGAGGTTCTATTACTGAGAAGAAAGGGGGGAAAATGGAGGTTTGGGGATAACTAGCAATCTCTGTTTTTGAAAACCCAATAAAGGCAATGAACTCTTTCACAGAAAAAAAAAAAGAAATCATGTACATGCAAAAGTGTGCATGCAACTTCAGAGGGTTTACAGATGCCCGTGAAGTCAGTTTATGGATGTCACACAAAGAACCTCTACACCTCTGGCCAGGACCTCAGCCTGTTCCTGTGTATGAACAGTGTTCACTTAGACCCTTTGGACGAGGTCCCTCTGAGAGAGCAAAGGACACGCCCAGCACATTTCCTCAATGGAGCATGAACCACTTCATCTAATACCTACCTGGTAGGCTGTGTCACCCCGGGAAGAGTCGTCCTGGTGTCTGGCAGATTGTGGACCTCACTTTCCTTCAGCGACTTCATGCAAAACAAGGGCTGATAAGGAAGAAACTGAAAGGGGTTGGTGTCACGGGTTATGCTGCGGGACCCCCCATTTGTGTTTTCAAGAATCAGCCAATAGTGTTCATTGGAATTCCAGATCAGCTTTTCTCTGCTGACATTTCAAATGCCAGGTTACAAGTACACAGGCATGGAGCCATTCTCAACACTGTTCAAATTAACCATACTTTTCCTAGGGCTAAAGATAGGTCCAAGGTTAAAACCACAATGAGATACCACTTTACATTGACTAGAACGGCTAAAATAAAAAAGAACAACAATGCCAAGTATTAACGGGAGTAACAAGCAAGAGGAACTGTCGTCTGTTGCTGGAGGTTTGTAAAATAGTCCAGCCACTTTGGAGGACAGTTTGACAGTTTCTTTCAAAGTTATGCATGCACTTACCATAAGACCCACCTATCCCACTCCTGCAAGAGAGAGGAAAGCATTTGTTCACAAAAAGATTTGAACATGAGACCGGGCGCGGTGGCTCACTCCTGCAAACCCAGTACTTTGGGAGGCTGAGGCGGGCGGATCACCTGAGGTCAGGAGTTCGAGACCAGCCTGGCCTGGTGAAATCCTGTCTCTACTAAAAAATACAAAAAATTAGCCGGGCATGGTGGCTGGCGCCTGTAGTCCCAGCTACTCGGGAGGCTGAGGCAGGAGAATGGCGGGAACCCAGGAGGCGGAGCTTGCAGTGAGCCGAGATCACGCCACTGCACTCCAGCCTGGGCAACAAAGCGAGACTCCATCTCAAAAAAAATAAAAAATAAATAAAAATAATAAAAATACAAAATTAGCTGGGCGTGGTGGTGCACACCTGTGATCCCAGCTACTCGGGAGGTGGAGGCACAAGAATCGCTTGAACCAGGGAAGCAGAAGTTGCAGTAAGCCGAGATTGCGCCACTGCACTCCAGCCTGGGTGACAAGAGTGAAACTCCGTCTCAAAAAAAAAAAAAGATTTGAACATGAATGTTCATAGCAGCATTATTCACAGCAGCCAAAAACTGG
The DNA here is from genome assembly GCF_029289425.2 of Pan paniscus. Classification (NCBI taxonomy): domain Eukaryota; kingdom Metazoa; phylum Chordata; class Mammalia; order Primates; family Hominidae; genus Pan; species Pan paniscus. Next base: position 41,563,672 of record NC_073272.2, read on the forward strand.
AAACAATGCAAACAACCATCTATAGGTTAATGAATATACGAACTAGGGTACATCTATACAATGGAGAACTACTCTGCAGTAAAAAGGAGCAAACTACTGATAGACACAACTTGGATGATCTTAAATGCAATATGCCGTGTGAAAAAAGCTGAGCACAAAAGACTGCATGCCATGTGCTTGCATTTATATGAAATTCAAGAACAAGCAAGATTAAGCTATGATAATAGAAATCAGAAAAGAGAAGGAGCATGAAAGAATGTTCTGGAATGATGGAAATGAGCTATATCTTGATAGGAGGATGCGTTACACAAGAAAACCCCTCAAACCATAGCACCTAAGATTGGTATATTTCACTGTATGTAAGTTACACCTAAACTTAGAAAAAGAAAAAAAAGATCTGACTGAAATGCAGGAGTCAGTACCCCACAGACCAAACCCCAGCCAACTGCTTGACCACTGTGCAGAGCAAGACTCAGTGCTGGGTCAACCGTAGCAACTCAAGCTGAGAGATATCGAGGTCTTCCAGGGAAGGGGGTTATACCACAGACAGCCTCGGTGGGTCAACATGCAGGTAGTAATGATACTAATAGCAGAACTGACTGAGCTCTGGCCCTGCCCAAATTCTGCTGAATGTAGTCCCTGTGTTCAGAACAACTAGTTCCCCTCAAATGCACAAGGGGCTCAGGCTAGCATCCACCACCCTAGCAGGCCCTTTCCATACCGTTCAGCCTGCACAAAGACAGCCAATGTGACCACAATGCAGCAAACGTAGACACAGAGAATGTCAGTTCCCAGAGATCCTGTTGGTCAGCTCCCCATTTCATAGAGGAGAAAACTGAGACCCAGACAGGGGAGGGCCTCTCCATCTGTCACACAGGGGCTGAGTGGCAGAGCCCAGAATAGCACCCCATCCCTGGACTCCCGCTCCAGTGCTCACATGTCCATATTGCCCAGTACTTTCCTTCCGACTTTTCCAAAAGGACTGAAATGAACCTCAAGAAACCCTGTTTTCCTTCATTTTTTTTAAAAAATATATGCAAAAAAAAAAAAAGTTTTGGTGCAAGTGGGCTTTCCCTCTAGTGGATTAGAGTCCATGTTGGCCACATTGATACAAAAGTAAAAAGAAGTCGGGCCAGGTACAGTGGCTCAAGCTTGTAATCCCCGCACTTTGGGAGGCTGAGGTGGGTGGATCACTTGAAACCAGGAGCTCGAGACCAGTCTGGACAACACAGTAAAGCCCTTTCTCTACCAAAAAAATACAAAAATTAGCCAGGTGTGGTGGTGCGTGCCTGTTGTCCCAGCTACTTGGGAGGCTGAGGCAGGAGAATGACTTGGACCCAGGTGGCGGAGGTTGCAGTGAGCTGAGATCGTGCCACTGAACTCCAGCCTGGGCAACAGAGCGAGACTCTGTCTCAAAAAATAAATAAATAAATAAAAGAAGTCCAAAAGTTGTTGGGGTTTTTCCTCATTCCACAAATCAAAAGCAGCAGGTGCTTCCACACATCCCAGCAGGCACCATTAAGGCAAGTCTGAAACTGGCTGCATTAGGGAGTGGGGACTTCCTGAGCCGTCGTGCCCCCCCCGCCTGCTGAGGGACGAGAAGATGGCCAAACAGGTACCCAGGGAGCCTCAGAAACTCTCTCTCCTTCCCAAAGAGCATCCATCTCTTGAAGCTCTCCAATTTGCATTAAAAGAGACCAAAGTACCAAATGGGAAGCGCCTTTGCCCCAGACTCGAGTGACCAAATGCCATTTGCATATCCAAGTATCTTAGAACACTGCCCCCATCGTTCCTCCCCTTTTGCAACTGCACCCGTCTTCCTCCTCTATACACAAACAGAATCTCAAAGCCTAGCCCTGCCCCTCTCCCTGCCCCTCAGGACACTTTATACTACTACTAATACAAGAGCAGCCGGGCGTGGTGCCTCAGCTAGGTGCAGTGGCTCACACCTGTAATCCCAGCACTTTGGGAGGCTGAGGCGGGCAGATCACTTGAGGTCAGGAGTTCAAAACCAGCCTGGCCAACATGGTGAAACCCCGCCTCTACTAAAAATACAAAAATTAGCCAGGCTTGGTGGCACACACCTGTAATCCCAGCTACTCGGGGGGGCTGAGGCAGGAGAATCGCTTGAACCCAGGAGATGGGGGCTGCAGTGAGCTGAGATCACGCCACCGCACTCCAGCCTGGGTGACAGAGTGACACTCCATCTTAAAGAAACACACACAAGTAAACAAAAACAAGAGCAGCTGCAGTTTGTTGAGGACTTACTCTGTGGTAGGCACTGTATCAGTTACATAGAGTTCTTTGATTGCAAATAACAGAAACAGGTTCTGACTAACTTGGGCAAAAGGGAATTGACTGGAAGATGATGGGAGGTTGGCACAATAGTTCAGAAGCCTGGAGAAGAAAGCTTGGCCTTGGCAGGAGCCAGGGCAGACCCAGGGACACATGACCAGCTCTTGGCATTCTGGTGTCTCCATTCTTCCACTTAAGATTCCAGTGCCAGGCAGGAGTGTAAAATGGCACGGCCACTTTGAACAACAGTCTGGCAGTCTCTCACAAGGTTTAACATATGATTACCCTACAACCTAATAATTTTACTTTTGGGTATTTGCCCAAGGGAAATAAGAGCATAAGTCCATAAAAACACTTGCACCGGAGTGTTCATAGAAACTACATTTGTCGGCCAGGCGCAGTGGTTCACACCTGTACTCCCAGCACTTTGGGAGGCTGAGGCGTGGTCATGGCTTAAGGCCAAGAGTTCAAGACCAGCCTGGATAACATAGCAAGACCTTGTCTCTATTAAAAACAGAAATAATTAAAATAATGTTTTAAAAAAGAAACTATATTTGTAATTGCTCCAAATTGGAGTCGACTCCAATATCCATCCACTGATGAATGGATAAACAAATTGTGGTATAGCCATATAATGGAATTCTACTCAACAATATAAGGGAATATGCTACTGATACTCACAACGATGTGAATGAATCTCCTAAGACATTATGTCATGCACAAGGAACCAAACACAAGAGAGCACATGCTGTATGATCCATTTATATGAACTCCAAGGAGAGATCAAACTAACCTCTGGGGAAATAAGAACAGGAGCTGCCTATGCTGACCAGGGAGGACAGGCTGGGAAGAGAACAAGGAAATGTTTTCAAGTGATGGAAATGTTCCAGATCTTGATTGTGGTGGTAGTCACACAGACACATATATTTGCCAAAACTCATCAAACTGCACACCTTCTGTGCACTTCAATGTATGTAAATTGTGCTTTAATTAAAAATTAAATTTAAAAAGAATCACAAGCACTGGAGATACAGTAGGGAACAGGGTAGACAGAGCCCTGTCCAGAGGGAGCTGCCATCTGGCCCCAGAGCTAATAAGCGACAGAACTGGGGATGAACCGAGATTCTTCTGCCTCCCAAGTCACTCCCAGCTTTCTTCAGCGTTGCCCTGGACAGCACACCCCAGAGCACGATGGGAGCTGCAGCAAGGTCACTGGCAACTGCCCCCAAGACCAAAAGCCCTCCCTCCAAAGGGGCTCAAGCCTGCCCAGTGCAATCCGGCAGCTCAGTGAGGAGACAAACTCAGGGCTCGCAGTCCGTCCTGCACAGGGGCTGCCAGGCCTTCCCTACCTCTCCTGAAGACCTCTGGCCCACAAGACCTCGCATGAAAAGGAAATTTCATGTATTTATCACTCAGCAGAGGAAATATAAAATACTTAGAACCAGAAATGAAAAGAGCACTTGGACAGTACCAAACTATTAAAGGATTTTCTTGCACATTCTGGCCATTGAAGAGGTGACAGGACAGAGTCGGGGGACCCACGGAGACTGAGGACATGGGAAGGACCAGGCATTGGCTTTTGAGGGATGTGGTTTGTGGATCACTGTTAGACGGTCACTGTTGGGCTGAGGGCCTCAGAGTGACACCAGTTAATGGTCAGTTATTTAATGACTGTTCAGGCTTTTGCCACTCTGGCCCTTAAGCCCCTAGAGGCTGGAGCGACCAGGGAAGTGCACCACGGTGGAAACTGTCACCCACATAAACAGAAAGACCCTGGGCCCTCTGTCCCAGGTTTTCCAATCCCATAGGCACAGCAGGTTAGGTACAGAAGGGAATGTTCTCGAGGCCACCAACTGTCATTCCTTCTACCTTGTAGCATTATGCAGCTCATGTCATCCAACTAGCCCTGCCTCACAAATGGGGTCAGCACTATTGTCCCTATATTACAGATGGGGAAACTGAGTCTTCGAGAGGTTGCTCTCAGACACAGGCCAGAAATGGCAACGTCGGGGCAAGAAACAAGATCTCCCAAGTCCCACACGTGATGTTTTTTCCTCCACGTTCACTTGTAGTGATAGGGAACCTTCTCAGGCCCAAGAACCCTCTAGGACAGTGAGGTTCACAAAGGGCCTGCTCCCTGTGGCAGGCAGCCTCTAAGATGGTCCCCAAATGATCTCTACCTCCTGGTATTCACAGCCTTGTGAGATCCCCTCACTCTGAGTGTGGGCTGGAGTGAGGAACTGGCTTCTAACAAATAGAATAAGGCCTGGTGTGGTGGCTCACACCTGTAATCCCAGCACTTTGGGAGGCTGAGGCGGGTGGGTTACTTGAGGCCAAGAGTTTGAGACCAGCCTGGGCAACATAGGGAGATCCCATCTCTACAAAAATACAAAAGTTAGCAGGGCGTGATGGCAGGCACCTGTAATCTCAGCTACTCGGGAGGCTAAGGCAGGAGAATAACTTGAACCCAGGAAGCAGAGGTTGCAATGAGCTGAGATTGTGCCACTGCACTCCAGCGTCAGTGACAGAGCAAGACTCTGTCTCAAAAAAAAAAAAAAAATAGTACAGAAGTGATAGGATAGCATTTCTGAGATTAGGTTAAAAAGACTGTGAGTTTTATCTTGGGCTCTCTCTGGCTGTCTCTCGGGTCACGAGCTGACATGTCATGAGGGCACCAGCAGCCTATGGAGAGACCCATGTGACGAGGAACCACATGAATGAGCTTGGAGAAGGATCTTCTAGGTCTCCTACAGTCGCTGTGTGAGTGAACCACCTTGGAAGTGGATCCCCCAGCCCTGGTCAAGCCTTCAGATGACTGCAACCCTGGCTGACATTTTGATTGCATTTCAGGAGAGATTGTGAACCACAACCACCCAATTAAGCCACTCCAGAGTCATGACTCTCAGACAGTGGGAGGAATAATAAATGTTTGTTGTTTTAAGCTGCTAAGTTTTGGGGGTAATATGTTACATAGCAACAGACAATTAACATAGCTTATAACTAATCTCCTAACACTACTACACTAATAACTAGTATTCCCTTCACCTCCAAGTCTTCTCAGGCCAGAGCATGTAACCCCGACTTTCTTGGCCTTACACACACACAAGCACACCCATACACATACACACACACACACACCTGCTGCTTTGATATTGGTGCATTATTTAACTTGGTTTCCTTTTCCCTAAAAAGCATGTGAAAGTTGGTCCTCCTACACAGAAAACATTTGAAATTGCAGTTATGTCATCCTGGGAGAAAGCGAACCTTGAGGTTCCGTGCACTGTACCACTTACCTTGACTGCCTGGAATACATCCCCGTGCCTTTTGCGTGACTGCCTTTGTTTTGAGCACACCCTAAATTGCCTCTAAGCCAAATGCTGAATGTGACCAGAAATGACACAGGATGAATAATGTGGCATATAATTATCACCACATTTCAGATGAGGGCAATGTGCATTTTTCTCAGAGCCGAAGGGATGCAATTTTATTTTGTAATACAAAATGCTCCATTTGGGGGTCAGTTTTCGAGCAGCCCTTCATTCTGAAGCAATTTCACGTGAATAAAGGCATTTGTATTCCTGTACCACGTAACACACATTATCCCAGCCCCGACTCCTGGTGTACATTTCTCCACGTGATTCCACCTCTTCTCAATGAACCAGCTTCAGATCCGAATGAGAAGGTGAATATGACGATGTTTTTGACTTATTTCACGTCTCTGAGTATTTGTCTCCTTTTCTGCCAACTGAGGATGAGCTGGTTTCTCTACAAACTGCTCTCAGACCCCACCCTGGGGACTGGATCTTTAACGCCCCAAAGAAGGCCCTGCAGACCTTAGCATAGCACTAACCTTTTGTCCTTGATTGATGATGTCCTAATTTTCTTTCTCCCCAAAAGCAGACTCTGGGTCAACGATTTGGGACTGGGCAGCTTATTTGGGAGGTATATGAGTTTGTTCAGGCTGCCATAACAAAATATTACAGGCTGGGTGGGTTAAGCAACAGATACTAGTTTTCTCATAGTGCTGGAGGCTGGAAGCGCAACATCAAGGTGCCAATAGAGTCAGATTCCTCTGAGGCCTCTCTCCTTAGCTTGCAGATAGCTGCCTTCTCACTGTCCCTTCACACAATTGTCCCTCTGTGCACACTCTCCTGGTGTCTCTTTTTGTGTCCAAATTTCCTCTTCTCGTAAGGACACCAGGCATGTTTCCATTAGGGCTCCACCTTAATTGCCTTATTTTAACTTAATCATGTCTTTAAAGGCCCTAACTCCAAACACAGTCACATTCTAAGGTCCTGGCGTTCGGGCTTCAGCATATGAATTTGGCAGGACACACTTCAGCCCATAGAAGGAGGTGATCATGGGTAAGGAGAACACCAATAGAAGATGCGTTGAGGAGCGGGGGTTTTCTGTGGGCAACTGGGGCTCAGGCTCTCAGGGGGCCTCGCTGGGAGAGTGCACTACAGAATTATCCCACCAAAGGGCAAGGAAGATGGGATGCTGATGCACCCATGGATCCCCCATTGATCAAGTATTCACTACTAAGGCCAGGTGCGGTGGCCCACACCTGTAATTCCAGCACTCGGAGAGGCTGAGGCGGGAGGATTGCTTGAACCCAGGAGTTCGAGACCAGCCTGGGCAACATAAGGAGACCCCATCTCTACAAAAATACAAAAATTAGCCGGGCATGGTGACGTGCACCTGTAGTCCCAGCTACTCGGGAGGCTGAGGTGGGAGAATCACCTGAGCCTGGGAGGTCAAGGCTGCAGTGAGCTGATTGTGCCACTGCACTCCAGCCTGGGCAACAGAGAAAGACCCTGCCTCTCTCCAAAAAAAAAGAGAGAGAGTTCATGCTAGAGGCAGTTCCTACCCTGTTGCTTTCCAGGCTGAGGGCATGCCCGTGACTAGAAAATACCCTCAGGCAGAGAGAAAGGAAGCTTTGGGTATATACTGGAAGGACTGCAGGTGAGATGCCCCAGAAATTCCAAAGGAAGGGCAACCACTTTGAAAAGAGAGAACAACAGCTGAATTTTATTTCCAGCTGTGATATGATTATTATTTAAAAGTGATAGTTATAAGACCACACTGGTTCAGAACAGGATCGTCTACCCCAAGCTCCCTTCTTTACAGGCAGTTGTGGCTTAGCAAGGTGACCTGCCATGCCTAAAGTTGACAAAGGGAAGGAGAGAAATGAGACCTAGACCCGAATGTCCAGACTTCCAGACCAGTGCCGTCTCCACCCCTACAGGCTGCTTCCTCGTGTTCCTTTTTTTTTTTTCTCAGTGAGCAAGAGCAGGCTTGGATTTGATAGTCCCTTCGCTGGTTAATAAACTCTCAGCACATCAGAAGATACAAATGAAAACAATGAAAAATCTAAAAAAGGTCAATGGTCATTCCCTTCCCACACACCGTTTCCACATCAGGAGCCAGCTAGAGACCCCAAGAGCCCGTCAGAAAAGAGAAGCCACCCTCCAGTCATAGAAGGCTGGATGTTAAGCCATGCCCAAGTCCCAAATGTGAGCAGAGGAGGTTTCCAGAAGCTGCAGGACCTTGCCAGAAGGCGCCGAAGTCTTCTAAGTGCCCCATCCTACAGAGAAGCAGGCTCTCCCTTGGGAGTCAGAACCGTCAATAATAATAAAACAAGACACTTTTATAGATTTTGCAATTTATGTTGCTCATTTATTCCTCACAACGACCTTGTAAGGTCAATATCACTGGCCCCATTTTATGGACATGCAAACTGCACACTCTGGCTCAGTGAATGTCACTTAGGACCATGCCTTCAGGTAAATTGAGCACTTCATCTTGAAATTGGAATGCTTACTCGGTTGAGGCAAAAGTCTCCACTAAGGCAGCCTGCAAAGGCTGGTCAAAAATCAAGGCCCTCCTGCTTTCATCTCTACAGGGTGCCAAGGGCTGCTGGCACCAACATTGCAGTTAAAGCTTTTCCATCTCTCACCAGGGCCCATGAGGTTTCTAGAACGTTCCAAGAGCAGCAGCTCCAGCAGTAAGTCATGCAGAACTGCTGCTGGTTATGAGCCACAGCAGAGCAAGGAGAAAGCTGTGAATGCTGGCTTGCAGCCTGAGGAAAGGAAGATGGTGGACAGTCACTCTACTGTCCACATAGGGAGCATCTTAAGTCCACTGAGGAGGAAAAAATCAAATTCCAGAACTGATGACCACTGAACTTTTGGAGTCTGCTCATGCCGAGAGGACCTAGGCATGGTGAGTAAATCTCTCACCAGGGGCCAACCAGCATTATGCGTCTTCAGATGAAGCCTGAAAGACAGAGGCCAGTGGAGCATCTGCCTACCAGCCACTCCATCCATCCATCTATCCATTCTTGCTTTCATCCAGTGAATATTTCGTAAGTGCCTGCTCTGTGCCAGGCATTGTTCTAGGCACTAAGGACACAATAGTGAACAAAACAAATGAAATATTTGCTTTCACGGAGGCTTCCATTCCAATGGGAGGAGGAATAGACAATAAACAAGATCCATAAAAAGGGTACATATGCAGCCAGGCGCCGTGGCTCACGCCTGTAATCCCAGCACTTTAGGAGGCTGAGGCAGCAGATCACCTGAGGTCAGGAGTTCGAGACCAGCCTGGCCAACATGTTGAAACCCTGTCTCTACTAAAAATACAAAAATTAGCCAGGGGTGATGGTGCGCATCTGCAATCCCACCTACTCAGGGGGTTGAGGCAGGAGAATTGCTTGAACCTGGGAGGTAGAGGTTGCAGTGAGCCGAGGTTGCACCACTGCACTCCAGCCTAGGCAACAGAGGGATACTCCGTCTCAAAAAAAAAAAAGATGATGATGCTATGGGTTTTGGACTGCTCAGTGGACCGCTGGGACTGCAGGAGGCTGTAAGGAGGACCAGGTGTGGGGGCAGGTTCAGGCCATGCTGAGTTTCTGCTGTCTACTGGACATCTAAGGCCACCTTTTTAAGTGTGGCTCACAGCAGGCCTTCCTCAGGTTGTTGGATCTCTTCTCTTCTGTTTATCCGGCCCCTTGGTGGCCTCGCCCCACCTCATAGCTCTACATGCTGAACATTCCCAAAGGAGCAATGAGGCTGAAGAGGCAGCTGTGGTTCAGGGGAGAGGCCCAGGATAGAGCTATGCATTTGAGCCCATGGACCCCAAGAGTGGATGGACCCCAAGATCTAGGAGACCAAGCCTAAAGGAGAAAACAACAGGTCAGACGCCTCTGCTTGCAGGGAAGTGCCTGCACTGCTAGGAAATGAGGCACAGCCCTCACTCTTGGCAACCAGGACACCTTATGCCCGGGACACGGGGGGTGGGGGGTGGGGTACGGAATCTGTGGGTGTGCCAGGCAAACAAAGAGCAGGGTGCAGAGGCATGGGCGGGGCCCCTGACGCAAAGGACCCCTCTCCAGTTCTCGATTAGCTGGGTTCAAGCAAGGCCTGAGGGCTAAGGCAAGCTATTCCAGGCTGATTCAGAGCTGTAATTGCCAGTTATATATTTCTCTGATTGACTGAAAAACAATCAAATGAATGAATTCATGACTAAACAATTTATAGACAGACTCGGGAGGTGACACTCAAGCTGCCTCCTGACAGTAGGCTGCGAGCGAGTCAGGAGGGGCTGGAGAACATTATTATTCTAGAAAAAAAGAAAGTCATTGGGGGCAGCCATGTGGGGTGCGCCAGGCGCACCGGTAGCTTGGTGTTTCTGCAGCAGAGGGCGAGGAGCATTGAGCCTGGAGAGGTAGCTCAGAGAGGGGATTATAAACCACCGCAAGGAACTTGGCCTTCATCTCCAGACACTGGAAACCCCACAAACGGTTTTCAGGAGGGAATAACAGAGTCCAATGTGCATTTTAAAGAGACCATTCAGGCAGTTCTGCGGAGAGCAAATTTGAATAGCATCGGGCAGGCAGTCGAGAAGCCTGGGAGTGGAGATGGGCTAGGGAGATGCTCCCACTGCGTCAATGACTTCCCCCACCCCCCAGCCCCGGTGGAATCCAATAGTCCAGGAATCTCTGGCCTTCCCCACATAGCCACTGTCAACCTGGGAGTCCTGGGAGAGATTTCATAAAAGGGGTCCCTAGGGGAGAAGGGTGGGGACCCACTGCTAGGGAAGCCTCATCTGTCAGTCCTCCTGGAAGCCAATGACAGCAGGGCCCCTTGGGAATGCAGATGACAAGGCGTCTCCAGGCAGAGCAGGAGGCTGAGAGGTGAGGCAGGAGGGGCCACGATTCTCCATTCCGCCCTTGCCAGCCCAGAAAACAATCACAGGAACCAAGGCGTATTCATTCCCAGCAAGAGTGGGTCACTGGGAAGAGAGAGGCACCCCGATTCCAGATGAAAGTTTTGATCCCCCCAAAAAGAGAAGGCCTGTTCTTCAGGCCCCTACAGCTCAAAGGGAAGGTCCAGGGCTGTCTAGAGCCCTTGGATGTGCATTCCCTGCACCCACCCTCCGTCACCCTACCCTGCCTGCTGGCTCTGTGTGTGCTGGACAGATGGATAATAAGTTCACAAATCAACACATCAGAGCCGACTAAGAAAAGGCAAACCAGGGAAACTGAGGCCTAGCCAACTGCAGCTGAACTCCATGCTGAGAATTGAGGTCTAGGCTCCGGCCCGCAGAGAAGCCATCCCTCTCCCCACGAGCACGGCCCCCTCAGGGCCCCTCGCTCCTTTCTCACTGTTATTCTTTGTTTTCCACAAGGATTCCTCGCGCTGGTTCTGCTAAGGCCCCAGTGCTGGTGTTAGCTCAGGTCTACACTGCAAGCCTGGGAGATTAAAGAACTTTCCCCAAATCCCCCCGCAAATCAGAGTAGTGCCGGTGTAGCCAAGATTCCCAAGCAGAGAGCAGAGAGCAAATCCCATCCAGGCACCAGGGAACCCTCTCTCCGGGTCTCTCAAGGCCTCTGAAAGCCACGGGCTGGCCAGCGAGAGACCTCATTAAAACGGCTCGGTGGCCTGCGTTTGCTGCAAACCCATTAAACAGCCAACATAATCCATTCATACATAAAAATAAGGGAAGGGGAAGGAGCGTGGTCCCACAGGATGTGTGTCTGGGAGAAACCGATTCCATAAAAATCCAAACAGAAACGAAGTTCACGGGGAGGTTTTGGCTGCAGTCGTGTTTTGGCTTCTGGAAATTCCAGCTAGGAAAAGCTTCCCTTTGTGGCCCGTTTGGAAGCGCTCAGGCTGGGATTCACAGAAACAAGGGAGAAGTGAGGGGGTACCTGGTTTCTTTGCTAACCACCCTGTAGCTAAGGAATTATTCTAGAAACCTGGGGTATTTGTCGAAAAGGGCCAGTTAGGGTCCCGGTGGCAGCTCAGAGGGCTGGAATATGGGGAGAGGGCAAGGTACTAGTTAACATAGACCTACCTCGGCCACCCCAAAGCCAGGCCACTAGGCTGGGTGTCCACAACAGCTGTGGCCATGGAGATGCTCCCAGAGCTTTGGAAAAGGAAGGAAGACTCCAAGATTTAAATAACTCAGGCAGCAGGATCCCTGTTCTTCCCATGGGAAACTATTTCACAGGCCAAGAAACCCCACCATAGGGACCCTTCTCTACAGCCCTCACTGAGGCCAGCAGGCCCACCATGTGTACTCGAGAACAGATACATGTCATCTTGCAGAAGAGAAGGTTAGGAGCTGTTGGAAGATTTTTTTAATAAGCTGGTAAACCAGTATTTTTATTCTCTGTCAACTAAAAAAAAAAAACACACAGAAGAATGCAGCTAGTTTCTTAAATTAGAGATCTGTTGTGTAATTAGTCCATTTTATCTTCTGCGAGTTGTTGCTGTTTTCCCTCTGTGGTTTCCAGAAATGTCATTGGCTGGGCTTAAAAGTAGGGTTTTTTTTTTCTTCCAGAGAAAAATTCTATAAATATTTTCTCCCTTTTAGCATGTTTTAAATTTGAACGACATATTGTAAAGATAGCAAGAGTTATGAAAGCCTCTCTCGGCCGCCAATGAAATGCAGTGGGAAAACTGATTAGAGAGGGAACTTCTACCCACAGAGAATGCAGTTGGGCCCTCCCCAGAGGGGTTCAGGAGCCAGAGTACCCCAGCTTCCTCTGCTCACTGGTACTCAGGCTTGGGAACTGGAGAGAAGGCGAGGCCACTCTCAAGGTGGGCAGGCAGGCTATACTTGAGGAAATGGTGTCCCTTGCTGATGGTCAGGATTTCACCCTTAGTGATTCATTTCTTTGGATGGGATTTTAGGCATGAATTTCACATAGTCAGGTATACGTTAATGGTTTTCCATGTTAAAATGCATACCCTTTTCTCCAACAAAGGTATACAGGTATACCATATGTGAGTAAAAACCTATGTAAAGGGATCTTCATGACAGGATGATTTGTAACTAAAAATGACCAGAAACAACCTGAGTTAAAATCCATTGATAGGAGACTGGTTAGACAAAGTCTGTTATACCCATAAAAGATGTTATGCTGCCATTAAAGAGAATGCAATAGAACTATAGATATTGGTGCAGAATGTTGGGTGAGATTATACTGTTAAGTGAAAAAACAGGAAATAGGGAATTTTATGGTATGTTTATGATACGCCATCATGTGTCTTTTTAAAAAGGACATATGTGCATAACCTTGTGTTAGAAGTTGGCAGCTGGGATAGCCTTCAAGAAGGAAAGTAGAGTCAGGAGGGGGACTTGCTTTTTACTATACACACTGTTCTCCTGTTGTACTGTCCACTCACAGTGCTATCACTTGCCTTTTTTTAAAATAACACATTTATATATAATCATATACATATAGCCTTGTATATATGCCTCAATTATCTTGGGAGGCATATATAAGAAGTTGGGAGGCCGGGCGAGGAGGCTGACACCTGTAACCCCAGCACTTTGGGAGGCCAAGGCAGGCGGATCACCTGAGGTCAGGAGTTCGAGACCAGCCTGGCCAACATGGTGAAACCCTGCCTCTACTGAAAATACAAAAATTAGCCAGACATGGTGGTGCACGCCTGTGATCCCAGCTACTCAGTAGGCTGAGGCAGGAGAATCGCTTGAACCTGGGAGGCAGAGGTTGCAGTGAGCTGAGATCGTGCCACTGCACTCCAACCTAGGCGACAGAGCAAGACTCTGTCTCAACAACAACAAAAAGAAGTTGGGGGAGGCGGGGCTGGGCACGGTAGCTCATGCCTGTAATCCCAACACTTTCAGAGGCCAGGGCAGGCAGATCACTTGAGGTCAGGAGTTCGAGACCAGTCTGGGCAACATGGGGAAACCCTGTCTCTATTAAAATTACAAAAATTAGCCAGGCGTGGTGGCAGGTGCCTGTAATCCCAGCTACTCAGGAGGCTGAGGCAGGAAAATTGCTTGAACTTGGGAGGCGGAGGTTGCAGTGAGCAGTGATCATGCCGCTGCACTCCAGGCTGGGCAACAGAGCGAGACTCTGTCTCAAAAAAAAAAAAAAAGGAAGTTGGAGGCAACAACATAGAGAAACATCTCTTGATTCCAAGGTATGCCCTTGAAGTAATTTGACATTTGAAAGAGGCTGTTCAGCCGGGTGCAATGGCCCATGCCTGTAATCTCAGCACTTTAGGAGGCTGAAGCAGGAAGATTGCTTGAGGCCAGGAGTTCAAGATCAGCCTGGGCAATATAGCGAGACCTCATCTCTACAAATAAAAAAAAATATCAGCCAGGCGTAGTGGCTTGTGTCTGTGGTCCCAGTTACTCGGGAGGCTAAAGTGGGAGGATCACTTGAGCCGCACCACTGCACTCCAGCCTGAGCAACAGAGTGAGACCCTGTCTCAAAAAAAAAAAAAAAAGAGAGAGAGAGAGAGAGAAAGGCTGTTCTGGGGATGATTCTAGATGGGTGGGCTGATCCCTCAGAAGGTGGGAGAATAAATTCTATTCTGCATGCCTTTGGATCCACATAGAGAACATGGGTTAATGTTCCCAGCCATATGTTCCCAAAGGCCCCCTGGTATGTCCTATTCTGTGCCCACAAAACCCCATGTCTATTGCTATTGCTGCATGTTAGGAATTGGGTTTCTTTGCCTGTCTCCATCCATGGACAGGATGTTCGTTGCAGTCAGGGATGGGTTTATTCCAGTTTGCAGCCCCAGGACCCAGCTCAGAGCCTGTGGCTTAGAAGTAGGTACTAGCATCAGTTAGATCTGGGCACAGCTATGAGACTTCAGGACTCAGAACCTCACTTTCTTCATCTGTAAAATGTGAAGGGTACTAAATCTTCTTCCTAATGCTGGTTATAAAGATGACATCATATAACAAGTCTGCCCGGCACATGGCGGGGGCTTAGTGATGATAATAGCTTAGTCTAAGATAATATCTCAGTAAATGTTTATTGAACGAATAAATTCCTCCCATGAGGTTGAGGTGGGTTAAAATGCAAATACCTGGCCTGGCACAGTGGCCCCCACCTGTAATCCCAGCACTTTAGGAGGCCGAGGCGGGAGGATCACTTGAGGTCAGGGGTTCGAGACCAGCCTGGGCAACATGGCGAAACGCTGTCTCTACTAAAAACACAAAAAATTAGCTGAATGTGGTGGTGCATGCCTGTAGGCCCAGCTACTTGGGAGGCTGAGGTGGGAGGATCCCTTGAACCCAGGAGGTGGAGGTTGTAGTGAGCCAAGATCGGGCCACTGCACTCCAGCCTGGGTAACAGAGTGAGACCCTGTCTCAAAAAAAAAAGCAAATACTCCCGACACTAACACTTTCAGATCCTGTTGCCGGTTAAGAATAAGTTTATCAGATAAGTTCTCCTCCCAGCCCCTGTGGCTGCCTGAGAACACCTTGCACCTGAAGAAAGACGGTGGGCAAACAAGGAAGAGCAAGGAGGAAGTACTTGCCAAGGATGGGAGACAAAGCACCCAGGAAGAGTCACAGCAGCTACATCCCTGAGCACTTGCCATGTGGCTGGCATTGAGCCCAGCTCTATTAAAAAAAAAAAAAATGACAGCCAGGCATGGTGGCTCACGCCTGTAATCCCGGCACTTTGGGAGGCCAAGGCAGTTGGATCATTTGAGGTCAGGAGTTTGAGACCAACCTGTTCAACATGGTGAGATCCCGTTTCTACTAAAATACAAAAATTAGCTGGGTATGGTAGCAGACACCTGTAATCTCAGCTACTTGGGAGGCTGAGGTCGGAGAATTGCTTGAACCCAGGAGATGGAGGTTGCAGTGAGCCAAGATTGCACCACTGCACTCCAGCCTGGGAGAGAGTGTGAGATTCCCTTTCAAAAAAAAAAAATAATTTAAAAAAAAAACAAAATATGAGATGGTGTCTTGCTATGTTGCCCAGACTGGTCTCAAACTCCCGGGCTCAAGCAATCCTCCTGCCTTGGCCTCCCAAAGTCCTGGGATTACAGGGGCCCGGCCTCAGCTCTTACAAGTGCTATCCAGTTGAAGTCTCCCAGTAACCCTGGAAAGAATCTTTTATTGTCCTCATTTTCCAGACCAGGAGACTGGGGAGCCGGGAAGGAAAATAACTCACAAGATTATGAAGCCAAAATTTGAACCCAGTTCCATCTGACTCCAAAACTCATGCTGTCACCCAGCCTTGCCAGCCTGCCTGCTGGTGGGCCTCCTGGTGGCTCTGTGTAGCCCGGGCCTTGTACATGCCAGTCGCTTAGGTCTGTCACGCCCCAGAGTGTTGGTTTACTGAGAGCCAGGGAAATCTTCGTGCCAAAGGGGCCTGAAAACCTCTCAGTCACAGATGAAAAACAAATCTGCGTATGTCCATTCGGGGCTCGTGCGGCTGGTAGCGGCCAGGCCCTGGGGAGCGCCCCTTCTCTGAGCCATCACCAGGAGGCAGGCAGCCTCTTCCACGGCTCTTTCCCTCCCAGCAGCCTGGAGGCCACTGACTGTGGGGACATCACTAAGCTCTCCGAGAGGAATGGACTCAACTGCAGGGGGTTCAGTGACTCGCCTCCAGCCAGGCCCTCCCAGGAAGAACCTGTGGCTGTACAACCCTCCACCCCCCAGTGCCATCTTGCCAAGGTTTTGCCCGGCGTCGTCGACCTGGGGTGCAGATAGCAGCCGGTGAATGGCAAAAAAGGGGCCTGCAGTCAGTAGGGCCTGCCTGTACCTCCCCACACACAGAGGACCTTGCTCAGGCCACCGGAGAGTGTGCTGGTACTGCCTGGAGGGGCCCAGGCAGCCAAGGAACAGCCTTCTTGGGCGGCCGTGCAGCCTGCCTGAGGGGCCAGGTCTCTCCAGCCTGCCAGAAGCCGGTGGCCCAGCACTGGCAGGAGACTCTCCTGACCTGCCCCAGCAAGCCCACAGGGGAAGGCTCAAGCTGTTAAAGTGGCACTAGCAGAAGGGAAGTAATGGGCACTGGGATTCTTGACAACATTTCCGTTCGGGCTGGTTCCGCGTTTCCCTCAAGCGAAGGTTGTGCTGTTTCCAGCACCTGAGCTCCTAGAGGAGAGGGAAACATCCCTGCTCAGTGCCTGGCTGCAGAGGGAGGGGTAAGACACACAGGAGCCTGCTGGAGGGTGAGGGAGGGGAAAGGGGCAGGACAGCCACCTGTGCCCAGGAGAACCATCTGCCTGGTCACTCTTAGCCCAACAAATGGCCAAACAAAGATGAGCTTCTGAGTGACCCTGACAACTGAAAGCGGCCAAGGCTGAAGTCCACGGTGGGAAGCCAGAACTTTGACATCCACTAGCTTACAAGTCAACGTTGCATTCTCTCTCTCTCTCTCTCTCTCTCTCTCTCTCTCTCTCTCTCTCTCTCTCTCTCTGCAGTCAGGAACAGCACTTGAAGCCAACAGGCCAGATGGAGTTAGTCCTGAAGTCAAACTTTCAGAAAGAAAAATGTCTTAGTCTTCAAGGTGAGTGTGCCAGTTGCCTACCAGCAGATCAGTTGGTCATAGTGGACCCCAGACTGCACAGGCTTTGGAAACAGTCTGCTGTTTAGAGAGTAGTCTAGGTTCACTTTGGAGGGCTTCTGGAGACCTGCTTCCGTGTCCTCTTTGTCCCCCACCCCACCCCACCACCTCTGCCAGGCCTGCCCCTTAGCAAACTCAACCCTTAAGCATTGAAGCATACTAGGGCTCCTTGGTTCTTAAGGTAACTTGAGATCCCTCAGGTGTGGCATTTAAAAGCAAAGGTTCTAGATTTGGACAAATTTAGGTTTGAATCCCAGTTCTGCCTCCTACTAGCCGTGGACTTTGGGTAAGCTATTTGAGCTCTCTGGGTTTCACTTTCCTTATCTGAAAAATGAAACTAATAGTAATACTTATGCAGGGTGGCATTGTAAAGTTTAAAGAACAGAAGTGAAGTGTTCAGGGTTTAGCCCAGCACCCAGCACACAGTAGACACTCAACAAATGTTGGTACCTCCAGCACCCCAGAATTCTAGCCTGGGACAATCCGGGGCAGGCTGGCTGAAGCTCAAAGCAGCAAGACGGCCGCCAAAATGTAATCTACTCACTGGCTGATTCTCCAAAATACCCTCCCAGTCTATGCATCCTGGGCTCTGTCCCTAAGAGGAAGCCAGACCTTTCTGCTCACCAACTCGTCCCCCTGCACCTTCCTGATTGAAGCCACATTCCACGTCATGCCTGTACGTCTTCCCCTCGCCCTTCAGACCCAGGTAGGGGCGCTCCCTGAGCCCCCAGCGGGGGGTGGGGCGGGCACCCATTGGCAGAGAGCAGAGACTCTGGGCTCCTGACCTCAGCACACATAAGTGATGCTCCAAGGGGGCTGCGCTCAGACACATCTTAAGGGGAAACCACAAGACTGAGCCATTGTGCTTATTGGCGCCATAAATCACCAACGGTTCCTATCTTGCTGCACCTCCCTGCCCCCGCTCCCTTCCAGCTAAGCTGTCCCAGGGCCCGCCCCCCCACCACCTCCCGACACCACCACCGGGGCCTGCATGACTCCCCAAGTCGGGGGCCAGAGCCAACCGCTCACTTACAAGCAGGATGAGTTCCGCGGAGTTTATTTGTTCTCCTTCTTTTTCAAAAATCTGAACTGCCTTTGTTCCTGAACAATAAGGAGTGTGCAGCTATGGAAGGTGAGGGGCCACGGGTGGATTGGGGTGGGGTGAGAACAAGGGCTTGGGGGGGTCGAGGGCAGGCCTAGAGAGCTTGGATGCTCGGCAAGCCCAGGGCCAGCGCTCCCCTGAACTCTGGCCCCTGGCCAGCCCTCCTCAAAGCTGAGATGACTTCCTGGCTTCTGTATCCAGAACACATCCTCTATTACTCTGTCCACAGCCCTTTTTTCAAAATGGTCACAGGGTTCAACTCAGCCTAACTGGACACAGGCCTGGTCCCTGCAGCATCGAAGAAGCCAGGGGTAGCATCTTTGGCCAAGTCACCCACTGACCCCCACGGCCTGGCAACTTTTGTGCTTCCCACCTGCATGTCACCTCTGGGGGTCCCTTCCCTCCAAGAACGTTGCCATCAGGTGGTCTTTCTGATTTCCTCTGCTTCAGCAAAGGCCTTATTTTTTACTCAAGAGCCTGGCTTCCTGATCTGCACAAAAGAGACTCTCCAGATGTGTCCTGGAAAATCCCCCAAAAGTAGGGGGAAAGGTTCCAGTCAAAGCCAAAGCAAGGAAGAGGAAAAAGAGGAAGGAGGAAACTGTCATGGGATAAGATTTTGTCACATATCTGTAATTAAAGGTCCTCTTATATGTGCATACACAAACACACGCACGTATACGCATAACACGGTTAACAAATATTAAGATCTTAACAGTGGCCTTCTCTAGGAAAGATGGGATTATGGGTGACTTTGATTCGCCTCTATCCTAGCTCTCCTCTTACTAGCTGTGTGATTTAGAGCAGGTTAGCTAGCCTCTCAGTTACTCAGTTTCTTCACCTGTAAAATGGGGCCATCATTCTTCTCAGTGTACTATATTGTGAAGATTAAATGAGATTATACATATCAAGATCTCAGAACAGTGCCAGGCACATGTAGTAGAGGTTGAGCATTCTTAATCTGAAAACCAAAAATCTGAAATGCTTCAAAGTCCAAAACTTTTTGAATGCCAACATGACACCACAAGTAGGAAATTCTACACCTGACCCCATGTGATGGGTCGCAGTCAAAAGACCATCAAAACTTTGTTTCGTGAACAAAATTATTAATAATATTGTATAAAATTACCTTCAGGCTATACATGTAAGATGTATATGAAACATTAATAAATTTCGTGTTTAGACTTGGGCCCCAACCCCAAGATATGTCATCATGCATATGCATATATTCCAAAATAAAAAAAAATCCAAAATCCAAAACACTTCTGGTCCCAGGATTTAGGATAAGGAATATGCAACTTGTAACAGAATCAACAAATACAACAACTATAATTATTTCTCCCTGTCTCCTTAGCCTTTTGCAAAGGGTATGCATTGCTTTGTAAATTTTTTTAAGCGTTGTATTGTTTTAATTCAAAAAGTAGCTGGCACGGGGGCTCACGCCTTTAATCTCAGCACTTTGGGAAGCCGAAACGGGTGGATCACGAGGTTAGGAGTTCGAGACCAGCCTGACCGACATGGTGAAACCCCATCTTTACTAAAAATACAAAAATTAGCCGGGCGTGGTGGCGCACACCTGTAATCCCAGCTACTCAGGAGGCTGAGGCAGGAGAATTCCTTGAACCCGGGAGGCGGAGATTGCAGTGAGCCAAGATGGCGCCACTGTACTACAGCCTGGGCAATAGAGTGAAACTCCGTCATAAAAAATAATAATAATAATAAAACAAGTAATGTGTGCTTATTTTAAAAAGCAAACAATTCCCAGAAAAAAAAGGTGAAACTCTCCCATCACTCTGCTTCCTGATACAGCTTTTCTCCCTAGAGGGACCATGCCTGCAGCCTGGCCATAGGGCTCATGGCCTTTCTCTCTGCGTTAATAAGCACACACAGGGATTGTTGTGTACAAATGAACTCAGGCTATACATATGGATTTGCAATTGGCTTTTATTCACTTCATTTCTGGAAGGACATTCTATCTCAGTCCATATTATACTTTTTAACTGTTATATAGTATTTCATGACATGGATGTTGCTTATTTATGTAACCATCCCCTTCTACTGGACATATAGGTTGCTTCGCAATTTTTGTCATAAAACAATGACGCTGTAAACGTTCCTGGATATATGCCTGTCTGCTCATGTTGGTTTGAAGGAATGAGACCTAAAAGTAGAAATTCTGGGCCAAAGGCTATGACTACATTTAAATGCACAAATATGGTAGAATTGTTCTCCAAAGAGGCTGCCCCAACTTAAATCCTCACAGGCAGCATGAGCGTGCCTCTTTCTTTTTTTTTCTTTTTTTTTTTTTGAGACAGAGTCTGGCTCTGTCGCCCAGGCTGGAGTGCAGTGGCGCAATCTCAGCTCACTGTAACCTCTGCTTCCCAGGCTCAAACAATTCTCCTGCCTCAACCTCCCAAGTAACTGGGACTACAGGCGCACACCACCACACCAGGCTAATTTTTGTATTTTTAGTAGAGACAAGGTTCCACCATGTTGGCCAGGCTAGTCTCAAACTCCTGGACTCAAGTCATCTGCCAACCTCAACCTCCCAAAGTGCTACAATTACAGGCGTGAGCTACCGCACCTGGCTGAGAGTGCCTCTTTCTTTCTACCATCTCCAATACCATTCTTTTCTTTTTGCCAACGTGATGGGTAAAAAACAGCATCCTGTTGCTGCTCGGATGTGCATTTCTCTGCCTAAAAGTGAGGGTGAGCATCTTCTCACATGCTGTGGGTTATTTGTGTTTGGGAGGCCTTCCTACCCCCATAATTATTACATAATCCACCATAAGATTTCATCCCAGGTTTTTATAGTTTTTTATAATGTTTAGATTTTTAATCTACCTGGTATTTATTTTTCTGTAGACTGTGAGATTATGTTCTAATTTTATGCTAGCACTGATTACAATTTTTTTTAAGAAGCTATTTAAAAAGAAAGAAAGGAGCTGGACGCAGTGGCTGACGCCTGTAATCTCAGCACTTTGGGAGGCCAAGGAGGGCAGATTGAAGTCAGGAGTTTGAGACCAGCCTGGCTGACATGATGAAAACCACTTCTACTAAAAATACAAAAATTAGCCCAGCATGGTGGCAGGTGCCTGTAATCCCAACTACTTGGGAAGCTGAGACAGCAGAATTGCTTAAACCCAGGAGGCGGAGGTTGCAGTGAGCCGAGATCACACCACTGCACTCCAGCCTGGGTGACACAGCGAGACTCCGTCTCAAAAAAAAAAAAAAAGAAAAGAAAAGAAAGGAGCTGGATGTGGTGGCTCATGCCTGTAATCTCAGCACTTTGGGAGGCCGAGGCGGGAGGATTGCTTGAGGCCAGGAATTGAAGACCAGCCTGGGCAACATAGCAAGAAACAGGTTTCTGCAAAAAAGAAAGATAAAAAGAAAGAAAGACCCTCTACATAGACACACACACACACACACACACACACACACACACACACACACACCAGCTGTGTGTGTGAAGCAAACAGCCATCTTAGTACCTGGGGGGAAAAGCACAGGGTGAACCTGGGTGTGATGCCCAGGTCAAGAGGCCTGGGGCCCCCTAGTCAGTGCTGTGCCAGGAGGTTCCTGCAGGCTGGGTCAGTGCCCCCAAACCAGGTGTCAGCTGGAAAAGGGGGAATCTGACCATCTTTCTGGCCCAGGCTTCCACCTCCTTGCCCCGCAGGCAGGAGTCAGTCAATCATGAACGTACCCCTGGCAACTCACACTGCCAGGCAGGGGGACCCCACAGCTAGACTTGGGCTTGGCAGGGGACCTGTCCACAGACCCAGCATTCCAGGCCACAGACTGAGAGGGAAGGTAAACCCAGACACCAGGAATGCAGTCTGCTCCTGCAAAATGCTGCTGCAGGCCGCCCAGATCCCCATCATAAAAGCTTAACATAATTATGCAGGAACAAGCGACTTCCGGTCTGAGTCAAGATGAAGGCATTCTAATAAGGCCAGGCCCCCCACTGGAAGACTAACTTGGCTTCCAGATCTTCCTCCCCCACCTAGCCCACCCAAAGCCTACAGGGGGCCCAGGACTGATCTCCAAAACAAAAGTCCCACCCACAGCAGAGCTGAGGGGCTGTGGACAGCCTGAGCACCACCCAGACAGTGTGGCCCATTTATCACCCACCATTTATGGGGCTTGCCATGGGCCCTGACCTTGTCTTCAAAAAGCCTCCAAGCCAGTGATCATATGCATGAATAGTTAGGGAAGGAAGGTGAAGGGCAGCCTAATGCAGCCTTGGGAGGGCCAGGAAAGTTCTAGAGTTTACTAGTGGGGGAGTAAGAAAGGTGTGCCTAGCAGGAGATACAATGGGTACAAAGCAATGGTGGATCACGGAGGCCAAAGTGAATAAGCCCAGTGAAAAGGTGCAGAGGGGCTGGGGAGGGGAGCAGGCACAGCGCAGGCTGCCTGGGTCTGTTGGCATCACCAGCCTCAGAGGGAGGGACCAGAACTGAGACAGACATTGCCTCTCTTGTGATCATCTCCTTTTCAGCTCATCCTCCCCATTCCACCCCCAAAAAACCACTCCATCCCCTGAGATAGGCCCGGTGTAGAGTGCCCTGCATAACAGGTCATAGCCTGTGGACAGTTCTTCTCCAAAACCTGCCTGAAGACTCTAAAGGTTTCTCCTCTGCATGCCAGTCCCCATGTTCTGCTCTGGTGACACCGCAGTGAACGGAACAGGCTTGGCCCCCACGCTGGTGGAGCTTACATTATGGCGTTGGAGACAGAAACTCAACAACTAAACATGCAAAAGCACCTACAATTAGAAGCTATGGAAAGTATGAAGGGGAATAGTCATGGAAACAATGGAGGAATAGAACGGGGACCTGCTTCAGATGGCAGGCGATAGCGACATTTCAGCCAGGAGCTACAGCTAGCCAGGGGGAGAAAAGGGAGAATAGCAGATGCAGAGTGGCAGAGGAAGGAAAAAGTTTGGAGCTTTGAGGAGACCAAAAAGCCAGAGTAGCAGGGGCAAGAGAGCAAGGAGGAAGGGACATGTGGCAAGGGGTGTCTTCTAAAGCACGCTGTTCCACAATGTGACTTTGGCATTCTTCCTCCAATGAAGAGTTGGGGTCTATGTCCCCTTCCCTTGAATCCAGGTGGAAGAGACACCATGTGACTTTTTTTTTTTTTTTTGAGACAGAGTCTTGCTCTGTCACCCAGGCTGGAGTGCAGTGGCACAATCTTGGCTCACTGCAACCTCCGCATCCCAGGTTCAAGAGATTCTCCTGCCTCAGCCTCCCCGAGTAGCTGGGATTATAGGCATGTGCCACCATGCCTGGCTAATTTTTGTATTTTTAGTAGAGACGGGGTTTCAACATGTTGGCCAAGCTGGTCTCGAACTCCTGACCTCAGGTGATCTGGCCACCTCAGCCTCTCAAAGTGCTGGGATTACAGGTGTGAGCCATTGTACCTGGCCGACTTTCAAGGCTAGGTCAGAAAGGAAAATCAGCTTGGACCTTTTTTGCTGGAACATAGGTGCTTGGGTCCCTGGGCCACCACTAAAGAAGTATAACTGCTCTGAAGCTGCCATGCTGTGAGGAAGCCCAACACACACGGAGAGGTCAGCGTAGGTGCTCTAATCAGCAGTCCTAGTCTTCAAGTCATCCCATGCCAGGTTCCTGCCGTGTGAGTGCACAAGCCTTTGGATGGCCCCAGCCCCCAGCCTTCGAGGCTTCCAGCTGAGGCCCTGGACATCAGGGAGCAGGGATAAGCTGTTCCCATGATGCCCTGTGCAAATTTCTGGCCCATAAAATCTGCGAGCATAAGAAAATGGTGGTGGTTTTATGCTGCTAAGTTTGGGGTGCTTTGCTCTACAGCAGCTGTAACTGGAAGAAGGCTGACGATGTAATTGAAGAGACAGGGAGGACTTAGAGCACCTAGATTTTATGGGCCACGTGGGCATGCTGTGCACATGCACTCGGGAGTCACTGAAGGGCAGTGGGCAGGAGAGTGGATGATCAGATTTGCCTTTGCTTATCAGTTTTTTGAGGTCTCTCATGCTGCACTGTGGAGAATGGATTGGAGGAGTGAATGTGGGCGACCCAGTGACTGGCTGATACAGTGGTCCTGGAGAGAGAGGCAGGGGACTGGATGAGGAAGGGACAATGGCCATGGTGATAAGTGGATGGACTTGAGAGACTTGCTGCAGGTAAGATGGTCAGGGATTAGAGCTGAGTTGAATGAGGTATCAAGGATGGCCCCCAGGTTTCTAGAAGGAGACAATGGAGGGCTGGAGAAGCCATTGACTATGGTGGGAAACACTAGAGAAGTAGGTTAGGGCTGGGGGTGTGGAGATCAGGTGTTCCACTTTGGACACGTGGGGTTTGTGACACCAGTGAAACCACCACATGGGATGTCAATAGGCAGATAGGCTGTGGTATTTGGAATTCTGGGAAGAGGTCTGGTCTCCAGTTATTAGTAAATGGGCAGCATTTTAAAAGCCATGACAAAGCCTGGGCAACATAGGGAGACTCCATCACTACAGAACAATCAAAAAATTAGTTAGGTGTGGTGGCACATGCCTGTGGTCCCAGCTACTCAGGAGGCTGAGGGGGGAGGATCACAGGAGCTCAAGAGGTCGAGGCTGCAGTGAGCTGTGATTGCACCACTGTACTCCAGCCTGGGCAACAGAGCCAGGACCCTGCCTCAAAAATAAACAAATAAATAGTCATGAGGGGAAATGAGATCACAGGGAGAGAGAGGCCAAGATAGGAACACAAGGGCCCAAAGACTGAGCCCTACAATGGACCAACTCATAGTGGTCAGCCAAGGAGGAGGTCAAGGAAGAGAGACAAAGAGGGAGCCTCCAAGGCCCCTGAGGGAAACCCAGACACAGT
Source organism: Pan paniscus (assembly GCF_029289425.2). Classification (NCBI taxonomy): domain Eukaryota; kingdom Metazoa; phylum Chordata; class Mammalia; order Primates; family Hominidae; genus Pan; species Pan paniscus. Next base: position 41,588,771 of record NC_073272.2, read on the forward strand.
GGTGTCCTGGAAGCCAAGCCAAGAGACAGTTTCAAAATGAAAAGGGTCGTCATAGGCACTCTACTGACATTCCGTACATGGGACCTTTCACATAGAAACGCAGATTATCAGCCAGGCGCGGTGGCTCATGCCTGTTATGCCACCACTTTGGGAGGCCGAGGCAGGCGGATCACCTGAGATCAGGAGTTTGAGACCAGCCTGGCCAACATAGTGAAACCCCGTCTCTACTAAAAATACAAAAATTAGCCGGGCATGATGGCACACGTAGTCCCAGCTACTTGGAAGGCTGGGGCAGGACAATCAGTTGAACCCGGGAGGCGGAGGTTGCAGTGAGCCCAGATCATGCCACTGCACAGCCTGGGTGACAGAGCAAGACTCCATCTCAAAAAAAAAAGAAAAAAAAAAAAAAAAGAAAAGAAAAGAAACGCAGACTATCCATCAGTTCACTGATTATGAAGTCATCCTTGCCGTGGGGTTATTCTGGGTCACAGAAGGAGCTGCTCTGGATTCAAAGTCAACGGCCGGGCACAGTGGCTCACACCTGTAATCCCAGCACCTTGGGAGGCCGAGATGGGCAGATCACCTGAGGTCAGGAGGTCGAGACCAGCGTTGCCAACATGGTAAAACCCCTTCTCTACTGAAAATACAAAAATTAGCCAGGCTTGGTGGTGCATGCCTGTGATCCCAGCTACTCAGGAGGCTGAGGCAGGAGAATCACTTGAACCTGGGGGGCAGAGGTTGCAGTGAACCGAGATGGCACCATTGCACTCCAGCCTGGGCAACAGAGCAAGACACCATCTCAAAAAAAAAAAAAAATTCAACAGCAAGTAAAGGAGGCCATTTCCCACTCAGGGCCCCCATGAGACACCTTCTTGAGGACTAGGAGCCCAACTTCAAGAAGCTTGTGGTCTAACTGAATAAACAAGGCCATGCAGTAAATGGCAATAGCCACCTGGGTCAGGGACTGATCTGTTCTGCCTTCGTCCTCAGTTGGATTACTCCCAAATTTTACCTGCGTATATAGCCACCTTGAACAAAGACTACATTTGCCAGGCTCCTTTGCAGTTAGGTATGGTCCAAATTCTGGTCACTGGGTTGTAAAAGGAGTGTACTATCCCAGGAGTGTACTATCACTCCTGGGAAGTGAGGAGCACAACAGAGGGCTTATGAGCCCAGACACTGGCATGAGACTGTCTGAATTCAAATCTTGGCTCAAACACTTCCTAGCTGTGTGATCTGCCCAAGTTACTTAACCTCTCTGTGCCTTCCTTTCCTCATTTGTAAAATGGGGCTAATAATAGTAGCTACTTCATAGAGTTACATGAGAATTAAGTGCACTTGGTTTTTCTTTGTTTTTGGGGGGGGGGTTTGCAGGGGGGTTGTTTGGTTTGTTTGGTTTTTTTGGGTTTTTTTTTTTTTTTTTTTTTTTGCAGGGAGGGGTTGTTTTGTTTTGCTTTTGAGACAGGATTTCACTCTGTCACCCAGGCTGCAGTGCAGTGGCACAATCATAGTTCACTGCAGCCTCCAACTCCTGGGATCAAGCAATCCTCCCACCTCAACCTCCTGAGTAGCTGAGACTATAGGCACATACCACCACACCTAGTGAATTTGTTTAAATTTTGTGTAGAAATGAGGTCTCACTATGTTGCCCAGACTGGTCATGAACTCCTGGCCTCAAGTGATCCTCCGGCCTCAGCTTCCCAAAGTGCTGGGATTACAGCCACCGCACTTAGCCCAAGTGTACTTGAAACAGCAATTGGCACACAGTAAATGATGCATAGGGATTTGCTGCTATCATTATTATTATTATTATTATTACTAACCCTGAAAGGAGGCAGCACCTCCTCCTTCCCTTTCCTCCTTCTCACGGCCTGGAGTGAAGTCATGATGGCTGGATCTGCAGCAGGCCTCTTGGTCCATGAAGTGATACTGGGAACCAAGGCTACACACGGCAGGCTGGGCTAGCCAGACAACTCTTGGAGAAGTGGAAAAGAGAAGAGGAGCTCCTAAGATCAGCAGGTCAAAAGCAGAGAGAGAACTAGATCACGCTCATCAACACAATCCCAGCTCAGAGTCTCAGCTGCTCAAAAAGGGAGGTAGCTTCCACCCAAGAGTAATGGCAGAACAGAAAGGGAGAGCCACTCGGTTCAGTCTCTGGAGATTCTTAATTCAATGTCAGGAGGAGTGCAGGCTTGAGCAGGGAGTAGGGAGCCACTGAAGGTTTGTCAGCAGAGGAGTGACAGAACAAGAGCAGACCCTGGGATCCGGGCTGACGGCAGCAAGCTGGTGAATCAGAGGAAAGGAGACCGTGCATGGGGCAGCTGTCAGGGGCCACCATAGGAATCCAGGAAGGAAAGGAAAGGCTTCTCTGTGGTGGAAGAGTCACCAGACCTCAGTGACTTTTCTCTTCTGCCACCATAGGCATGTTTGTAATCATAACTTATTATTTCCAAGCCCCACCCCATATCTGGGACTGCTCTAGGCTCCTCCTGCATCTTAAGAAGTCAGCAAAGCTTCCAACCCAAGGTGGCTGGCCCCGGCAGCTTGGAATAGACAAGGAATCCGATGCCATGGCTGCATCAACCTCCTGAGCTGGGGTTTGGCGGAATTGGCAGATGGGCCTTCCGGTGTTGGGAGTGAAGGTGCCTGCCTCCTGGGTTATGGATAGGGGCAAAACTGGATCTGCATGTCACTGGCTTTGTATCCCCTGCAGGGCCTTAATTTTCAGCCCATTGATGGTGAGGAACGGAATGAAACAAAATCTCAACAAAAAACTGGAGGAAGACTATTGTGACACACAGCACAACTCACACTCACAGAGATGACGTGGGGTGAAAGGAGCTAGACCCAAGGACAGGGGCAGTGGCTCACGCCTGTAATCCCAGCACTTTAGAGAGCCAAGATGGGAGGAGAGCTTGAGGCCAGGAGTTTGAGACCAGCCTGGACAATAAAGCAAGATCCTCTCTACAAAAAAATTTTCAAATTAGCTGGGCATGGTGGCATATGCCCATAGTTTCAGTTACACAGGAGGCAGAGGTGGGAGGATCACTTGAGCTCAGGAAGTAAAGGCTGTGGTGAGCCGTGATTGTACCACTGCACTCCAGCCTGGGTAACAGAGCAAGACCCTGTCTCTGGAAAAAAAAAAAAGAAGCCGGACACAGAAGCAAACAGTGCTGGATGATTCCATTTTACAGTGAAAAAGCTGGCACTCAATCTATGGTGATACAGGTCTATGGTGATAGAGGAATAGTGGTTGCCTCTGTGGGTGGGAGTACTAACAGGAAAGGGCACCAGGGAACCTTCTGGAATGATGGGGAAGTTCTCTGATATGATTTTTATCAGAGGTATAGACATACATAAAAATTTATTGGCCGGGCGCAGTGGTTCATGCCTGTAATCCCAACACTTTGGGAGGCCAAGGCGGGCGGATCATCTGATGTCAGAAGTTCGAGACCAGCCTGGCCAACACGGTCAAACCCCATCTCTACTAAAAATACAAAAATTAGCCAGGCATGGTGGCGGGCGCCTGTAATCCCAACTACTAGGGAGGCTGAGGCAGGAGTATCGCTGGAACCCGGGAGACGGAGTTTGCAGTGAGCCCAGATCGCACCACTGCACTCCAGCCTGGGTGACCAAATGAGACTCCGTCTCAAACAAACAAAAAATATTTTTATCAAGCTGCACATTTAGTGCACTGGAAGCTGATCTTTATATCTCAAGGAAAAAGAAAAAATACAGAAAAGAGGCTCATTAGGGGTACCACAAAAGGTTTATCAGGGGTACCACTGCCCCCTTCCCCTTACAGTGGCACACGCCCTTAGAGTGGGAAGGGGGCAGTGGTACCCCTGATAAACCTTTTCTTTTTTCTCAAAGTCCTGTGCAGAAGCTACAGACACTCTGCCAAGCTCCGCCAGGCCCCTCTCCTGCAGTCCCTCTATTAGCGTAGCTCTCCTTGGGTGGAATGCAATTAGGAGAAAACAATGTCTGTGGCCCAGATGCCACTGCGGAAGTGACCAGGAAGAAGGGGAGGGGGATCAGGGAGGACCCACTGGGAGTCTCCGGGAGCTGCCGGGGAAGAGAGAAAGCAGACGCGAGGCTGAGCTGTGCCAGCCAACTATTCCCCCACCCACAGATGCAACTCTTTGCTGGGGCCCAGGGAGAACCGTCACTGAGCCTAGGAGCTCAAGGCCTTGCAGGGGGAGACGAAGTGGAAGCCACACTGTCACAGGCTCTCCAGCCTCTCTGCTGAGGTGGTGACACAGGAAGTGTTTAAACATAACTAAACGGGAGTAGCGAAAGGAAGGAGCAGTAACAAAGGCAGAGGGAAAGGCAAACGAGACCAACGGCTGGAAACCAGGCATGTCTCCGGCTGTAATCTGAAGTGCTCCTGTCTCCTGTCTGTACAAAGATGCTTCTGGAGCCTGGGCGCGTGGGAGGATGCAGGTACCCCACCAAGCACCAAACTGAAGCAACCCCAAATTGCCCAAATGCTCCAAACCCATTTGTCCCACCAACATCCACTGCAAAAATGGCTGCTGCATTTTCGTGGAGCCTCAGACCCCTGATATTCCTGCTTGTCTTAAACCCATGTCCAATATGGGAGATATTGAACTCACTAAATTGCTGAGGCCGAATCGTGCCATTTCAGTCTTTCCAATTAATATAGATATCTCCAGATCAGTCAGCTCCAGAAAAATCAAAATTCGATATTGACATCCTAGAAGGGCTCCCTCCAAAGCAGACCCTGATATAAGGATTTGAGTACAGGTTCATTTAGGAGGTGACGCTAGGAATCACAAGTGACAGAGTAGGGAAGGAGACAGAACAGAGAGGAAAGCCAACAAAAGGTACTCTGTTGAGCGGGTTCCCACTGTGGATGGCTGACTCAGTCCTTCTGGGGACTTTCAGAGAGACTGTGTAGAGCATGCCACTAGATTGTCCCTAGAGGCAATGGAGCCAGGGTAGGTATCCATTCACCTCCATTCTTCATTGGAAGAGGGTCGTTCCTGAGACATTAATTCCCTGGCATTTTAGAATTGCCTAGCTCAGCCCACCCCAGCCCCACCATATGCAGGCTAAGCATGGTCCCGGAGCCAGAGAACGCCTCAGGCAGAACAATGCAGGAAGCCACTGGCCTGTAAGCGAACAGCCTGCCATGACCCCCAGCATGGGCCAGCAGGGCACCATCAGTACCTGCCACGCTTGGTCACCATATACAGGAGCTACGCTCTGCTGCTCCAAGATGCTAAAGGCAACTCCCAAGTTTGCCCACTGTATTGCAAGAAACACAAAGCCAAGTCAAATTAGCTGAGACCAAAGCGGGAAAAAAAGGACAAAAAGAAGTGGGATAGGATTTTACTGACTCTTGTAACCAAGGAGTCAAGGGAGAGGAATGGCTTCAGGTATAGCTGGATTCAGAGGCTCAAGTGGATCCAGAGCTCTGCCTTCCTCCATGGCTTGGCTCTATCTGACTCTGTAGACAGGCAGACCTGCCAACCCAGGTAGCACCAGATTCACATCCTCCCAGCTTAGCAGTCCCAGCACAAAAAAAGAGCCTCCCTCCCTATTGACTGTGGCAGAGATACTCTGAGGAAGATTTTGACTGGCCTGTCTAGAATCACATGCTCATCCCTTAACCAATCACTGCTATCAGGGAAATAGGACAATTTGATTGGCCAGGCCAGAGACACATGCTGCATTCCTGTGGCTACAGGAGGGTGAGGCACTATGACACCCCCTCTGGCTACAAGGAATGGGAAAGAGGTCCTTTCAAGAAGAAAAAGGGCCCCACAGATTAGTGACTTGCTAAAAGCCATGGGGTTATTCAGAAGCAAAACCCAAACCTTGACCTAGCTGCTTTATTCCCAGAGACAGCCTGTTATCAATCAAGAAACACAGGCTTGCTGCCTCAACAACCAGGCTGCAAATCTAGCTGGGTATTCTTGAGCAAAGGTCTTAACCTTTCCGAGCCTCAGTGTTCTCATCTATAAAATGGGACTATTAATACCTTCCCACAGGGTGGTTGAGATGCTTACATGACATAACCAGTAGAAAATGCTTGGTGTGTATGCCCACGGCATTACTGCCGTACTCCAAAACCACACATCTTCTCATCTTCTTTTTCAAGCTTCCAACATCATCATAAGCCAGGAATAAAGGAAAGACATCAGTGAAGTCCTTGAAACATTTTTTTTTCTTTTTTTTTTTTTTTTTTTTTGGTACAGACAGGGTTTTGCCATGTTAGCCAGACTAGTCTCAAACTCCTGGCCTCAAGTGATCCACCGTTCTCGGCCTCCCACAGTGCTGTGATTACAGGCATGAGCCACCACACCTGGCCCTGGAAACTTTCAAATGACATCTTAAAGGACAAGGAGAAGGTTATCTATTACTTCATAATAAATTAGCTCAAATTTATGCAGCTTAAAATCACGCACACTATTATCTCACAGATTCTGTGGGTCAGGAATCTGGGAGTAGCTAGGCTCAGTTGTTCTGACCTAAGATCTCTCATGAGGTTTCAGCCAAGGTGTGGGCTAGGGCTGCAGTCATCTGAAGGCTCAACTGGGGCTGGATAATCTGCTTCCAAGATGGCTCCCTCATGTGGCTGTTGGCAGGAGGCCTCAGTCTTCACCATGTGGGGCTCCCCATAGGCCGCTTGAGTACCCTCGCCACATGGCCGCTGGCTTCCCTCCTGAGAGGAAGAGTATCAAAAAACATATGGATGTATCTTTCAAAGCACCACAGTGTCTAGTGCAGGGCAGAGTTGTCCACCAGCTGTTTCCCCCTTTCCTCACACCTGTCCAGCTGGGCTCCCCCACCCCTCTCTCCCCTTGCATGGGACATATTATCAAGGACAGCAAGTTTCAGAAGCAGAACGTGGCTTTTCTCAAAAGCAACCATATAGGTCATGCAGAAGAAATGGGCAGAGCAGAGTAGCCTTGGGATGTGGGCAGAGTTCAGGGATGAGGGAGCCTGAGCTGTTATTACTACTATGCCTCTAAGGGCCCAGGGCGTGTTGTGACAGCATTTTCTGCACTGCCCATCTGGGCATCCTCTGTACTCCCACAGTGGTGCCCTCACAGGAGTGAGGCTGTTACACAAGCCCAGTGGCTATGGTGGGCCCTGCCAGGGGCTGGGCTCAAACTGAACGGTTTCCATTGCCAAAGGAAGTTCCCACAGGGATGTCAGCTCAAAATGGGAAAGCACGGTTCTGGGGGTTCTCAAGGGTAGGCACCTGGGCAGAATACTGGGCCAGTAGGCCCACACCATTCTCTCTTCCTGCACTTCTGGAAAAGAGATGGCCATGAGAATGTCAGCCTCCAGTCAATCAGACTTGGCCAATTCCCACTTCGGCCACAGCATATGCCCATCTGAGCAAAAGCTGACAGATCAAGTATTTCCACATATCCTACAATTGAACCAAAATAATTACTAGCTCTCATGGAGCCTTTTCTAGGGGCCAGGGGCCAGACACTCCAGTGCATCTTCTTATTTTAATCCTCACAAACACCCTCTAAGGAAGGAGCTGGTACCAGCCCCATTTTACAGAGGAAGAAACTGAGGCTCACAAAGGTGGAGTAACTCGCCCCAAGTCACACAGTTAGTAAGCAGCAGAGCCAGGCCTTCAACCCCAGCTGTGTTCCTTGCACTAAAGCACTTCTATGTTATACTGCATTTAGCATATTATTTAGGGCAAGGTTTCTTTTTTTCTTTCTTTCTTTTTTTCTTTCTTTCTTTTTTTGAGATGGAGTCTCGCTCTATGGCCCAGGCTGGAGTGCAATGGTGCAATCTCGGCTCACTGCAACCTCCACCTCCCAGGTTCAAGCGATTCTCCTGCCTCAGCCTCCTGAACAGCTGGGACTAGGGGCACCTGCCACCGTGCCCAGCTAATTTTTGTATTTTTAGTAGAGACAGGGTTTCACCATATTGGCCAGGCTGGTCTCGAACTCCTGACCTTGTGATTCGCCTGCCTCGGCCTCCCAAAGTGCTGGGATTACAGGTGTGAGCAACAGCAACCGGCCTGGGGCAGGGTTTCTTAATCTTTGTCACCAAAAGGCGTTAACAGCCTTCTAAGGGTGTCAAGGTAGAGTCCAAAGTGGCACCTCAGCAGGCTGGGCACGTCTTGATGTACCATGTTTGGCATCGCTGTTCATGTCCATCTACATTCTATTCCATCAGAGGGCCCTGTGCTTGTTTGAATAGAAGAGCGACATTGACAATCACTTCAAATCCAATACAATTGATCCTCCAGGAAGCGCTGTCACCTTTACCCTGTAGTTTCAAGTGCCCTAACGTCCCTGAAGAGACTGCAGAGTACAGGGACCCAGTCTAAAATCACAGAAGGCTGCCCCTACAGTCCTGTCCATTGCTGTTACGCTTCCTTCTCTGTTGTCGCCCTTATCCCTGGTGGATTCCCAGCAGCTCTAAACTGAGGCAAGAAAGAGGGAGTGAGGGTTGGGGTGGGGGAACCACTCCTCTCACCTTGCTGCTTCATTCACAGCTCCCTCCTCCTCTTCCACCACCCCCACCCCCACAACCCCACTGCAGCCCAGAACAGAACTTGGCACATTCTAAAACTGAGTGGTTGCAGCTGCCACAGACGCCTGAGAGGAAGGGGTTAAAAACATCTTTCATCTCTCAGCAGTGCCTTTATATAGTCCATGTGTGACTCTGAATGGTTATGGCTTTATATATAGTGTGCTCTGTGTGGAGACAGAAAACACTGTAGTTAAGGGAACAAAGGCGGTTCTAGTCTAATGACCTGCTCTTATTTGTGGGGACCTCATCTCCAAAGGGCGGCCTTCAGGTGACATCTGCCATGTTGAGTGTATGCCTGAAGAATCACACCAATAAACACTGGAGATGCAAATACAAGAGAGGTAAGAACGTGCACAAATAAACTAAGGCCACTCATCCTGTTTATTGTTTCTAGAAAAAAGAGAAAGCACACGTTTCCCTTTGGATGTTTTCACACATAGCCGAACCTTAAAATGTCAACTTCTGCAAGGTATTTGACCTAAAAATAGTAAAATTTCTGTGTCATTTAAAAAGCCATTTAAAATGACAGACTTAAGCCTGATTTTTCAAACATACATCTGGGATGACAAACCGAAGTTGCATTATTTAGGGGCAGAGTCTTTGAAAGCAGCTGCTAGGCCTTCATTTTACTAAAATCTGCCTGTTCCTGTGGTTTCTCGTAGGTGACATCTGCTTGGATTTTTTGGACGACAGGTCTCTTCTTTGTCCCTTGGTGATTAAGAGAAACAGGAAAGAAAGAAGGAACAGCTCGGGGGAGGTGGAAGGAGCTGGCAGTAACATGATGGGAAACCACGCACCTTTGCATCTTAGATGATAGCCAGCCTCTGCTCCCTCTGGGGCACTAAAGGGCTCAGACCTACATTTACACACTGCTGCACTCTCAAAAGGAGCAAAGCCAGGAGTTCCAATCGAACCAACCTCGCTTGGCCAGAGAATGTCACATGCACCCTGGCAGGCAGGCAGGCAGGCAGGCCGCCAGAAGCTCGCGGTTTGTTTAGACAGCACAGGTCACTCCTGTCCACACCCCAGGCTGACGCGGCTTTATAAACACTGAGCGCAGAGTGCGGTCTGTGCAGCAGCCCCATCAGAGACCTGCACTGCACCGGGGCAGGGCACTGAGTACAGGTTCAGTTGTGAGTTCAGAGGGAGCCACATTTCTTCACCCACTGGAAGAACTCAGCTTAAAACAAAGTGTGCCAGGAAAGGGCCCATTGGGGTCCCCTTAGCAGCCCCCACAAAGCCCTGGGAGCGCCGGACTGGGAAGCGCGAGATGAAGGTTCAAATCTTACCACAGCTCGTAACTGGCTGTGTGACGTGGAGCAGGTCACTTGGAGCACACCTTTCTGAGCCTTCCTTTTCCAAATACAGAGCTTAGACTACTGGCTCCAAAAGTCTTATCGTTCTGGTGGATCATCAATTCACATTTATTCAATGTATGAATGAACAAATGAAGGAAGGAAGGAACTGAACCACCGAACAAATGAACAGCCTGAAATAGGGGTTCCCAGCTCAAGCCACCTCTGCCTTCCACCCAGCTCCGCACCGCACCCTTCTCACCCTCTGCAACTCCCTGAAGGGAAAAGGAAAGCATTTGAAAAAGGCTTCCTACAAACGTGAATTCACAGTCACATTTTAAAAGCTCCAGCGCCAAAGCATCTCCCCAACCCCCCACTGCTTCGAGCATTTACCTAAGGAGAAGCTCACCACCAGTTTCTCCGACTCCCTCATTCTGCCCTCAGCTTCCTGCGCTGGAGCCCCTGGGAGTTCCGGCCCATAAGCTGCAGCCCCAAACCTTAGTGAAGAAACAAACGGGCTGCCCTCTCTCTCCTTGCACTTCACCAGTGGGTTCGTTTCAACGCCTGTGGGTGTATTTCAATGAGAACAACATGAAAACATGGGCGGATTCTTTTCTGTCTAAAAGAAAAAACCTGGACCAATAAGCTGAAGTAACAACAAAGCAGAATGTGGACATCTGCTCCCCGCCCTGAGTGACTCCCCACCTCGCATTTCCTGGGGCCTTGTCACACCCCCCAAGGCATGGATTGCCAAAGTCAAAATTAATTCCCCTACATTGACTGGGCATTGCAACCTGCTGATGTGTTGCTTGCGACTTATTTGTTCATTCATTAAACTAAAATGCAGTGAGCCCTTTCTAGGTGCAAGGCGCTGTGGAGGCTTCATTTTGAACAAGCCTTTTAGGAAGCCTGCGGTCTAATGGGAAGCTGAGACAAGCCCATTAATAACTGTGATACAGGAAGAAACGAGGCGAAGCATCAACCTAGGAAGTGCTGGGAAAGAATAAAAAGAACGTTTGTTTGTGTGGAGGTGGGGCTGGAAGTGCTGGTCAGGAAGGCTTCATGAAGGTGGTGGCGTTTCACCTGGGCAGTACAAGTCTGGGCAAGATTGCAACAAGCCTGACTGGAAGGAAAAGCACTCTGGGTACAGGATGCTGAGTGAGGAAAGGTCCAGAGGTGGGCAGATGCCAGAAGCAGGGTCCCAGCATCATCCACCTTTAGTGAGAACACGCAGAGGCAATGGCAGACAAGCCTAGCAAAGCGAACAGAAATAGTTCCCAGAGCAAGCAGAAAGTCAGGCTGAGGAGTCTGGAGTTTATTTGGTGGATAGAGGGGAACTACAGAAGGCTTCTTGGCCAGGGAGTATCTGTCGTTTGTCTCTTCTGAGATCCATTTCCTTCCCTTCTCTTGCTCTGCTTGGTGTAACAGGAAACTACATTTCCCAGGTTCCTTTGCAAGTGGCCTCTATTATGGTTCAGCCAATGGGGTACACTGGTGGTAGCCAGAGGGCAGGAAGAGGGAGAAATCAGGGTATTTCTCCCCATTCCCTTTGCCTTGGGCAGCATCTCTAGCATCAGTTGCTTCTCCTGCATCTTCTGTGTGGTTCCAGCTCCCGTCAGTTGACTCCAGCTCCCATGTCCCCTTAGTGCTTCCTTTCCCCTTTGTCCCTCCAGCCCTAAGGGATGCTAGCTGCCATAGCTAACCTCTGGGTTATAGGGGACCTCGCTGTCCCCTATTTGGCTTTTCAGCTTCTCAAGCATCTGTGAAGCCAGTTTCCAGGATTCTATTCCTTATATTTTAATATCTGGAGTGGTTTCTCTTCTCTTGGCTAGACTCCCACTAATCCAGGGTAATTGGATACAATTTGGTTCCAGCAGGCTCATGCTGGCTGCAGAGGGCCCCATCTGACAGTTTTTGGGGTCTCCCAGGGGAAGGGTGAGCAATGCCTGAAGCAGCACACTGGCACGAGAATAGCCAAAAGAAGACAGTCACAGAGCCACCAAAGAGGTGATCCAACATTACCACTCAGGGATGGGGACACCAATGATGATGGTGATTTTCAGCTTGAATGCCCAGGAGAATGACTGGGCCATCAACAGAGGTGACACCACAGGGGAGAAACTGCACCGGACAAAATCTCGCTTTGTCATCCAGGCTGGAGTGCAATGGCACGATCTTGGCTCACTGCAACCTCCACCTCCCAGGTTCAAACGATTCTCCTGCCTCAGCCTCCCAAGTAGATGGGATTACAGGTGCACACCACCATGCCTGGCTAATTTTTGTATTTTTAGTAGAGACGGGTTTTCTCCATGTTGGCCAAGCTGGTCTCGAACTGACCTCAAGTGATCCACCCCCCTCGGCCTCGCAAAGTACTGGGATTACAGGCATGAGCCGCCACGTCTGGTTTGGACTTTATTCTTTTTCTCCTTTTTTATTGCTTTTTTTCTTCTTCGTTAACTAATCCATGCACCCAACTATTGGGCTTTTTCTCACTGATTTTGGATTGAGGAGATTGAAGGAAGAGATCTCTAAAGGGAGAGAGCACCAGGAGACAGGAGCAGCAGAAGAAGACAGCTTCAGGCCAGTAGGAGGGGCTGAGCCATAGGCAAAGCCATGAAAGAAATGTGGGGATTGAGCACACAGGAACCTGGAGAAGGGCTATTATGCAAGAGGTCGAGAGCCCAGCACTGAGCAGGGGCCAAGGGGATGAAGGGAGGGGAGTGATACTGGGCACATCAGCTGTCAGGGGCCTGCCCAGAGCAGAATCAGGAGATCAATGGAGGAAGGAGTCAGACCCGGGGCAGTGAGCACAGACAGGTCTCAGACAAGAAGCCTTCCAGAGGCCGGGTGTTACGGTCCATACCTGTAATCCCAGCACTTTGGGAGGCCGAGGCAGGAGGATCTCCTGAGCTCAGGCATTCGAGACCAGCCTGGGCAACATGGTGAAACTCTGTCTATACTAAAAATACCAAAAATTAACTGGGTGTGGTGGCACACGTCTGTAGTCCCAGCTACTCAGGAGACTGAGGCACAAGAATTGCTCGAACCCGGGAGGCGGAGGTTGCAGTAAGCCGATATCACACCACTGCACTCCAGCCTGGGCAACAGAGCAAGACTCTGTCTAAAAAAAAAAAACCAGAAAAAAAAGCCTTGCAGAGTAGAAAGGCAGGAAAAGACTTGCCCAGGGATGAGGTACATCTGAGACTACAGAAAGGAGCCCAATGAAAAGTAACAGCCCAAAAGCCCAAGGATGAGTGTGTTCATTCATTCATGTATTCATTCATTCATTCATTCACTCAACAAGCATTTACTGAGTGCCTCCATGTGCCAAGTACTGTTTTGAGCTCTGGGAATGGAGCAGTGAATGAAAGAGATGAAAAGCCCCTGACTGCCTAGAGCTTCTATTTCAATAAGGAGAAATAGACAATAAACAAGAACACATCAAATATGTCATATTGCAGGTGATGGTAATGGCTACGGGGAAACAAGAATGGGGTTGGGGGTTGCAATTTAAATAGGTGGTTTGGGGGAGGCCTAATGGGAAGGAGACTTAAGCAAGCAAGCCATGAGGATTTCTGCAGGAAGGGCATGTCAGACAGGGGGAACAGCCAGTGCAAGGGCCCTGAGGCAGGAATGTGCCTGGTGTGTTCTGGGAATGACAATGAGATCAAGTGAAGCCAGATGGGGCCCGGGGTGCAGGGTGACAGGATATGAGGTCAGAGAGGTAGAGAAGTCAGATCAGGGAAGGCCTTGTCAGAGTAGGGACTTGGGCTTTAATCTGAGGGAAATGGGGAGCCACGGGAGGGCTTGGAGCAGGAGAGTGATGTGATCTGACTGAGAGCAGTGACTGAGTTAGGGAGGTGAGTAATCTGAGGACCGGGAAGCTACAGCAGTGAGCTGCCTTCCTGTGGGAACCATTGTCCCAGAGGTCCAACTGGGGCACACATATTGGGAGAGGAATGGCTTCCTGAGAGCAGGCAGAGTGGGGACAGGACCAAGGAGTACCTCAGGCCTTTGTCATGTCTGAGGCCCAGATATGTGAGTGCACTGGGATTTGCCAGCTCACAGTAGGAGCCTCCCATGCTATTAATAGTCCCTGGGTTCCACACCCACAATTCCATGGTACAAAGTATTTATGAGCCTCCCGAAGACTTCTCTCTTCCCTCAAAGCCCTGAACAGGGCTTTACTCCCCACCCCTGGTGTCCACCTGAGGGAGCAGGAACTATGAACCCTCTGAACTTTGTTCCCAGAAGCCCCTGCACTGAAGCCTGCCCTCATGCCCACCCCAGGGCTCTCCAGGCTGCTCACTGGCCTATCCAAGAGGCAGCCTGCAGACAGGGGCAACCTAGATGCACCACCCACAGCCTGCCTCTGCCCCAAGAGCCCTCTTCTCCCCCAAACCCACCAGCGTTTGTGGACCTCAACACTCCTATAGCACTCCTCACTCCTAAGATGGCCCATTTCTAGGAAAGCCGTGACTGCGGCTTCTACAAACCTTCAACCAGCAGCGGAACCCACAGGGCCAGGCCTTGCCTGGCTGTGTTTCATTCTAGAGCCTCAGCCTAGCGTCTTCCCTTCAGTCTCTTGGAGCAGCCACAAGAGTATATATCTCTGCACCTGTGAGCACACGCCTACTGGACCTCTTTTTTAGGAGAGTGGCTCCTCACAGCCTGAATCAGCAATTTACCCTCAGAACTCTGAGAATGACAGTAGTCCCTGGCAGGCACTCAACAGCCCTCATTGGCAGCCTTGTTGGAACTGGTGGCCATGTTAGAACTAACTGGTGGCCCTTTCACAAAGGGTCCATCCAAAAGCAGGCATTGAGATGTCATCACGGAGGACATGGAGCTCTTTGCAGAAACGCTGCTGCCACTGTATCTCCTCACAACCCCAAACTCGGTCTCAGGGAGTCTAGGTGTATTCAGCTGGGTGCAAAAGGCACTGCCTTTGGCTTTAGAGTCTGTTCCTAAATCCTCCACAACAATAAAGTTTAGTCTCCCTGCTTGCCTTATGAAAGTCGACACTTTTGTACTCTACATAAAGTTGAATGTTAAAAATAATAGCTTTTGTGTTGGAGTATACACTTTCAATATTCATTTTCCACGCTTCAGGATAAAATATATGACCATTAAGTCACTATAATAAGTTGAAAAACAAGATTACTGCTTTCACATCTTGTGTGAGTTGCTAATAATCTTGCTGTTATCCTGACATTATGGTCAAAAGATATTGCTTTTAAAGTTATTGGGATGCAGTGTGCCCAACATGATGGGGTTTTTTTTGAAAATATACAGCAGGGAAAGATGGAGGAGGGGGAGTTTTGATTTTATTGGGGGGCGGGGGTGATGTCTTTTTAAATTTTTCATTACGGGGAATTTCAGACACATTCAGAAGTCCAGGGAATCGTATAAGGAACACTATGACCTCATCACCAGCTTCAACAACCTGCAACCTGGGGTCAATCTGGCCCTACCCTCACCCCACGTCCCAGGAGGCTGTGAAGTCAGCCCCCAACAGCACAGACTTCACCCAGACGGCACCCATTTGGCTTAATAACGTAGAGGATTATTGTTGAGGGGTAAGATCCTTGTTCCTAGGCTTCTCTCTGTACTTGGGTGAAACAGAGATGAACTTCATCCTGGCCGATCCCCGGGAAGCCTGGGACGTTGCTTCCTAGACCTTCATGCTGCCTGAACCTTTGCTGCAGCGGCTGGAACAGAAGACGTGTCTGCAGCTTAATGAGGGTCCGAGAGGGGAACTGGGAGGGAGACTGCATGCAAGGCCTTGCTGCCAGTGCCGCCCTCCATCCCTGCTGCCCGTGGGAAAAACACTCCATCTGCAAGAAATGACCTTTTGAAAAAAGCTCATCTGACCCCTTCATTTAACATCAGCTTAATATTATTTATGGGACTTTCCACACCCCTCAGGAGCAAGGCCAGAGAGGCCTGGTGTGCTCCAGCTCTGACAGTCAGTCCCCCACACCACCCTTCCACCTTCATCCCTCCCCTCCGTGCCTCCCACTCCAACACACATTGAACAGGTCACTCTGGGCACCTAGTGGAGGCGCCTTGGCTGGGTCCCATGGGCCAGGTTCCAGGACATTCACATTTGCTGAACTCCCCATCCAGAATACACAAATCCCTTCCCACTAACTGTATACCTCCTGGTCCAACAAAGCTCAGCTCCAGTCACCTCCTCCAGGAATCCTTTACTGGGCTCCCAAAAAAAGAGCCAGGCCCACTCTCTGTGCTCACAGAGCACCCAATATTGCTTGTCACTGAACCTTTTTTTCCAACAAATATTTACTGAGCAGCTACTATGTTTCAGGTACTATTCTAGCCACTAGTGATGTAACAGTGTCAGGAAAAACTGTAAATAACCGTGTTCCCTCAAGGAACTTCTACTCCAGTTGTGAAGACAGAAAATAAGATACTCATACAACAAATAAGATAAGCTGGGGTGGTGGCTCACACCTGTAACCCAGGGGACTCAGGAGGCTGAGGCAGGAGGATCGCTTGAGGCCAGGAGTTTAGGACCAGCCTGGGCAACATAGTGAGACACCTCCCCACCCCACATCTAAAAAGGAAAAAATAATAACCATACCAAGCATCAACAGGATATGGAGTAACTATAACTTTCCTACACTGCTGATGGAGGTGGAAACTCTCCAAGAAGGAAATGCCATTCGAGGTCAGGTAAATAGTCCAGTGTTGGCCGTGCACGGTGGCTCATGCCTGTAATCCCAGCACTTTGGGAGGCAAAGGTGGGCAGATCTCCTGAGGTCAAGAGTTCGCGACCAGCCTGGCCAACATGGTGAAAACCTGTCTTTACTAAAAATACAAAAAGTAGCCAGACATGGTGGTGCATACCAGTACTCCCAACTACTAGGGAGGCTGAGGCAGGAGTATCGCTTGAACCCGGGAGGTGGAGGTTGCAGTGAGCCAAGATCGCACCACTGCACTCCAGCCTGGGCGACAGAGCGAGACTCCGTCTCAGAAAATAAATAAATAAATAAATAGTCAAGTGTTGCTTCTCTCATGAGGTCCCCAGGAGACACTGACTGTTAGGGGTAGCGTGCCATCCACGGCTTGTCCCTGAGCGCCTCCCGGGACCTCTACCTCTGATCGTCTGCACACCTAGGCCAGCCCATCAGTGGCGCTAAGCAGTCTGCATTTCCCTTACCTTCTCACCTTCTTCACTCCCTCTCCCTTTCCTCTTTTCTCACCTGTAGCCCAGGTGAGCAACTGCTTTCTGCCTTCATCTTACTGTCTCATTGCTCACCTGAGCTATGATGTCAGCCTCCCCAAAAGTCTGCCTTCCTCTACCCTTCCCACACATCCATTCTCCATACAGTTGCCTAAGAGATTTTTACAAAGAAACTTTTTTTTTTTTTTTTGAGACAGAGCCTGGCTCTGTCACCCAGGCTGAAGTGCAATGGTGCAATCTTAGCTCACTGCAACCTCCACCTCCCAGGCTCAAAAGATCTTCCCACCTCAGCCTCCCCAGTAGCTGGAACTACAGGCACACGCTACCATGCCCAACTAATTTTCGTATTTTTTGTAGAGCTAGGTTTCTCCACATTGCCCAGGCTGGTCTCAAACTCCTGAGCTTAACCAATCCACCCACCTCGGCCTCCCAAAGTGCTAGGATTACAGGTATAAGCCACTGCTCCTGGCCAAGAAACTTCTAATTGAAGCAAAATGTACATAAAGAAAAGTATACACGTCACAAGTGTACAGCTTGATGACATTTCACAAAGTGAATTTAAACCCGTGTAACCAGCATTCAAATCAAGAAGCAAAGGAGGCTGAGGTTTGAGTCCAGAAGTTGGAGTCTGCATTGAACTATACTCTGTCACTGCACCCCAGCCTGGGCAACAAGAGTGACACACTGTCTCTAAAAGAAGAAGAAAAAAAAGAAGCAAGGGAGCCAGACCAGCACTCCAGAAATCCGCTGGGGCCCCTTCTGGAGACTCCTGTATAGCCAAGGATAGCCATTATTCAACCTTCCAATATCATAAATTAGTTTTGCCTGGTTTTGAACTTTGTATCAATGGAATCATACAGCATACAGTATATGCTTGTCTTAGTCTATTCCAGCTGTTATTAAAAAATGCCATACATTGAGTAATTTATAAACAACAAAAGTGTATTGCTCACAGTTCTGGGGGCTGGGAAGTCCAAGAACAAGGCAGATTCTGTGTCTGGTGAGGGCTCATTCTCAGCTTCATAGATGATGCCTTCTCCCTGCATCTTCACATGGCAGAAGGAGTGAGGGAATTCTCAGGGGCCTCTTTTAAAAGGGCACCAATCCCATTCATTAAGGCAGAGCCCTCATGACCTAATCACCTCCCAAGGGTCCCACCTCCTAATACCATCATATTTGGGATTAAGCTTCAACATATGAATTAATGAGGGTGACACAAACATTCAGCCCATAGGAGTGCTCCTTTGTCTCTGGCTTCTTTTGCTCAACATGATGTTTCTGAAAGTTTCCATGTTGTCCTGAGGGGCAAAGTTTGCTCATTTTCATTGTCATTATTATTCTATTGTGTTAATATGCCACATGATTCATTGATTCAATCTGTTACTGATAGCAAGCTGTGTAGTTTTCATGTTTTTTATTTGTGTCGCAAGTAGTGCTATAATCATATATGGACACTGAAGGAAGCTGTCTCAAGGAGGGCTATGATTTGAATGTTTGTCCCCTCCAAAACTCATGCTGAAATTTAACTGCCATTGTAACAGTATTAAGAGGAAGGACCTTTAAGACAAGATCAGATCATAAGGGCTTCATCCTCATTAATGGATTAATGCCAAGATAAAAAGGGCTTTGGGAATGGGTTTGCCCCCTACCTTCCACTCTTCTGCCTTGTGAAGAATAGTGTTCCTCCCCTCCGGAGGATGCAGCATTCAAAATGCCATCTTGGAAGTGGAGACTGGGCCCTTACCAGACATCAAACTTGATGGTGCCTTGATCTTGGACTTCCCAGTCTCCAGAACTGTAAGCCAATAAACTCCTGTTATTCATAAATTACCCGGTCTGTAGTATTCCATTGTAGCATCAAAAACAAAGACAAGGTGCAAGGTGATATGAATAAAAAACAAAACAGCCAAGAGATTGGCAGATAAATGGAGTTGGAGCCCTGATCACACCACACCTGAAGCTCACCCTACTGCTGGGTTTTTTAGTTACTTGAATTTTTACATCCCCTTTATTTTATTGTTTAAGCCAGGCTGAGCTGGATTTTCTGTCACTTGCAGTTGAAATCATTCTAGTTGGTACAGAGTGTGGGAAGGCAAGAGCCTCAAGGAAGTATAAGAAAAGCATATATAGGATGAGAAAAAAATTAGAAGTCTTGGGTCAAGGTAAATAGGAAAGAGGCTATAAGGGTTTGTTCCAAGGCCGGAGCACCTCTAGAAAGGGTGGTCATTTCAATTACAGTTTAGTAAATAGTCACCTCCTCTCCCTCCCTTTGTGGGGCAGGGTATACTGTCCTTCCCCATTGATGTTGTGCCAGACCATGTGGCATAGTTTGTCCAATGAGATGTCAGAAGACTCTAAGGTTAGCAAAGGCTTGAAATGTGCTGGTGCAGCTGGGCTTGGCCTCTGATGTTTCTGCCATCAGCGTGAGAAGAAAGTGCCCTAGGTGGTCCAATGGTCTTGTAAGAATGAGAGACACAAGGAACAGACCTGAATCCAACTCACAACCTGGAGCCAAAGCTAGCTGACCAGCAGATGCACAAGTATAATTAAATGCTTGGGGTCATATGCCACAGATTCTGGAGGTGGTTTGTTACACAGGATGATGACAACAATAGCTGACTGATACATAAGGAAAGAGGAAGGATCAATATGACCAGGGGAAATTCGCCTAGGAGAGTGGATTTTCTTGGTAGGGCTGCAAAACCAAGTACCACAAGCAGAGTGGTACACAATAGAAATTGTGGGGTGGTAAGCAATGGACATGTATTTTCTCATAGTTCTGGCAGCTAGAAGTCCAAGATCAAGTTGTCAGTAGGGTTGGTTCCTTCTGAGGGCTGTGAGGGAAGGATCTGTTCCACACCTCTCTCCTTGGCTTTAGGTGGCTATCTTCTCCCTATGTCTCTTAACATCATCTTCTCTCTATGCATGTCTGTATCCAAATTTTCCCTTCTTATAAGGACACCAGCTATATTGGATTAGGGCCCACACTAACAACCTCATTTTCACTTGATCACCTCTGTACAGACCCTGTTTCCAAATAAGGTCACATTCTGAGGTATTAGGGGTTAGGACTCCAACATATGAATTTTGGAGAGAAACAATTCAGCCCATGTCAGTGAGCATGTTTATGATCACGGCAAGGACACCAACCCCGATAATAAGGAAAATTCTCTCTGCTACCTCTGGGTCTCATGCCAAGCATTGGTGTCCTGCTCCATATACTAGTGTCCACCACTGGGTTGATGTAGTGGGTTCTCCACTGCATGGAAGAAGGCAGTATAGAAAGGGTTTACAGTCAAACAGTCCTGCACTCAAAACCCAACTCTACAACTAACTAGCTGTCTGACCTTGATTATTGGAACCTTCTGAGCCCCGGTTTCCTTATCTATGAAATAGACTTGCTAATTCTATCCCATTGAATTGTCCTAAGGAAAAAATTGCGTGTGTCCTTTAGATGAACATTTGGTCAGTGACAGAAAACACAACAGACCTTCGCTTAAACAAGTAAAGGATTTGTTTCCTTCATACAAAAAGAAATGAAGAGGATGGTGATCTAAGACTAGTATGGCAGCCCAACAATATCTCTAAAGACCAGATTTCTTCTCTCTTCCTTCTCTAGCATCCTCAACATATGGCTTTTGTCCTCATGAATACAATATAGCTGCTGCACCTCCTGGCATCAAGTCTGCATTCCAGACAGGATGATAGGGGGAGGGGAAAGAATAAGGAGCTAAAGGGGCATGCCAGCTGAGACGGCCCTTTGTCAAAGTTTCCTCAAAAAGCCTGTCCTGCAGCTTTTGCTTATAACCAATTGGCTGGATCTGGGTCACGTGGGCACCACAAGCTGCAAGGGAGTCTGGGAGATTGCATGTTTGTGCTTTCCAGCCTCTAAAATAGAAGAGCACAAGGGAGAAGCCAGTGTGTACAGCTAGTCCACAGTGTCTGCCATGTCAGATAGGCCAAAAATGCAAGCATAGCACCAATACATACAGGTTTTTAAATAAATGTTTGCTGAAGCTTATTTTGCGGAATAAAACATCTGGATGAAGTATGGGATGCCATGTGATCCACACCCCCTTATTCACTGTAATACCTCCAAACCCTATACCAAATTCACTGTAATAGCTCCAAACCCTATACCAAAATTTCTCCATCACCAGTTAGATTAGAGAGTTGCAGAGACAAGTGTGAACATCCTTGAATCTGATTCTAACTCCTCCTCTCCTTCAAGCCTGGGATCACCAGCAGAGGTTCTGGGTGCTACAAAAGGCGTTGCAAAACCCTGTCCCAGAGTCTAGAGACAGCATCCAAAATCTACAATTGCCAGCCAAGAGCCGGGGACATTTGAAGGTGCTGGGCTGTCGTAGAAGGGACCCCAGCCACAGAAAACCAGCTGGCATCTCTGAACACCCTTCCAGACCACAGCTGTTGGCTGACCTGACACTCAGACCCACAGAAAGGGCACAGACCCCAACCAGAAGGGGTTGGCTCTCAGAACAGGGCTTCCCAACCTTCTCATACCCAAAGCCCACTTTTTATAAGGTCCAAAAATTCCCCTCCTTGCTGCACTTTTAGTATATGCTAAGAACAGTACATGGTGACATAAAGCAACTCAGAATTCTGGATGACCTGGTAATGACATATTTTACTCATCACAGCAGCACTATAGACATTTAGAAAATGGTCGTATTTCTACATCCAGGACATAATATTTACTCAGCCTACATACATACAGAGTGCCTAGCACAGATATGGATTTGAACACCCCTTGCTCTAAGCAGACAGCCTAGGCATCGGGTAACAGAAGTCAGCTGCCAGGGAGTCCCAGGAGGCGTGGGAGGAAGAAGGCAGCTCATAAGACGAACTCAGCTTGCTCTCAGAGAGAAGCCAATGTGTGTTGGGAGGCTGGAGGCTGCAGTGAGCCCTCGTGTTGGAGAAAATGTCCTCCAAAAGCCCGCTCGGGAGAGGTGTGAGATTGCACTTAATATGTCAATAAAGGTCAGAGACCAAATAATGAGACTGTGGCACACTGCATATTGTAGCTCCTTGATTAATGAACGCTACCTTCTCAAAAATGTTCTGTGCTCACCCCCGTGCCTTTTACCTTTCCGGATTGGTGGGGTATCCTGGGGAAAGTCAACTCTTCCAAACTGTAGTTTGAGGAGATGACTCTGGGAAAGACAGCATGCCTGCGGCCGCCACCTCTGCTGTCTATGCTGTGGAGGCCAGGATTGCCTTTGTGTCCCTCCTCTCTGAGTTGAGTCATTTCCCAGGCTTACAGCTCAGGCAAGCTTCCCTGCTACAGGGGGCTTCTTCCCCTTCTACTCAAATCAGCTGGGGCCAAGTTGGCAAGGAAGAACCAGGTAACTATGAGGTGGCAAAAAAATAAAAAATAAAAAATAAAAAAAACACCCGGGTACACACCCACTAGCCACCGAGAAGCAACCTTGCATTTTTTCTGTTTTCTTTTTTTTTTGAGACACAGTCCCGCTCTGTCACCCAGGCTGGAGTGCAATGGCACGATCTCAGCTCACTGCAATCTCCGCCTCCAAGGTTCAAGTGATTCTCCTGCCTCGGCCTCCTGAGAACCTGGGATTACAGGCACACACCACCATGCCCGGCTAATTTTTGTATTTTTAGTAGAGACGGGTTTTTGCCATGTTGGCCAGGCTGATCTTGAACTCTTGACCTCAGGTGATCCACCCGCCTCAGCCTTCCAAAGTGCTGGGATTACAGGCGTGAGCCACCGTGCCCAGCCCACCTTGCATGTTTAAATGCAGCTGGGTCTCCAGACACAAGAGCCTCCCTTCACCTCCTGTCCTCAACCCTGATCCAGGCCTAACAGGTCTTTCTGCTTCTAGTCTTCCTTGTCCTTCCGCACACTGTTCTCCTGCAGTTATTTGAAATGTACAACTCATCACCTCACTCCTGGCTTAAAACCCTAGCCTGGAAAGCCCTTCCCATAGTGCTCATCTAGTTAACCCCTTCTTATCCTTCCAATTTCAATGCAAATATGGCTTCTGCAAGACAGACTTCTTAAGCAGATGCCTCAGACCAACACCTCAGACTGAGTCAGGGCCTTTACACCGTCTTAGCTATCCCTCCCCCACCCAACTTCCCGTGTCATGGCCTCATGGCAGATGGCAAATTTCTACACTCCTAGGTCGCCTAATGACTGTCTTCCTGAGGCTGTCAGCTCTGGGAGGCCAGGCACGGGCTCTATAGCCCCAGTGTCAATGAATGCCTCCTATATGGTTGGCACTCAATACATATTTATTGAAGAGATAAAAGTAGAAAGAAAAAGACATTCATTTTCTTTTTTTGTTGTTCTTTTTTTCTTAGACAGGGTCTCACTCCATCACCCAGGGTGGAGTGCAGTGGTGCAATCTCAGCTCACTGCAACCTCTGCCTCCCAGGGCTCAAGTGATCCTCCCACCTCAGCCACCTGGGGCTACAGGAGTGCATCACCACTCATGGCTAACTTTTGTATTTTTTGTAGAGATGGGGTTTCGCCATGTTCCCTGGGCTGGTCTCGGACTCTGGACTCAAACGATCCTCCTGTCTCGGCCTCTCAAAGTGCTGGGATTACAGACGTAAGCCACTGCTCCCAGACCCAATATGTTCATTTTCAATTGCTTTTTCCTAATTTCAAAAAGTAATGTGTTCCTGGCCGGGGGCAGCGGCTCACAACTGTAATCCCAGCACTTTGGGAGGCTGAGGTGGGTGGATCACTTGCGTTCAGGAGTTCGAGACCAGCCTGGACAACATGGTGAAACCCCGTCTCTACTAAAAATACAAAAAAATTAGCTGGGCAGGGTGGCACATGCCCGTAATCCTAGCTACTCAGGAGGCTGATGCAGGAGAACCGCTTGAACCCGGGAGGCAGAGGTTGCAGTGAGCCGAGATCACACTGCTGCAGTCCAGCAGGGGCGATAGAGCAAGACTCCGTCTCAAGAAAAGAAAAGAAAAGAAAAGAAGAGAAGAGAAGAGAAGAGAAGAGAAGAGAAGAGAAGAGAAAAGAAAAGAGAAAAGAAAAGGAAAAAGAAAAGAAAAGAGAAAAGAAAAGGAAAAAGAAAAGAAAATCAACCACATGTCTAGAGATGAACACTGATAACAATTTTATGTGTCTCCTTTCATCCTTTCTCTATATACTTTTTGTTTTATAAAACTGAGATTCTATTGAATATGTAGTACAGAGCATTATGGAACAATTATTTCCCAAAAACACGAGTGTACCATTCCCTCTATTCTTTTTTCTGTCACTTTTTTTTTAAGATTTAACAATAGCACGTGGCCACTGTAGAAAATTTGGAAATACCAAAAAAAAAGGCATAAAAAAGAAACATAAATTACCTATAATTGAACGCTAAGGATTTTCTACGGGTAAAGTAGCCCTGTGTTTCCTTTCAGTACTTTTTTCTGTGCACGAATTTTGCTGCATTTATTTCTGATAAAATCACAACAGTAAATTTCCAGGTGATCCTCGCCCAGAAAGGGAAAAAGGTGTTTCTTCTCCAAGCTGCTTAATGTGAAGGATGTCCTCTGGGGTGAGTGGGCCACTTTAGGGCCCTGGTGGGAGTGGCTTGCTCTGCCTCAGCCTCCACCTTCACTCGCCTCTGGCCCCAGGGCCTTTTGTGTGTCCCAGGCCTCCCGTGAAGCCATCAAGGCCTGGAGTGCTTTTGTAACCTGATCACCTTCAACCCTAACCATCCCTGCAGGTTTTCTTAACAAGACCAAATTTATGCGTCCCACAGGGAACCCAAGCCGCCAGCCTCCCCCAGCCCGGAGCCCACCCACCGCCGCTCCCAAAGCCACAGGGCATTTACAAGGGGGTCGGGTGGGTTTTGATGAAACTGAAGCAGCCCCTGGTGTCAGGTCGGAAGCCCCACCTCTCTGAGTTCTGGGTTCACAAGACACAGTCATAAACAGGAAGCATTTCCACCGCGCCTAGCGGGAAGGCAGGCGGGGCTGCTGGATGGATTCAAGTCTGAAAAATAAAGAGGGGCTGGGTAGGTGCTTGAGGCCACCTCAGTCACAGAGCAGTCACAGAGCTCTCGCCCTGCAGGGGGTTCCAGCTGTCATTTAGATGGACTCGGCAGTTAGGTGACGTCAGGGCCGTTATGATGTTCAGCTCAGTTAGCAGGCAAAGAACAGGGCAGGCAGACAGCCCCTATCCATCCCTGGGGTGTGGGGATAGCTAGGCATTGTGGGCATCCAGATATGTTGGGAGTGAGGGTAACCCCAACCCCCAAAGCCCTGACTGAGTCTTCAATGGCAGGTACCTGGCTCCCAGCCTAGAGAGAAGGGGAAAGGCCAATGGCACCATGCCAATGCCAAGAAAGGCTGTCCCAAACTCAAGCCTCCAGAAAAAGTCTTCCTGGAGTAACAAAACACAGGAAAAATGAATTTCCCGGTCCAGCCCGACAGTTCCTAGAACTACGCCTCTCCGGAAGTAATGCTTCCGGGAGGGCTCTGCTCACACCCACCAAGGGCCAGGCAAGTCTCGTAGGCTGAAGTGAAGAAGATGGGCATCACAGGGCGAGCTGGCAGGGACCCCTTCTGAAGGGAACTTCCCACAATGGACCGTCGGACTCAAGTTCTACCACCGCCTCTGGTCTAATTCCATCCAATCAGAATGATCCAGGTTTGCTATCGGCGCCTTCCTGAAACTACTCAGAGCGCAGAAATCAGAGAATCAGAACTGCAAATGACTTTAAGCATTGCTAGGCTGGTGTTTCCTGAAGGGTGTATTGTGAGATCCAGTCGTATGAACAAAGGCATTCCTTGGTCAGGAGACTTTGGGAAACACTTCGTGGTAGAGCACCTTGATGTCCCCAATTCTTTACCCCTCCTGGAATCCACGCCCTTTGCCACAGAACTTTGCAATGCACTCCTGTCGTGGGCGGGGTGACCTGCTCCACCCCTTGACACTACCTTGTGATTTGACCAACAGGATGCAAACAAGCATGAGGGAAGCAGAGGCTTGCAGTGAGCTGGGACTCTAGGACTGGTTCTCTTGAGCGTCTGCCATCACCAGGAGTGCACGCCAAGGTGGCCTGCTGGAGGCTGATAGACAGGTGGAACAGAGCAGACCTGCCCTAGTCATCCCAACCAGAACCAACTGAGATGGACCTCCGGCCACATGAGCATACCTCGCCAAGAGCTGTAGAGCTGCCCACACAAACCCCAGGTGACTCCAGACACAGGAGCACTAATTATGCATTGTTGAAGGTCCTGCCATTTGTGGTTGTTTTGCAGCATTGTTGAAGCAAAAGACAACTGAGACAACACTGCATACCATTATCTTCCTTGAGGAGAGTCACAATCCACATGAGCATATTAAAGGTCCTGAGAAGACCTGTAGTAGAGAAACCTGTTCAACTCTGCTCAACCCAGCATTTCCCAAACCGATTTGCTCTTGGAACCCTCTTTTCCCTAGTAATGCCTTAAAGAAGTAGTTAGTGTTCAGATGAATGTACAGCAGGGAACACTAATGAAGACCCACCCTTCATTTTATAAGTGAGGATACAAGACCCAGAAAGGGAGCTGTGGTGGCTTCTGGGCCACAATTTCTTTTCCTTGGTGATGTTGCCATTTGCTCTAAGCAACATTGCTATCTCCGTTTACTGTATTGAGTTTTGAACCACACAACTTTGCATTTGACTATTTGCCATACGGTATCTTCTAATTCAACAAGAACTTTTTATTGAGTACCTACTGTGCTATGCAAGGAACTGTGCTGGGCACCAGGGACACCAGGAGAAAACATCATACTTACCCTCCAGCAGCTCACAGTCTAGTGGCAGAGGAAGGCAAAGAAAAAGATGGTGACAATCTAACATGAGAAGCGCTGTGATGGGAAGGTTTGGATGGTGTGGGGCACAAAGGATGGGAAGGTTACGCATATCAGAGAAAGCTTCATGGAGGAGGCAACATCTGAACTGCGTCGTGAAGAATGAGTAGGAGTCACCTACATGAGAAGGATGGGATAGGAGGAGACAGGGTAAGGTGGAGCCATGGGGGAAGATGCTGGAGGCATTGGGAGTAAAAGCTTAAGTGAGCAGAGCTGTTAGGGATCAGGGGTCAGTTGCAGAGAATAAAATCCACTCCAGCTAGTTGAAATAGACAGGGATTCCTTGTGGGGTATTAAGGGGCTAACAGGATTATTTGGAGAGCTAAAGAGGCCCACATGATGCTGAAAGTCCCCCACAGCCACACCCACAGAACTGAGCTGCCAGCACCAGGGAGCCCTGACACAATTGGAAGCCACCCCCACCAGCTTGAGAACCATGTGGGCTCCGTGATGACCCATAGTAGCAAAGTGTGATCCTCTCTCTCTCTTTAACTGGGGTCCAAACTCCAGTTTCACACAAAACATCTGATCAGCTGAACCTCCTTATACCTGGAACCCTAGCTGCAAGGGAGTCTGGGAAATGTGTGATTCAGCCATCTACAAGAGGTTGAAATGGATGCCTAACATGAAGCTGTTGTATCTTTCTCAAAAGCACATTCTAAGGAATTTAGGGCTTATCTTCATAGAAATATTCTCACTCCTTAGGGTTTCTTTTTCCTGTCTCCCTCATGATGCCTCTCCCAACTTCTGGGCATGCCATAGGCACTCATTAAAGGCCTCCAGAAAGCCTGAGCTTATTAACTGGCCTCCTCACTACTTGATCTCTGGGGTGGGCAATTATCAGGAGGAATAAAGACAAACTTTTTTTTTTTTGGACTTGCGTGGAATAAATTGCTGCTTTCTTGAACACACAGAAGGCTGTATTATTACAAAGCTGTTCTATATTATTACTGAGAACAATTATTCAGAAGCCAGAAGCCCAGAGCTGACTAGGGTGTAGGGTATATCCTCGGAGGAGAAATTCCAGAAACCATTACTCATTAACTGTTGAGCTTGTGAAAATAACCTTTTCCTTCCCTGTTCGTGGCTCTCCACCCCAAGGAAGGACTCAACCCTCCATGGTCATGCTGCATGGGAGAGTTCAGGCTGGAAGGCGGTAATCTCTATTCAGAGCCCAAACCTGACAGGCAGTTCCCGGATGCGCTCCACAGAGGAGGACTCTGGGACTAAAGCTTTGGCTTGGGAATACTGAACAGTTGTTTTTCCAGAGAACTCCCATGAGCATTCCTAATGAGTGAATCCCCATCTGCCCAGGCCTTCCTGGCAGTGATGGGTCAGGTGGAATGACGCCTTCATCACCGTCCAACCAAACCACCCTCACTCTGCCCTGGTATCAAGAAGGCAGCACCCCTGGAATCAGACATCTGTCCAAACCCCACAGGAGGCATGGAAAGCCTAATTAATTAATGTCTGTGGGTTACCTATACGGCCTCAAATGAGAGGTGTGAGGTGACCACAAGCCCAATTAATTACCACTATTGATGGAAGCTTCTAGCCCCACCTCCTCTTTCATTTCACCCAGCTTGCGCTGTCATAGGGCAAAGTCGGGCAGGAGCTGAGGAGGCTACTGAGTGGAAAGAAAAGCCAGCCGAGAGAGCCTGGCCAGAGCCTCAGCTCCACCCGGCAAGGGGCCGCTAGCTCTTGAGTCCTGGAGGTTTTCTGAATTTGACCTTTTTTCCTCAGAGAAAATGACTATATTCCTCAGAGAATGAGTTTCTTCTTTCACATGTAAGCCTTTTTCCTCAGAGCAAGGCACTAGCGCCGAGTGGAGACATGTACCTAAAATTCTGGCCCCTCCTTTAAAGTGAACTGGAGGCCAGACATGGTGGCTCATGCGTGTAATCCCAGCACTTTGAGAGGGCGAGGTGGGAGGATTGCTTGAGCCCAGGAGTTCAAGACCAGCCTGGGCAACATGGAAAAACCCTATCTCTACAAAGAACTCAAAAAATTGCTGGGTGTGGTGGCACATGCCTATAGTCCCAGCTACTAGGGAGGCTGAGGTGGGAGAATGGCTTGAGCCCGGGAGGCAGAGGTTGAATGGGCAAAGATCACGCCACTGCACTCCAGCCTGGGTGACAGAATGAGACTCTGTCTCAAAAAAAAATGTGGGCTAGATCTCTCTTGGATGTCTGCAAAGTCCAACCAACTCCAAGGACTATGTTTAAATTCACCAGAGTCAAATGCAGATTCCAACACACATCTATTTCTCTGCTCTTATCTTCTATATTTCTTTCCCACGCTCCAACATCACCCCCTGGGGAAAGGGGAGGAAAAGGAAAAAATGTCCATACAGGAGAACACAGTTTTATTAAAGCAAAGTGAATGCACAACCATCCATAAATGGAGTGTGGAAAACAAGGCTATGTCACATGTGATTCCTTGTTCATTTTATTGCGTAAAAGATCTTTTGTTGTTTAATTTTTCAGCTCCAAGCACAGGCTTCCGCCAGCACAACTCCCTGGACGGAAGTTCAAGTTTGCCTTGGCCTTCCTTTGTCCAAAGGCCACAAGAGCTAAGCAGGCCTGGCGGCTAGCAGGGCTGACACCGGAGCACGCAGGGAGGCTGGGGGTGCAAGGTGAGGGTCAGCAAGGTCAGAGAGTGTGAGGCCAGGGCTTGCACTGCCAGGCGCTATGTGGCCCGGGCTTGCATAGCCAGATTCTGTCTGGCCAAGGTCTGCATGGACAGTCTGTGTGTCACGGCCATTGCCACCCGCCTTAACCAGTCTGAGGCCTCCTGACCCAGAAGAGAGAGATGCTTTGCAGGCTCTACAAAGCTTTGTAGCTAGAACTACAAAGCTATAACGCAGCAGGAATGGGGGCCACACTGGGGAAATGTTGGGCTGTATCTAAGCACTCCTGGGGAGTTACGACCCCCTGGAGGACTCCCAGCCCCCTTCTCTTCAGGCAAGAAGCCTTGCCTTGGACCTTGGAGGCTGAGGTGGTTTCCCTCCCAGCCCCACGGTCCATTCCACCTTCAGCATCCACCTCCTGCTTTTCCCTCCACCTACCCCCGCCCCCCAGCAGCTGCTTTCCTGTCGACAGGGAGGACAATGAGCTAGGAGCTGTGTGCGCAGTGGCCTGGGCAGGCAATCCTGCCTCTCTGGGTGACAACAGAGGGTTGTTTTCCTTACCTTCCCTGACCTCAAAGCAAAGGGGGCTCCTGCCACATTGCTCAGGCAGGGGAAGGGCTGGGGGCCTGCTGGGCTTGCAGGCTGGGGAGAGGCATGCTCTGAAACACCGCGAAAGGAACTGTCAGCCTTCATTATTAATACCCAGTGTTAATATTTAATGTCAGAAAACTGCAGCTCCCTTCCCTGAACCGTCATCAGACCTGCCCGGTCACACCAACCAGAACTCTCCCAACTCAGCACCCCCTGTAGCCCCGTGCCAAGACCAGCAAAGCAGTTTAGGCTTACTTGAAAGAGTAGGTGCAAAATGAATTCTAAACAAAGAAAATTCATATGAAATAAGACTAGGAAATTATTTTCTTACTTTTGAAATCAACTCTATTCTTTAAACATCTCTAATACTCTGTGTTCACGTGCCAGAAAATTTAGAAATGGAGTAAGGCGTAAGTGCAACCCTTAATACAGGAAGGTTTTCATTCCTCTGAGTATTTTGTCTGTTGTTGATATTCCAGTCATATTTCTTAATCAGCAGCAGCAGTACAGTATAGATGCAACTAACAAAATCCAAAGGATCAGGAACTGACAGACATCCCAAGATGAATTCGAGATATTCAAAGAACAGGAATATCTACCACTTAAGCAATCAACTAATTCTTACCTATTAACTAACTTGTTTCTCAACCTGGGGCACCATTAGCATTTGGGGAGGAATGTTCTTCATGGCACAGGACTGCCCCACACACAGTCTGTGATGACTAATCCCAAAATGGCCCTCTGACATTGTGATACCAAAAACACAAGGACCCATTCATTTCCAAATGCCCCTGAGTGGTGCCAGTGCAGCCTGAGAGTGGGAACCCCAGATCCAGGTGCACTAGGCTGCTGGGGTGAATTTTTTGGCAGGCACAGAGGTAGAAAGGCAAACTGAGAAATGATCAAAGCACAAGGGAAGACCAGAAGGTCTGGACCATCCTCGCGCTGAGGCCCTGGGAAAGGCAGCAGGGTCTGGGGCTTGGCTCCACAAGGTGAACTGAAGTGGTACCCCACCCCCACTCCAGGGCAGTGGCCTCCTCCCCTGTCTGCTGAGAGCAGACTGCCACCTTCATTTGTGGTGGGGAGTGGCCATGGCTTGCAAAGCTTTCATCTTTATGACTTCAAAGAACAGCCTCAAAAAAATGCCCAAGGCATAATTTTCCAGGATCCAGGAAACTGAATGACTCACCTGTGCTGGCACCAGCCTAGGGGCCTGGCTTGCCTCTCCAGACTCGAACCACACCTACCAGGCCTCACCTGGCCACCAGCTCGTGGCAGGCACTTTTTTTTTTTTTTTTTTTTTGAGATGGTCTTGCTCTGTCACCCAGGCTGGAGTCCAGTGGTGCAATCATAGCTCTTTGCAACTTCAGCCTCCTGTGCTCAAGTGATTCTCTGGCCTCAGCCTCCTTAGTAACTGGGACTACAAACCCAGCTATATTTTTGTTTGTTTTGTTTTGTTTGTAGAAACAGGGTTTCATTATGCTGCCCAGGCTGGTCTTGAACTCCTGGGCTCAAGCAATCCTCCTTCCTTGGCCTCCTGAGTAGCTGAGACTACAGGCGTGAGCCACTGCACCTAGCTAGCAAGCTTTCTGTTTTGAGATGGAGTCTCGCTCTGTCACCCAGGCTGGAGTGCAGTGGCACGATCTCAGCTCACTACAACCTCTGCCTCCCAGGTTCAAGCAATTCTCCTGCCTCAGCCTCCCAAGTAGCTGGGACTACAGGCGCATGCTGCCATGCCCGGCTAATTTTTGTATTTTTAGTAGAGACGGGGTTTCACCATGTTGGCCAGGCTGGTCTCGAACTCCTGACCTCAGGTGATCCTAGCAAGCATTTTTTAAAGAGCCTGTTATCAGAACTTGTCCCTGACTTGGTTGGGAAGGCCATTTAGAGAGCTATAAATAGATGGTAATTTAATTTCAAGGGAATCTTCTCCCTGTAAAATTTTTATAGTATTTTATTGAGAAATAATTTACACACAGTAAAATGCAGAAATCTCAAATGTGCAACTTGATAATTTTTACATATGTATACACTCACTTGCCTTATAAAGTTTTAAAGGACCTAAAAAGAAATGTTAATTAAAATACACGCAGAGACCAGCTGGAATCACTAAAATCAAAAAGAATGACAACACCAAAAGTCAGCAGGCAGGCAGAGCAACTGGAATGCCCATACATTTCTGATAGGAGTGCAAAATAGTACAACCACTTTGGAAAATAGTCTGGAGGTTTCTTATCAACTTAAACATACACCTATCCTATGACCTAGCCATTTCACTCCTAGGTATTTGCCCAAGAGAAAAGAAAGTATATGTATATAAACGTGGTGCCCAAATGTTCATAGCAGCTTTATTTGTAATAGCCAAAAATTGGAAACGACCCAGATATCCAGCAAAAGATGAAGGGATAAATCAATTGTAGTGTATCCATACAGTGCAATGCTTCTCAGCAACAAGAGGGGACAAACAAAATGCATGCAACCTGGATGAATCTCAAAGTCATCAGGCTCAGTAAAAGAAGCCAGAGTACATGCTGCATGATTCCATTTACATAGAATTCTAGAAAATGCAAACGACAGAAAATGATCAGTGGCTGCTTGGGAATGGGGGACAGGGAGAGGCAGCAAGGATCAGAAGGGGGTACAAGGAAACTTTGGGAATGATGGGTATGTTCATTATTTTGATGATGGTGATGGTTTCGCAGTTGTATGCATATGTTAAAACGTATCCAATTGTATACTTTTCTTTTTCTTTTTTTTTTTTTGAGATGGAGTCTCGCTCTTGTCACCCAGGCTGGAGTGCACTGGCGCGATCTCGCCTCACTGCAACCTCCTCTTCCCAGGTTCAAGTGACTCTGGTGCCTCAGCCACCCGAGTAGCTGGGAATACAGATCTGCGCCACCAGGCCCGGCTAATTTTTTTGTATTTTTAGTAGAGAGAGGGTTTCACCATGTTGGCCAGGCTGGTCTCGAACTCCTGATCTCAAGTTATCCGCCCACCTCAGCCTCCCAAAGTGCTGGGATTAGAGATGTGAGCCACCGTGCCCGGCTCCAATTGTATACTTTAAATATGTGCAGTTTATTTTATATCCAGTATACCTGGATAAGGCTGGAGTTTTTTTGTTTGTTGGTTTGTTTTTTGAGACAGAGTCTCGCTCTGTTGCCCAGGCTGGAGTGCAGTGGCACAATCTCGGCTCACTGACACCTCCACCTCCCGGGTTCAAGCGATTCTCCTACCTCAGTCTCCCAAGTAGCTAGGACTACAGGCGCCCGCCACCACATCCAGCTAATTTTGTATTTTCAGTAGAGACAAGGTTTCGCCATGTTGGCCTGGCTGGTCTCGAACTCCTGACCTCAAGTGATCTGCCCGCCTTGGCCTCCCAAAGTCCTGGGATCACAGGCGTGAGCCACCGCTCCCGGCCAATAAGGCTATTTTTTAAAAAGAGATATGTGTTCTACTGTATAAAAAGCACACCTCCATTTTTTAGGTGCTGGAATCCTTCACCAACCTCCTCAAAAAAAAAAAATCCAAACACATACAACAAATACAGTTTCCAAAATTCCTCTTATCATCCCATCTTTGGGATAGAGCAAGAAAAATCCTACTTTAAGCCCAAGGCAATGATATAACTGGCCACCACACTGCAGCAGTGACAGGAAGGCAAGTCTACACAGCTGAGCCCAGACCTGCCTTCCTGTGATGTGGCCCCGGCTCTCACTTACATCACAGGCTAAGAGCACGTTAAAACCAAGCAATTATTCCCAGAGTTAAGCACAAATAATGCATACGTTTCCACCTTTTCTTCTCTCTGCCTCTTCCTGTTCCTCTCCTTTTGGGTGACTATTCATGGCAGGAACTCCAAACCAGCAACCGAAATACTGCACCGTGACAACTTCATCTCTTAATTACAGTAAACATTTACATAATGCTTAGGCCCAGCCAGTGAAGAAAGATTCGTTAATGCAGAAACATGCCCTTTAACCATCCCGTTTTATTACACAAACCCCCCCGGGACCTGAGCAGCCCAAGATTTGCAAAAGATGATGGAGAAATTGGCTGAGATATTAAGCCCCTTTCCAGGTGCAATTAAAAGTGGGACCAAGAGACTCCTGTTCTCACAGATATATAGTAATTTTTTTTTTTCATTCTGAATTCGCATTGTAAGGATTCCAAGTGCCTGGTTGCCCATCAGATTTCTGACATTCACTGGAGATGGGGCTGTGTTTTTATTCTCATCTCTACCTCTCCATTTCTGAATTGACAACCCTGCAAGTTTTGCTGTGTAGTCTAATATTTCCACAGCTGCCCAAGCATGGGGCCTATGAAATAAGCCTGAGTGGCAAAGATTCCCATGAACAATCTGAACATTCTCCTTGCTTGAAGCCTTCAATTCCTTAACACAGACTCTCTCTGGAGGGACCAACTGTATTCAGAATCCCTGGAGCAACACCCAGCTAGCCTGAGGAGGGACAGCCCAGGCCGGGCTTAGAGCAGGTGAGGAGGTGCTGGCATGCCACAGTGGGCTCCCCACTTTCAGGAGGATCTAGACCAGTGTACAAGGAAGGTCACTGGAGGAGGAAGCAGAGCAACAGTGGACTCTGAGAAAAGTCAAACCTTAGCTGTCTCCTAGGCTCCCCAACTTCCTCCCCATCCCCAGCCTCTCCCTGGCTGTGTGGCCTTTCAAAAGTGACCCCTCCCCGCGTCTCTGTGCCTCAGTTGCCTCATCTGTAAAGGAGCAATAATGGTACCCACTTTGCCAGGATGTTGTGCGGCTCTAGTGAGATGGTTCTATATACAGCCTGCAGCCAGGGCTAGCGGGTCAGCACCACGCCGGGCTCGCTGGCTGCTCAGAGGTGCCATTAGTATTTTCTGACTATCACCGGTATTATTGCCGTACATCTTAAACCTTAGGCAGCAAAAAGGATCCCGCATGTCACCTTCCTAGCAATGAACTGATAGTCGAGTGCTCTTGCATCCCCCTTGAGAAACCCTTGAGGCTTAAAAGATGGGGCCTACAGCAAATCAGCTTGAGAAGGCCATCTCCAGGGTCCCCACCCAGGTTGGCAAGAAAGACTCCTGGGCTGAGGCTGTGGTGGAAGAGGTGGCTCTGAGCAGCGGGCAGCTAGGGGTGGGTATGGCCGTCCAGTGGGAGAGTGGCTAAATGGAAGAGGGATGGAAAGGGAGGAGAAAAGGCTGAAGACAAGGCCACCCAGGAACCTAGAGAGAAGTTCAGGATCCGTGAACTTGCCGTGAGCCCAGCTACTCAGCAGTCCGAGGCAGAAGGCTCAGTTGAGGCCAGGAGTTCAAGACCAGCCTGGACAACATAGTGAGCCCCTCGGTCTCTGCAAAGAATTTTTTTTAATTTAGCCAGCCTTGGTGGCTCATGCCTATAGTCCCAACTATTCAGGAGGCTGAGGTGGGGAGATTGCTTGAGCGCAGGAGGTCGGGGCTGCAGTAAGCTATGATCATGCCACTGCACTCCAGCCTGGGCAACAGAGCAAAATCCTGCCTCTTAAAAAAAAAAAATTAAAGAAAATAAGACCACAAAAGAGCAAGAGTGGCTGAGCAGCAACACCCAAGGACAATCCTGGGGAGAGGCATGAGCCCTGGAGTGGGCTTTGACTCAGGCACAGACACGTGCAATAGGAGATGCCCTCCCCTATGATAACTTTCAGTTCGGTAATTTATTGCATAGACATTTATAAAGCACTTTGGCTGTGCCAGGCACTGTTTTAGTGCTTACAAATCCTCATAACTCGGCCAGGCGCAGTGGCTCACACCTGTAATCCTAGCACTTTGGGAGGCCGAGGCAGGCAGATCACTTGAGATCAGGAGTTTGAGACCAGCCTGGGCAACATGGTGAAACCCCATCTCTACTAAAAATACAAAAATTAACCAGGCGTGGTGGCGCACGCCTGTGATCCCAGCTACTCAGGAGGCTGAGGCACGAGAATCGCTTGAACCCAGGAGACAGAGGTTGCAGTGAGCCAAGATTTCACCACTGCACTTCAGCCTGGGCAACAAAGCGAGACTCTATCTCCAAAAAAAAAAAGAAAAGAAAGAAAAAGAAAAAATCCTCATAACTTTTTGAGACAGATACCGTTATTATTCCCATTTTACAGATGCAGCAGCTGAGGCTCAAAGAGGTTCATGAACTTGTCCAAGATTGCAGAGCTAGGAGGTGGCAGAGTTGAAATTCGAACCCAGAGAGTGTGGCTCCAAAGCCACACACTCTAAACTGTAACAAATAACAAGGTAGAGGCCCAGCCAGCCTCAGCTGGGACTGGAAGGATTGGATAGGATGGGTTGGGGAGGAGAGAGAAGCAAAGGGCTCTGCAGGTGGGAGGAAGAATGTGAACAAAGACTTAAGGCAGAAATGAGGGCTACTGCCAGGAAGAAAAGGGCTAGGGTAGAAAAGAATTTGTGTCATTGGCTGGGGGATGGGAAAAGAGGATGTCATAGATATTTTTGACTACAAGTTACAGAAAACCTCCACTCAAACTGGCTTAAACCAGTGGCTTTAGAACTCTTTTGCCATGACCCACAGTAAGGAATACAGTTTCCACTTTGGCTCTGAACGCACTAGACAAAAGTTTCACAAAGCACTACTACATGTGACACACTCTGATATTTTCCATTCTGTTCTTCCCTATTCTAGCTCAATTTTTCCATTGGTGATTGTGAGCCATTTAATTGATTTCACAGCCCACTAATCAGTTCTGATCCACAATTGGAAAAGTACTGGCTTAAATACTAAGGAAATTGATGTCAGTAACATGGAGTGCAGAGGTGGGCTGGCTCCAGGTAGAGGGCATTGAGCAGCTCAATGATGTCAACGAGGACCTGGTTGTCCCCATTTGCCCACTCAGCTGGCTTCCTGTCAGCCTCACGCTAAGACTGGTTTCTCTTAGTATGGTTGTGAGGTGCTCACAGCCATCCCAGAGGACACATCTAGGCAGACACAAGTCCAGAGGAAGAAAAGGGTAGGCTGGCCAGGCACAGTGGCTCACGCCTGTAATCTCAGCACATTGGGAGGCCGAGGTGGGTGGATCGATTGAGCTTAGGAGTTTGAGGCCAGTCTGGGCAACATAGTGAGACCCCCATCTCTATATAAAAAAAAAAATTAACTGGGCATGGTGGCACGTACCTGTAGTCCCAGCTACTCGGGAGGCTGAGGTGGGAGGATTGCTTGAGCCCAGGAGGTTGCAGTGAGCCAAGATCATGCCACTGTACCCCAGCCTGGGTGACAGAGCAAGACCCTGTCTCAAAAGAAGAAAAGAAAAGAAAAGAAAAAAAAAAGGTAGACTAGACTCTGAGTATCTCTCTTCAGAGTGAGTCAATATTTCCCAAAAGCCTCCACTCAGTAGACCCCCCACCTCATTGGTCAGGTCTGAGCCACAAGTACATTTCCAACCCAGTCCCCAGCAAGAGAAATAGACTGAGCATGCAGAGGAGTGATAGGTGTCAAAGAGTCAGTCACCATGCCCTCCACAAGCCCACAAGGGCATGCTCTCATTATAGATGACCTCCAAGAAATGCAACTCATGGGGTTTTCAGCAGATGTGACTGACAGGGTTAAATGTGGCAACAGACAGGGATCCACAATGGCTGCTCTGAGATAATGCTGGACTATGGGTGTGGAAGGCATGCTGGGTATCCACCAACATTGAGCAGGGCTGTGAACCACGAATGGGCAGAGATCAACTTCCCCCAGGGCCACCCTGACCGATACATGGAGGCTGGCTCTTGTAGGGCAGCCTGGGACTGTGTGCATGTTGGCACACAGTCCCAGTCCTACCTGCAGAGAACATCCAGTTGAGGCAAGAGAGCCAGGTGTCAGTTTGTGGGCAATTGAGAGCAGAGAGCTGTCCAGAGGGATCAGGCCTGGAAAAGTAGGGTGGGAAGAACTAGGTTAAGTTTGAAGGGGGGCTCAATCTCAAGAAGGAACATGGAAGATGTCTTAACTTTCTGCTGCTATAACAGAATACCTGACACTGAGTAATTTATAATGAACAGAAATTTACTTCTCACAGTTCTGGAGGCTGGAAAGTCCAAAATCAAGGCACCGGCATCTGACGAGGGCTTTCTTTCTGTGTCTTCACAGAGTGGAAGAGCAGAAAAGAGAGGAACCTACTCCTGCAAGCCCTTTTTATAACAACATAATCCATTCGTGAGAATGGAGCCCTCATGACTTACACACGTCTCATTAGGACCCACATCCCAACACTATTGCATTGGCCATTACGTTTCAACATGACTTTTGGAGGGGACAAAAATATTCAAACCATAGCAGAATAAGTTTTTTGGAGTGTTCCCCCAGAGGAATACATTAAGACAAGGATTCCAGTGCAAATAGTGCATACATGTTTCAGTTATCTATTGCTGGGCAATGAACCACCCCAACACTTGGTGGCTTAAAACAAACAACCATTATTTGCTCACAATTTTACAACTTGAGCATCAGCTAGGGCAGCTCAAGTGGGGCTGGAAGAATTGTTTTCTAAAGAGCTAGCAAGTTGGTGCAGGCTGTTGCCTGGCAGCTTGACAGCGGCTATGCAGGCCTCTCCATGCGGTTGCCTGGACTCCCCCAACAGCACAGTGACTGGGTTCCAAGGCAGATGAAGTGGAAGCCACCATGCCTCTAAAGGTCTAGGCCCAGAACCGGCACAGCATCATGTTGCCACGTGCTATTGCTCAAAACCATCCCAGGCCCAGCCCAGGTTCAAAGGAATGGAGAAAGACACTTTGTTAGTTTGCTAGGGCTGCCTTAGTAAAGTGCCACACAGACTGAGTGGCTTTTTTTTTTTTTTTTTTTTTCTTTGACAGTGTCTTGCTCTGTCGTACAGGCTGGAGTGTAGTGGTGTGATCTCGGCTCACTGCAACCTCCGACTCCTGGGCTCAAACGATTCTCCGCCTCAGCCTCCCGAGTAGCTGGGATTACAGGCGCCCGCCATCATGCCCGGCTAATTTTTGTATTTTTAGTAGAGACGGGGTTTCACCATGTTGGCCAGGCTGGTCTCGAACTCCTGACCTCAAGTGATCCATCCACCTTAGCCTCCCAAAGTGTTGGGATTACAGGCATAAGCCACCACGCCTGGCTAATACTGAGTGACTTTAAACAATAGAAATTCATTCTGTCACAGTTCTGAAGGCCAGAAGTCTGAATCCAAGAGGTCAACAGGGTTGGTTCCTCCATGGGGGTTCTGAGGAAGAATCTGTCCCAGGCTTCTTTCCTGGCTTCTGTGGTTGCCAGCAATCCTTGGCATTCCTCGGTTTCAGCAGCATCACCTCATCTCCACCTCTGCAGTCACGTGGTGTGTCTGTGCATCTGTCTCTGCCTCTTTGCATGGCCTTCTTCTCTCTTTGTGTTTGTGTGTCTCTGTGCCCACATTTCCTCTCCTAACAAGTACATTCGTCATTAGATTCAGGGCTGCTCGCCCTAATCCAGTATGACCTCATCTGAACTTGATTACATCTGCAAACAGCCTGTTTCCAAACGAAGTCATATTTACAGGTACTGGGGATTGAGACCTCAACATATCTTTTTGTGGGACACAATTCAATCCATAACAACACCCTATCTCTTAGTAGGGGGGATGACAAAGAATTTGCAACCATCGCTATTCCACCCCAATCAGAATGATCCCAGGAAAGGAAGCAAGGAAGCCAGCAGAGAAGGGAAGGAAGCCAAGAAAGCTTATGTAATCAAGGCAGCTGTTACTGTGGGCAACTGGGGCTCAATCCTACCGGGGATCTCTGGGAGATGGCGTAGAACACGCCTCAAAGTTTCCCCAACAGAAGGATGAGGCAGCTGGAGTATTTATCTGCTGATCCCCCCGTCACGGCTGCATTTCTGGCCTGCCCTGTGTGCAGAAAGAGTGCACAGCCAGCAAAACTCCCTCAGGCCGAGGCATGGGTGTTTGAGCGCAGAGGCTAGGCTACAGGCAGGCGGGTGGGGCACCAAAAGTGTCTGCTACAAAGAGCAGGTCAAGACAAGCCACCAGGAGGAGCAGAGATGTCCCCTGGCAAAATTCCAATCCCACAGGTTGAACCACTAGCGAGGGTTGCGGGGTACATGGGGCTACAGAAATGAACCCTAGGGGCCACCCCACAACCATGTAGCTAGGGAACCAAGGCAACCAAGCTCCAGGCTGAGGCTTAAGGGAGCAGCTTCCCAGCCTGGGAAGACAGAGCGGGGCAGTGGGGAGCTGGGTCCGCCACAACCACATCCCCTACTGTGGGGGCTAAAGTCCAAGACTGGAGCATGGCTGGGCCTCGGCGTTCACCCTAGCAGCTTTTCCTGCCCAAAACAGTTCTTCTGACCCAAGTCTCAGGAAAAAAGAGGAGGCGGGAGGCCACAGAGAAGCAGGCTGAATGTTTTTCGCTCTCTGTTTGTCACCTCCCCTTGCTCACCCCACAAACCCTCGCAGGCTCTCATGGCCTGCAAAGCCGCCTGCAGAAATCACAACCATGAGTTTCTCATGAATGATTTTAAATGATTCTTGCTCTGTCCATGGAGGGAAATCACTTATTGAAAATCCAGCAAAAGCCTGGCCAACTGAGGGCTGCTCTGACAGCATGGCCACTGGCGTTCAAACCACAAGGGGTCCTGGGAGAGAAAGGGGATCCTTGGGCCAAGGCAGGCATGAGCCCGAGGCCATACCCTCAGAAAATCAGGCCACTGTGCCCCCACTCTGTGCCTCGCACGCATGGTCTCATTTAATCCTTCCAACCCGTCATTCGCTGGCTCAGTCATTCGTTATGCAACGAATAATCACCCAGCACTTGCTGTATGTCACTCGCTGTTGTGGGCCCTGGGAAACTGTGGTGAACAAAACAGATTTAAAAAAAAAAATCCCTGCAGTCAAGAGCTTACATTTTTGTGGGAAAGAAAGGTAGCAAACAAATAAATAAGCCAAACATGTAGTTTTATGGTAGTGAGTGGGAAGGAGAAAAGGAGACAGGGAATATAGGAGCTGGGGTTTGGGGAAAGGTTGCAGTTTTCAAAAGAGTGACCAGGGACTTACTTGCTGAGAAGTTGACACTTCAACAAAGACCTTGAGCAGTGCAGGAAGGAGCCCTGCAGACAATACAGAAAGAGCAGGCCAGGGAACCACATAACAGCAGAGGGAATAGCCAGTGCTAAGGCCCTGAGGGAGGAGTGAGCTCAGTGTATTCCAGGAACGGCAAAGCAGCCCATGTGGCTGAAAGGGAGGAAGGGAGGGGAGGTGAGTGGCCTTGAGCTCAGAGAAGGGAGGGGGCAGGAACCAGATCAGCCAGGGCCTTCCTAACACCCTTGACTTTCACTCATATAACACAGGAAGGCTCTGGAGAATTGTGTGCCAAAAGGGACAGGATCTGACTCGGGTTTCAGGGGATACCTCTGGCTGTTGTTTCCAGAACAGACTGTAAGGGGTGAGGACAAAAGGGAGGACCTCAGTGACCAGTCATTCTCCATATCCAGATTCTCAGAACCACGAATGTAGTCATAAATATGATTTTAGCAAGAAGTGTTTTTAACTTCACTACTAGCATTCTACAAAACCTACCTTCATTATTCTCATTTCAAAGATAAAGTAACAGGCCACTTGGTGGGTACTTTGACCAGGAAAGCTCTAGTATGAATTTCCCATGAGGCCAAGGAATATGAAAACCCAAATTTCTGACTTTTTTTTTCTTGTTGCTTCCTCCTTCCTTCAGGTAAAACACACACACACACATAAACACACACACACACACACACACACTTGTTTCATCCCCTGGTCTTTGAGTTCATGCCCAATTCCTTCTGGTCTTTTCCCTGGGAGGCAAAGTGGCATGAACCCAAGCTGAGGAATCAGATGGGCTGGGCTGAACCCCGGCTCTGCCACCCACCCATGGGCAGGGCAGTTTACAGAAACACAAATCTGGGCTTTACCTCCTCCTGTTGTAGGGTCCTTTCCCCTCCATGGCCCTAGGCAGTAGCCAAGCCTCCGTGTTCCCCTGCCTTTGGGCTTTATGGGCAGGGCCGCATCTGATGTTCTCAGGCACCCAGGAGCCAACCCTCCCTCCCAGGCTTTTGTTTTCAACTGAAACCAAAGCATCAAAAGGATTATATGAGATCAGCCATTCCCAGAGCCTGTTTTGTATACCGATGGAGGTACACGGACCCATGTGCGTCTATGGGTTTGTGTGTATGTATATATATATATATGTTTGTGTGGCGGGCGACCTTGCTGGGATAGACCTTTTTTTTTTTTTTTTTTTTTTTTTTGTGAGATGGAGTCTGGCTCTGTCACCCAGGCTGGAGTGCAGTGGTGCAATCTCGGCTCACTGCAATCTCCGCCTCCCGGGTTCAAGCAATTCTCGTGCCTCAGCCTCCCGAGTAGCTGGGATCACAGGTATGCACCACCATGCCCAGCTAATTTTTGTATTTTTAGTAGAGAAAGGTTTTCACCATGTTGGTCAGGCTGGTCTCGAACTCTTGACCTCACGTGATCCACCTGCCGTGGCCTCCCAAAGTGCTGGGATTATAGGCGTGAGCCACCACTCCTGGCGGACTCGTATTTTTTAATAATTATAGTTATGTATTTTGATGTGCTAGGAGAAACAAATGGCACAGCTAACCCATAACTTCACGAATATTACTGCTCAGGAAGAGGCTAAAGTATTTAGGGTTCTTCCTTTTTAAGAGAAAAAGACGATTATAAAAAGTATTATGTTAATAATAACATATGTGATACAGATACAGCAAATATCATGGAGGAGGTAAAGAAAAACCCGTGGTAGTTTGTCTCAGGAGAAAGGGAGGAGATGAAGGGGAGGGCTTTCCACCTAGTTTTCTGAAAGGATTTTTAAAAATCTCCTTTTTAGGCTGGGCGCCCTGGCTCATGCCTGTAATCCCAGTACTTTGGGAGGTGGGCAGATCACGAGGTCAGGAGATCAAGACCATCCTGGCTAACACGGTGAAACCCCATCTCTACTAAAAATACAAAAAAAAAAATTAGCCGGGTGTGGTGGCGGGCGCCTGTAGTCCCAGCTACTTGGGAGGCTGAGGCAGGAGAATGGCGTGAACCTGGGAGGCAGAGCTTGCAGTGAGCCAAGATTGCACCACTGCACTCCAGCCTGGGCAACAGTGCAAGACTCCGTCTCAAAAAAAAAAAAATCTCGTTTTCAGGCCAGGCACAGTGGCTCACGCCTGTAATCCCAGCACTTTGAGAGGCTGAGACAGGAGGATCGCTTGAACCCAGGAATTCGAGACCAGCCTAAGCAACATAACAAGACCTTCATCTCTACAAAAAATTTAAAAATTAGCCAGGTGTAATACACACGCCTGTATTCCCAGCTACTCAGGAGGCTGAGGTGGGAGAATCGTTTGGGCCTGGGCGTTCGAGGCTGCAGTGAGCCGTGATCATGTCACTGCATTCCAGCCTGGGTGACAGAGTGGGACCCTGTCTGGAAAAAAAAAAAAAAAAGAGGCCTGGCATGGTGGCTTACTCCTGTAATCCCAGAACTTTGGGAAGCCAAGGCCCGGGGATAACCTGAGGTCAGGAGTTCGAGACCAGCCTGGACAACATAGTGAATCCCCGTCTCTACTAAAAATACAAAAATTAGCCAGGCATGGTGGCGGGGGCCTGTAATCCCAGTTACTCGGGAGGCTGAGGCATGAGCATCACTTGAACCCAGGATGCGGAGGTTGCATTGAGCCAAGATGGCACCACTGCACTCCAGCCTGGGGGATAGAGTAAGACTCTGTCTCAAAAAAAAAAAAAAAAAAAAAAAGATCCTTTTAATATAATGGAAGAACAAGCACACTGTTCTAGAACATTAGCAAATATAGACCATCAAAAATATTAAAATAAAAATATCACACTGTCACCTCCCAGGTATCCCCACCATCAACACTTTAGTGTACAGCTATCTTTCTTGTCTACTGCTGTATAACAAATTACTACAAACTTAGTGCTTAAAACACCACCTATTTATTACCAGTCCTGTAGGTCAGAAGTCTGGGTGGTTTTCTGCAATGGGTCTCAGAAGGCCAAAGTCAAGGTGTCAGCCAAGCTGGGCTTTCATCTGGAGAGGCCTGGGGAAACCCCACTGCCAAGCTCATTCAGGCTATTGCCAGAATT
Source organism: Pan paniscus (assembly GCF_029289425.2). Classification (NCBI taxonomy): domain Eukaryota; kingdom Metazoa; phylum Chordata; class Mammalia; order Primates; family Hominidae; genus Pan; species Pan paniscus. The sequence goes on from NC_073272.2 coordinate 41,632,992, forward strand.
CAGCTCCTCATGGCTGCAGGATGGGAGTCCTCATTTCCCTGCTGGCTGCTGACCAAGTACTGCTCTCTGCTTTTAGAGGCCACTTTCAGGTTCTTGCACATCTTCAAGCCAGAACCAGCACTTCTAATCCTAATTCTCCAAATCTCTCTGACTTCTCCTTCTGTCTTTCTGTTTTTTTGTTTGTTTGTTTGTTTTGTTTTGTTTTTGTTTTTGTTTTTTAAGACGGGGTCTCACTATGTTGCCCAGGCTGGTCTCAACTCCCAGGCTCAAGTGATCCTCTCACCTTGGCCCCCACAAAAGTTCCAGGATTCCAAGCCTGAGCCACTGTTCCCAACCAATCTTCCTGTTCTGCTACCAGCCAGAGAATATTCTCTGCTTTTAAAGGGCCCCTGTGATTAGATCAGGCCCATCTGTATAATCATGCCACTGAACATAACGCAGTCACAGGAGTGAAATCTCATCACATTCACAGGTTCTGGGGATTAGGGTGTGGAATCTTGAGGGGCCATTTTTTGGAATTCCGCCTTCTACAATATCTTTCCAGATCTTTCTCTGTGCAAATATATTTATAAGTACATATATGTATTACAGATACAATAAGTAACGTGTTTTTTTCCAGTCAGTGATCTCCACTGGCACCCTCTCACCTCTAAGAGGAATGTGTGAATTGAACCATACAAACTGTGGGCTCAGGAGCCATGGCAAAGATCCCCATCATTGAGCCCAACAGGGAAGCAAGCATGGTGGCTAAATGCCCCGGCTCTATGCTCCTTGGGTGGGTCAGCTTTCTGCTGACTTCCACAAGTCCCAGCTAGACTGGGCTCCACTTGGCAACAGTAATAACTTGCCTGATAACCCTCTGATATGGTTTGGCTATGTCCTCACCCAAATCTCATCTTGAATTGTAGTTCCCATAATCTACACGTGTCATGGGAGGGACCCAGCGGGAGGTAATTAAATCATGAGGGCAGTTACCCTCATGCTGTTCTCATGATAGTGAGTGAGTTCTCACAAGATCTGATGGTTTCATAAGGGGCTTTTCCCACCCTTCCCTCTCATTCTTCTCCTTCCTGCCACCATGTTAAGAAGGACATGTTTGCCTCCCCTTCCACCGTAATTGTAAGTTTGCTGAGGCCTCCCCAGCCCTGTGAAACTGTGAGTCAATTAAACCTCTTTCCTTTATAAATTACCCAGTCTCGGGCAGTTCTTTATAGCAGCGTGAGGACAGACTAATACACCCTCCTTTATGGGTTTACTTCCTTTTCTTTCCCTTCCTTTTTCCTGGTCATTTCTTTGTCCCCCCCATTGGTGCATCTTGAGGCCACCACCCAAATAAATGACTTGCACTCACATTCTTATGTCAGAGACTCCTTCCTGGACCTAAGCTAAGATAGAAGGGTGCAAGAGATTGGAGTTGGCATGAGATTGCTTCAATGTTTTACATTTTTTTATGCTGGCATGTATTCATTTATTATTAATGCAATTAGAAATCAATTTTAAATAATAAATGTTGTAAGAGGAGAAACTACAGCTGGAGGACAGAAGCCACTGAAAGAGACCACACTCTGCATCCTCCATTCCCTATCCTCTTGCACTGACTGAGACCCCACAGACCCACTGAATCCCACACCTGCCTCCACACACCCTTGAACATGACAATAGCAGGTCATCATTTCAAGAGGAGCCGACATTTGTGGAGCAGATACTGTGCAAAATGCACTGTGCATGTTATCTGTTTTACATACTTGGGGCACATGCATTTATCTCCCTTCTCCCTCCCAAGATCCCTATAATAGGATGGTGTAGGAACAAAAAAAATATAAAGCCACAATAAGGAAGGGGAGGTGTCAGCAGATGAGAGATTTCAACGTGTTTCTGGAAGACAGAGAGCAGAAGGAAGGGTGGTGACAGGTGACACAGAGCAGGGAGAGCCACAGCTGGAACCTTCCCAGGCAGGGAGATATGAGGAAGAGGCTCCCGGCTAAGATCTGGGGGGTCCCTGAGGGCAGGAGTGTGCAGTGTGGCTGGAAACTGGACTGACCAGGGGCCTTCAGCTGAATTGGCTGGTTACCCTACCACTGTCTCCATCTGCCTGGAAGAGGGGGACAGAGAGAAGAACCAGGAGCAAGCTTCTTGGTTTCTTGTTTTGGTTTTGTTTTGTTTTGTTTTGTTTTGTGATGGTGTCTCACTCTGTCGCCCAGGCTGGAGTGCAGTTGCTCAATCTCGGCTCACTGCAACCTCCACCTCCCGGGTTCAAGTGATTTTCCTGCCTCAGCCTCCCAAGTAGCTGAGATTACAGGCGTGCGCCACTACACCCTGGCTGATTTTGTGTGTGTGTGTGTGTGTGTGTGTGTGTGTGTATTTTTAGCAGAGACAGGGTTTCACCATGTTGCCCAGGCTGGTCTCAAACTCCTGACCTCAAGTGATCCGCCTGCCTCGGCCTCCCAAAGTGCTGGGATTACAGGCGTGAGCCACCGTGCCCGGCCACTTCTTGCTTTCTTAGTCAACCACTGGAGTTTATGCTTACACTTCCTGACAACCGCAACAAGAAAAATGGGAAAGACCCTTTTCTGAAGAACTGGAACACATTTTTCAAGAACTGGAGCCGCTTGTGTGTTTATTAGTGCCTTGAAAGAAAGCTCCCCAACAATCCATCATTGGGGGGACCCCAGCTCACCCACCAGCGCTTCCCACCCCATGCACATGACCCTTACAGTCCACGTTCCTCTTGCTCCACAGGAAGTAGCAGCCACCATGGTTGCTCATCTAAAGAAAGCCTGCAGCATAAAAGAGAAAGACAAAGGTGAACAACAGAAAAATTGATCCTGGAAGAAACAGAGATAATTTAAAGCACAGAGGAGAACTGTTTAAAAAAGAAGAAAGCTTTACATAGTACCCTCAGAGAGATTTGTGAGGCTACTGCATCCATAAAACAAGAAGACGGTGCTAACAATTAGAAAGAAAGCAAGAGCCCTTGGAAATTAAAAACATGGAGACAGAGTGAATGATATCGATTGAAGGCCTAACAGAAAAAAAAAAAATCAAGAGACCCTTCAAGAGCATAGAGCATAAAGAAAGAGACAGAAAATGTAAGAGAAAAGATAAGAGACATAGAGAATCATTCTGGGAGGTCCAACATGTGACTAATAATAGGATTTTCTGAAAGAAAGAATATAGATGGCAGAGGGAAAGAGCCTGCAGACGGTACTGGGCAGGCTCTGTGGGGCTGGGTGTGACCCCTGTGCTTTGTAAGCCAGGGTGCTTTTATGTTTTTTTGTATTCTGTGTCGGTTTCCCTTTTGTCCTCTCCCTCCTTCCCTATTTAGTGGTCTCAGCTGAGCGAGGAGGAGCCAATGAGGGAATAGTGCGTCCATGCAGGGGACCCAGCGTTGTGGTATCAGAGGACCTGAAAATGAGGGTCCCCTAGGGGAAGGGGACTCTGGGGGGGCACAAGGTCAGAACTGTTCACTTCTCATCCTGCTGAGAGATTATCTTTCCCAAGCTAGGTCCTAGAGGCCCTAGGTTTTGTCTAAAAAAGGAAAGCCTGGGTTTTCCCTTACAAGCTATCTTGTGGGTAGGGAAGTCAACTTCTTCTACACGTCTTCTATCCAGAGGGCACTAAGGTCAGTAGATGGACCTAATAGGAATTGATTGGAGCAGAAATTATTTTAAAAAAACCTTTTTAACCACGTTTTTGATACTGGAATGGGATGTCTGCCGAAGGACTGAGCCCCCTGTCACTGAAGGTATTTAGGCAGAACTCATACAAACATCTGTCAGGAAAACTGTAAAAGGACTTGGAACCCTAAAATAAACAAATTCACAGACAGAAAGTAGAATAGAGGTTACCAGGGACTGGGGCAAGGGAGAACGAGGAGTTTTTGTTTAATAGGTATAGAGTTTCTGTTTGAGATAAGGAAAAGTTCTGGAAATAGTGGTGATAGCTACACAGCATTGTCAACAGACGTAATGTCACTGAAATGTACACCCAAAGATGGTTAAGACCGTCAGTTTTGTGTTATGTATATTTTACCCCAATTTTCAAAATAAAAAACAAAAAGAGGCCGGGCTCACATTATAATCCCAGCATTTTGGGAGGCCAAGGTGGGTGAATCACGAGGTCAGGAATTCGAGACCAGCCTGGACAACATGGTGAAACCCCATCTCTACTAAAAACACAAAAAATTAGCTGGGCACAATGGCGGGCACCTGTAATCCCAGCTACTCGGGAGGCTGAGGCAGGAGAATCATTTGAACCCAGGAGGCAGAGGTTGCACTGAGCCGAGATCGTGCCACTGCACTCCAGCCAGGGCACCAGAGCAAGACTCCATCTCGAAAAAAAAAAAAAAGAAAAGAAAGGAATTGGAGCTCACATACACTGCTGGTGGGGATGAAAAATAGTACAACCACTGTGGAAAACAGTCTGGCAGTTTCTCAGTGAGTTAAACATAGAGTTGCCATATGACCCAACAATTGCACTCCTAGGTATAGACACAAGAGAAATGAAAACATACATCCTGGCTGGGCACAGTGGCTCACGCCTGTAATCCCAGCACTTTGGGTGGCCGAGGCAGGGGGATCACCTGAGGTCAGGAGTTCAAGATCACCCTGGCCAACATAGCAAAACCCCGTCTCTACTAAAAATACAAAACTTAGCCAAGCACGGTGGCAGGCACCTGTAATCCCAGCTACTGGGGAGGCTGAGGCAGAAGAATTGCTTGAAACGGGGAGGCGGAGGTTGCAGTGAGATGAGATCGTGCCACTGCACTCCAGCCCAGGCGATATACATTCACACAAAACGTTTATACAAATGCTCATAGCAGCATTATCCACAATAGCCAAAAAGTGAAAACAACCCAAATATCCACTAATAGATCAATGGGTAAACAAAATGTGGTGCATCCATACAATGGAATATGATTCAGCCATAAAAAGGAATGAAGTACTGATGCACACTACAGCATGGATGGACCTTGGAAACACTGCTGAGCTAAAGAAGCCAGATAAAAAATGCCATAATTGGCCGGGCGCGGTGGCTCACGCCTGTAATCCCAGCACTTTGGGAGGCCGAGGCGGGCGGATCACGAGGTCAGGAGATCGAGACCATCCTGGCTAACACGGTGAAACCCCGTCTCTACTAAAAATACAAAAAATTAGCCGGGCGTGGTAGCGGGCGCCTGTAGTCCCAGCTACTCGGGAGGCTGAGGCAGGAGAATGGCGTGAACCCGGGAGGCGGAGCTTGCAGTGAGCCGAGATCGCGCCACTGCACTCCAGCCTGGGCGACAGAGCGAGACTCCGTCTCAAAAAAAAAAAAAAAAAAAAAAAAAAGCCATAATTGCATGATTCCATTTATATGAAGTGTCCAAAATAGATCAATCCATACAGATAGAAAGTAGAATAAAGGTTGCCTAGGGCTGGGGGTTTGGGGGCAAATTAAGAGTGACTGTTAATTCGTATCTTTTGGGGTGATAAAATGTGGTGATGGGTGCAGTGGCAAGTGCCTGTAGTCCCAGCTGTGTGGGAGAATCACTTGAGCCTAGGGGTTCAAGACCTGCCTGGGTAACATAGCAAGACCCTGTCTCTACAAAAAGAAAAATAAAATATTAGTTGGACATGGTCCCAGCTGCTCGGGAAGCTGAGGTGGGAAGATCACTTGAGTTGAGGCTACAGTGAGCCATGACTGTGCCTCTGCACTCTAGCCTGGGCAACACAATGAGACCCCATCTCAAAAAAAAAAAAAAAATGGTGATGGTTGCAAAATTCTGAATGTACTAAAGAAAACCACTGAATTGTACACTTTAAAGGATGAATTGTATGGTATGTGAATTATATCTCAGTAAAACTGTTTTGGGTTTGTTTGTTTTTTGACAGGGTCTCACTCTGTCTCCCAGGCTGGAGTGCAGGGGTGCCATCTCAGCTCACTGCAACCTTCAACCTTCACCTCCTGGGCTCAAGCAATCCTCCCACCTCAGTCTCCCAAGTAGCTGGGACTACAGGCACATGCCACCACACCAAGCTAATTTTTTTATTTTTAGTGGAGACAAGGTTTCACCATTTTGGCCAGGCTGGTCTCGAACTCCAACCTCAGGTGATCCTCCTGCCTCAGCCTCCCAAAGTGCTGATATTACATGTGTGTAATGCCGAGTTTAAAAAAAAAAGGGCAGGGGGAATAGGAGCTTCCTACCAAGATGGAGGTGGGGGCAAATGTGACGTCTTTCCATTCCAAGGCTCCTGGATGGATCTCTCATGTCTCTCCCTCCTTCGGGTTCCAGACTCCTGGAGAGCTTTCTCAGCAGCGCCTCATACCTTCCCTGCCATGGTGCCTGCTAGCAGCCAGGTTGGAAGCTTCAGCCGCACCAACAAGGTACAACCTGCATCACATCATCAGCCTGGCCCCCCGGGTTGGTTTGTTTTTCCAGGGCATAAATGTATTTTATGGAGAAATAAAATGCATAATAATAAAAAGGGGGAGGGGAGTGTTTCCACAGGCCCACATTTTATCCAAAGGGGCTGTGATTTGGCATTCCTGGCTTGAATATGAAATTATTACACAAGAATTGACTCTCGGTGTCTCCGATGCTCCCTGGGATGATTGCTTCTATAACTTATGGAGACAGCTGAGCGTTTGTATTCAAGTGATCACATAAATTAATATCCATATGTGGAAATGGTGTGCTGGGAGCTGGCCTGGTTTAAGAATGCATTCCTTGTAATGATCCTTGCACCTGAAGAAAAATGCCCATCCAGGGGCCCCGAGCGTAGGTCTGGAATACTCTCGTCATGGCTCAGAAGGTTTGAAGTAAAATAAGGCATGCAAAATGTTACCCCTTTAAAGTTGTGAAGAACTGGGTGCTGTTTTCAGCCATGATGTCATCAGAGGGAATGAAGGGAACTGCTTTATTTAAATAAATACATAAATACGCATGTGCCTTAAAATGTAATGTTTCGCTCCTCAGGGATGAGTTTAGCCCAAAGTTCTAATTATACGTATGGCAGCAAAGGCCTCCCAGTCTTCATGCTTGCCAAAAGCTTTTATTTTGCTACGTGACAGAAGACAACATTATTCCTTTCTCCTTAGGAGATTGCCAACACCATGCCAAAGGATCGACAGGGGTGGCAGCAGCACCAGCAGGAACTGCTGAAGGCCTTTGTGTGGGCCAGGCAGGGGACCGGGAGGTAGAAAACCCAGGCCCTACCCTTAGATCACGTAGGTGAGGCCGCAAGCCACAGCCACGCAAGGCTGCGCAAGCTGGGGCCCAGGGATCCATGGAGGCACGGTGCCTGGCACGGACCCAAAAATATTTACTGAATGAAAACACAAAAGAAAAGGAACGGAGTCATCCGAGGCTCCTTCCACCCTCACTTGCTCACTCATTCATTCATTCACTTATTCATTCAGTAAACATTTCTCGGGCTCTTACTGTGTGTCGGCAAAACCCTAAACAATCCTGACTCGAGATAAAGGGGTGTGAGCCAACAGAGCCCTCTCACATGGCCAATGTTTAATTCCACCCAATTCATTCTGGGGCCTTCCAATGCTGGGTAGATTTATAGCCTTTTCAGGTGATGGATGACGAACATGTGCTCAATAGAAAAGGATGGCTATGGGTGGCCCCTACAGATCTGGCCACTTCTTCCTATTCTTCCCCAGACAAGTCTACCTCTGTCCAGGGCAGCCAATCAGCCTCAAATGGGACTTGGCTGAATTTAAAAATAAACTGTTGCTGGGCACAAGGGCTCATGCCTATAATCCCAACACTTTGGGAAGCTGAGGATGGAGAATCACTTGAGCCCAGGAGTTCGAGACCAGCCTGAGTAACATAGCAAGACTCCATCTCTAGAAAAAAATGAAAAATGAGCCAGACATGGTGATGCGTGCCTGTGGTCCTAGCTACTCGGGAGGCTGAGGCAGGAGGATCACTTGAGCCCAAGAGATCCAGGCTGCAGTGAGCTGTGATCTGCCCCACTGCACTCCAGCCTGGGTGACAGAGCAAGACCCTATCTCTAAATAAATAAATAAAAAGTGTTTGAAGGCTTCCTTTTTGTATCAAGAGCTGGACAAACCTGGGATAGTGGGACTTCTTCATTCACACACACACACACACACACACACACACACAACCTTGGTTCTCCCATATCCATCTCTTCACCCCATCCACCTCCATCTCACAAACTTTCACTTTGCCTTTGCAAGGAGGACAGCAGACTTCTGAGAAACCTTAAGAAAGACTCTTCTAAGGTTTCAAGGCCATGGACTTTTCCCTCAGCAGCAGTAATGTGCTGGTAAATATTAAACAACTCAATCTCCGGGGGGTGGGGGGGAAAACCCCGATTGTAGCATTTGCTGATTTCTGTGGTGTAAATACTCCCACCAGGGCCAATTCCAAGCTACCAACATCACATCACTGACTGCAGGGGTTGGGAAGAGACATGTGTCATCAGCTCTCATCGTCTGGCAAGTGCCAGCTCCCACTTGAGAGCTTCAGAAACAAGCCTGGCATTTCCCAGATGCAGCACGAAAGCAAAGGGGAGTGAGGGAGCGTGCTCGTCGGTGGTCAGAGGGCCAGGTCTCTCTTTCCCTGGGACTCTGAGATGCAGTACGGTCATCTCAGGGGCTGCCTTGCTCCCCCCTGGAATCTGTTCCCATGAGAAGGAGAAAGGAAAACCTGCGATCACTCCAGCAGAACCTCAGCTACTCCCCCCAGTTTAGACAAGATTCCTGGCTTCTCTCTCTTCTTGCTCTCGAAGGACCCAAATGGTAAACACCTGGGAGAGAAGACTCCACACTCCAGAAAGTGAATTGTGATTTCCTTTAAAAGCCTATGCATTCCCACAGTGCAATATTTCATAATAAGAAAATGGGAATCAAAATTCTTCCCCACTAAGAAGGAACAGTGGAATGAGAGACGGAGAAGCCACTGAGGTGGAAAAATTGATTTGCAATATCCACAGCAGATTCGGCGGCTTTAAGAGCACCTGGATAAACCCAGCACTTCTGCCAAAGCCTGGATGTTTTTAGAGCAGTGTGCAGCTTCACTACGAGCGATTTGCATCCAAGCCATAAAGGATATGTGGCGGGTTCCAATGCCAGCCTCCAGCTCCTCTTCATTGGGGAACTGCTGATAATCTTTACCGGGCCCCTCTTCCTTTTGCAATTCCTTATGTGGTCCCAAGCAGGTTGGGACCACCCCTCTGGCTTCCAGCCCTCATAACTGGAACCTTGGTTTTTCCTCATGCACTCTGGCAGACTGTATGGTTGCTCAGCAAACTTTACTTCCCTATCCCCACTCCAACCCCTCCGTGGAAGAAGTATACTTCCCAGCCCCATAGATGTTAGATTCAGTTCTATGACTTAATTTGGCCAATGGAATACAAGTAAATGTGATCCGGCTGTGCACAGTGGCTCATGTCTGTAATCCCAGCACTTTGGGAGGCTGAAGTGGGAGGATGGCTTGAGCTCAGAAGTTTGAGACCAGCCTGGCCAACGTGGCAAAACCCCGTCTCTACAAACAATACAAAAGTTAGCCGGGCATGGTGGTTCACACCTATAGTCTCAGCTACTTGGGAGACTGAAGTGGGAGAATCACTTGAGCCTGGGAGGGCGGAGGTTGCAGTGAGCCAAGATTGTGCCACTGCACTCCAGCCTGGGCGACAGAAGTAGACCCTGTCTGGGGAAAAAAAAAAAAACAGTAAATGTGATCCAATTAGAGGTTTTTGATGTGCTTGTTTTGTTGGGCCTGGCCTCCTACACTCTCACGGTCTGCCATGAGAAGAACATTCCCCCGAGGTACTGCTGCTACTTGAACCTGGGACCGACCCTGGAATGAGAGATGGATGGTGCTAACCTAAATCCAACCCAAAGCCTGAAGGAGAGAAGCCACAGCCATCCGTGAGTGAGAAATGAGTGTCTGTGGTAAGCCACGGGGATTTGAGGTCATTTGTTATGCAGCTGGTTTGCAGTGATAGTTATTACATCCACTCCAGGTTATGTTTCTTTTTTTTTCTTTTTTTTTTTTCGTTTTTTTTGAGACGGAGTCTCGCTCTGTCCCACAGGCTGGAGTGCAGTGGCGCGATCTCGGCTCACTGCAAGCTCCGCCTCCCAGGTTCACACCATTCTCCTGCCTCAGCCTCCCGAGTAGCTGGGACTACAGGCGCCCGCCACCACGCCCGGCTAAATTTTTTTTGTATTTTTTAGTAGAGACGGGGTTTCACCATGTTAGCCAGGATGGTCTCGATCTCCTGACCTCGTGATCCGCTCGCCTCGGCCTCCCAAAGTGCTGGGATTACAGGCTTGAGCCACCGCGCCCGGCCTAGGTTATGTTTAAATATAGAGGCTTTACCAACTTGTTTCTGCAGAAGACTTGGCCACTCACCAACATGGTGTTGGAGACCTTGCAAATCAACTTCCAAATATACCAGTACTTCAAGGATGTATGCGTGCCTTTGGTTACAGCAATTACACACATATATGCTTGCCTGAATTAGCAATGGTGTTTGGTTTATGCTTTATCTCTGACAATGAATCATTTGTTAAGTACCTACTGTATACCAAACACTATGTGTCATGTACCTGGACCCTATAATCAAGAACTCACAGCTACAGTTGGGAACTCGAGTTCATAAAAAGGAGAATATTTTAAGGCCCAAGTGAATGATACAGAATGCTGAGAATTCAAGAGGGGAAAAAAGTCACTTTTAGGATTAGGGAGAGTGGTGGGCACCAAGAAAGTTTTCACAGAAAAGGAAGAAATTGAGATAACCCTTAAAGAAAGAGTTGGTCTCAGATGTAGGCTCAGGGCCAACATTCCAGGCAATGAGTCCAGGTGTGCTCATGTAAGATTTAAGGGGTGATTCATGGAACAGACCAGTTAAGGAAATGGTAAACTGAGCCAATTCACAGAGGTTTTCAATGTCAAAAGACTCACAACTCTGTTCTGTGGGCAAGAAGAACTATTAGCAATTTTCGAGCATGACAAAGCAGTCCTCTTATACTTTGGGTTAATCTGGTGGTAACGTGTAAAACGAGGAAGGTAGAGCAGACCTGGACATCAGGAGACCAGATGGCAGCCTCAGACAATAAGGCCTAAACACAAAGTAGAGACAATGGAGAAAGCTATGCTTATAAAATCAGAATAGGCCAGGCATGGTGGCTCACACCTGTAATCCCAACACTTTGAAAGGTTAAGGTGGGAGGATCGCTTGAGCCCAGGAGTTTGAGATCAGCCTGGGCAACATAGGGAGACTTCGTCTCTACAAACAATTTAAAATTAACCAGGCATGGTGGTATGCACCTGTAGTCCCAACAACTCAGGAGGCTGAGGTGGGAAGATCACTTCAGCTCAGGAACTCGAGGTTACAGTGAACTCTGATTGCATCACTGCACTCCAGCCTGGGCAACAGAGTGAGACACTGTCTTAAAAAAAAAAAGATCAGCATATATTAGAGTCAAAAAATCTTCTAAAACAAGTACTCACAAATATTCATTTTACAAATGAAGAAACAGAGGCCCATAGAGGTGAAGTCACTTTCCCAAGACCACATAATGAGTTAAGAGCTGAACTGGGAACAGAGTCCAGGAATATCAGTTAAGAATGCTAGGGCCTGGGCACAGTAACTCATGCCTGTAATCCCAGCACTTTGGGAGGCCGAGGCAGGCAGATCACTTGAGCTCAGGAGTTCGAGACCAGCTGGGCAACATGGCAAAACCCCATCTCTACAAAAAAAATACAAAAATTAGCTGGGCGTGGTGACAGGCGCCTGTAATCCCAGCTACTCAGGAGGCTGAGGCTGGAGAATCTCTTGAACCCTGGAAGTGGAGGTTGCAGTGAGCCGAGAGGCAGCCACTGCACTCTGGCCTGGGCAACAGAGTGAGACCCTATCTCAAAAAAAATCTTCTGGCCAGGTGCAGCGGCTCACACCTGTAATCCCAGCACTTTGAGAGGCATTGGCAGGCAGATCACTTGAGTTCAAGAGTGCAAGACCAGCCTGGCCAACATGGTGAAACCCCATCTCTACTAAAGAATACAAAAATTAGCCGGGCGTGGTGGTGGGTACCTGTAATCCCAGTTACTCAAGAGGCTGAGGCAGGAGAATCACTTGAACCTGGGAGGCAGAGACTGCAGTGGGCCAAGATGGCACCACTGCACTCCAGCCTGGGCAACAGAGCAAGACTCTGTCTCAAAAAAAAAAAAAAAAAAAGTCTTCTCCATTGAAGGTTTTGCCTTATTTGGGAAGGGAACCCCTTCCCAAAGATCTCTGCTTACCTCTAATTGACCAGCACTGAATCACATGGCTACCACTAGCTCTAAAGGAGCCTGGGGACTTGAGAATTTCACTTATGTAGCCTCTGTGGTAGAGGATGAGAAGGCAGAAAGGAGCTGGAATGGGTGTAAGACTAACTAGAGTATTTGCCTGATGCCAGCTCTCTTATCTTGTCGTATTTTACATCGTGACAGGGCTGGCTGCAGTGGGGTAAGAAGGAGAGGGGGACCACACATGTTTATCTAGACCAGAGCCAGGGAAGATGGCCACCTCTTTCCCAGATGTTGATAACACCTCTCTGGGGACATTAGGAACTGCTCAAAAGAAGGGAGACAAGTTGCTAATGTATGGTGGACAAGGAGAAAGAAGCAATGTAATTTACCCCACAACAAACTAACGATTACCAGGCATTTACTACTATGTGGTAAGCATTGTATTCAGACCCATATCTGGGTAAAATATAGAAGATCAAATTAAGAGAAATGGCCGGGCATGGTGGCTCATGCCTGTAATCCCAGCACTTTGGGAGGCCAAGGTGAGCAGATTGCTTGAGGTCAGGAGTTCGAGACCAGCCTGGCCAACATGGAGAAACTCCATCTCTACTAAAAATGCAAAAATTAGTCTGGCGTGATGGCAGATGCCTGTAATCCCAGCTACTCGGGAGGTTGAGGCAAGAGAATCGCTTGAACCCAGGAGGCAGAGGCTGCAGTGAGCTGAGATGGCGCCACTGCACTCCAGCCTGGCAACAGAGCGAGACTCCGCCTCAAAAAAAAAAAAAAAAAAAAAAGATCAAATTAAGATAATGGATAGAAGTCAAGAAAATGTCCTTGGAAAGAGGGCAAGAAAACAAAACAGAAAACCAAAAGAAGAGAACTTAATCCTAGGAGAACAGCTTAGGAAAGGGTTTGAAAGCAAAGCATGAAATCCTGAACAGGCTCCACCAGAAATAAAAGCAAACATTCTCCTTGGCACCAACTAGGATAAAAGATGCCCCAGCACACCAGGCTCACTTCTGGGTGGGTCCTTCAGAAAGATGTAAAAAGACCAGAAAAACAACTAAAATAATGACAAAGCTTCTTGAGCTATGCCCTGTGGTAGAGGGAGAGGTCTGGGTTTCCATCCAGGTTCCATGCCTCTTAGATCTAATTTCTCCAAATCTCTACAGTTCTCCGAGATGGCAGGTAAATCAAGACTCTGTCAGCTGCAAGCGATAGAAAACTTAAGTCAAAGTGATGTAAGTAAAGAAAGGGAATTTATCGGCACAAGTAACTGAAATATCCTGGGACAGGGCTAGCTTCAGGTTCAACTGGATCCAGGGGCTCAAACAATGAAGAATCTGTTGCCGGGCTCTACTCTGTCTTTGCTGGCTCCATTCTCAGGCCGCCAGTCATCCCAGGCTTATAGCCTATCTTTTTGGTAACCCCAATAGAAAGTGCAACTCTTTTTTCCACTAGAAACAGCAAGTTCTGGCCAGGCGCGGTGGCTCATGCCTGTAATCCCAGCACTTTGGGAGGCTGAGGCAGGTGGATTACTTGAGGTCAGGAGTTCGAGACCAGCCTGGCCAACATGGTGAAACCCCGTCTCTACTAAAAATACAAAAAATTAGCCGGGCGTGGTGGTAGGCGCCTGTAATCCCAGCTACTCAGGAGGCTGAGGCAGGAGAATCACTTGAACCAGGGAGGCAGAGGTTGCAATGAGCCAAGATCACGCCATTGCACTCCAGCCTGGGCAACAAGAGTGAAAGTCCATCTCAAAAAAAAAAAAAAAAGAAAAGAAAAGAAAAGAAAAAGAAAGAAAGAAATAGCAAGTTCTGAAATTGTCTCTCTGGGACCCACTTGGGGTCCACACCCACCTCTGAACCAACTGTTGTGGCCCAGGGTGGGGTGAGGGAGCAGGTTCAAATGCTCTATTCATCCCTCTTCTACAGCCAGGAGATGGAGTTGGTCCCCTCCCCACAAAGCACAGGGACTGAGAGTCACAGAGCAGTGGCTCCCCCAAAGTGTGGGTTCTGAATCTAGAAGGGGGGCCAAATGTTAAACAAGCAAAGCCAAGGCTGTCTACCACAGAGGAGTTGCCAAAAAAGCCATAAGTACCAAAACCTCCCCAGTCCATCAAAAGCTGCCATTCGCCTCTACCCAGCTACATCCAGTTTTGGGGATTAGAACCCTAGCTACATCTGGCCTTATCAAAGAGAATACCAGAATGTCTAAGCTGAAAAGACCCTTGCAAATCATCGCCCTCCGCACCCCTCAGCTCACCAGGGTGCAGAGAGGGGAGGAGGCCTGCCTAAGTGTGCAGGAATAGCTCAGCTGCAGAACGGGACAAGAACAGACCTACAAAATTGCAGCCAAGCGTTCTTTAACTTCCTCCTGCAGCCTCCTAGGGAATGGTGCATAAAGGACTAAACAAAACCCCAGAGAATGTCACCAGAAATGGGAACAGGTTCTGGCCAGCCTACTGTGATAGCTCAGTGAAGAATTTCTTTGGGGAAAACAAAATCCTCTTGGACTGAAGGAGGCTGGGGCTGCACAGAAGGCTGGGATGTCCGGGGCCCTTCCGGCCTGGATCAGGAACAGTGTGGCTAGGGACCTAGCATTTTTCCACGACAGGCTGATCTGGGTGGAGGAGGTCCAGAGCTGAAAGACCCCCTCATGGACATCATAAAACATACACCAATGAGAAAGAGCTGGCTGAAGCAGCTCAGAAAACCACACACCTTCTTCCTGAGAACAGCAGTCGTGGTATCTGATCAGTAGTACCTCAAAGGCCTACCACTCTGACCTGCTCCCTGCAATGACATCTGCTTCCCACCTGCCCCCAGGGAGGCCACACATCCCCTTCATGTTTTCACCAAGAGGGAAAAGATGGTCTCTCACCTGGCTTCCCTTTGATCTTTCCCTTCCTGGCCAACATCCAGGCCTGGCAGTAGCATTTCTCAGAAACCTGGGGACAAGGTAAGTTTATCTGAGCACCAGATCCATGTCAGGGGGGATGTTTTCACGGAGATGTGTTGCAATGTTCTTTATTACATGCTTTTTCTCTCCTTGTCTTTTTTTAACAAGACTCCAGTGGGAACACCAAATGGCCTCAGACCCTAAGGAATTTGAAAGGATTATCATGATTACTTAAGCAGGGGTTTTCTGAAACTCCCAGCCAAGTGGGAAAGAGAATGAAACTTCTAAAGTTATATCCCTTCAGCGATTGGTTAGATAAGTGTGGGGCCTGAGCAAACAGACAAACCAGGGGCAGCATTTCTCCAATTAACTCTTTCAAGGCCTAGAAAACACACACTGGAAGCCTTTGAAAGTCCCTCAGGGCACTGGTACTCTATAATTTACCAAGACAAGCCTTCATTCCTTAAATAAAAGTTCATGAACCGATCCTTTCTTCATCTGTTTTTATGCCTGCCCGATCCCCCAAAGCACTACAACTCCATCCATCCCAGGCCATCTCATTCTTCCAAGCAGAAAGCAGTCCCTGAGGGAGGAAGGCAGCTGCTGCAGGGCTGGCCAGAGACTGTCCAAGAAGTCTCAGATCTCGTGGCCATGAGAGGAATCCCATCTGCAAGTCACCCTAGTAGCGGAACCAGATGGAAGGCCTGGCCTGGTGGCCATTCTGGTCTGGCCTCCCAAGATGGCATCACAGGCCTCCCCTGGGTCTGAGAAGCACCTGTGAGAAAGCCTCAAGGCACATACAGCGACAGGAGCCTTTGCTGCAGAAAGAAAACTGCAGGAGACAAATCTCCCTAGTTCCAGAGATATCATCCCGGATCAACATGACAAAGGTGGAGGTGGTTGCTGGCCTGTGCCCAGGCACGCAGGCATAGATAGGGCAGGGAGCCCCAATGTCAGAGCATAAGAGCAGGGAATCTCTGCTTTCAAATTCCCATCGAGTTTGCAAAAAAGGAAGAAAATATCCCACAAAAAGTGACGCAAATTTGTGTAAACCCAAGGATTCAGGATCCAGAGTCCTGGCCTGTCTGTATCTGGGGGAACCCAGGTTAGCTCACGGGACAGGTTTTATCTTAATGAGGGCAGACCCAACCCCTGCAGCTTGGGTTTGGGCAACTAAAGAGAAATGGGTAAAAGACAATAATATAATAACTGTATAAAAAGAGGTGCTTTTGAATTCTGGAAACAACCCCTACAAAGTACGAGGGGCATCAAGACAGGTTGGAGCAATAACTTTTCCAAGAATTGACGACCCCCCCCCTGAGTCTTGCCAATCCTGGACCCAGGAAAGAGGATGGGGCGGGAGGGGTCTTAATCTGCCGCTCTACAGGCTTCCTGCATAGGCAACCACCCAACGTCAGTCCCAGCCCGCGCGCAGGGCTCCCTCCTACCCTACAACAGCCCCGAGGGGCCTCAAGTCCCACTGCCTGGAACCCCACAAGCCACCCCTGCCCCCGCGCCATTTCCAGTCCTCTGGGCGACGGGGGTCAATGTCGTTCAAGTAATTTCTCTGCGAACACAAGATGGCAGCCTTAAATAAATGCAACCCTGCGCAGCTTTTAATCTTACACATCATTAAATTCCTAATTTACACATTATGTTTTCGTGGGCCAACCCATAACTCATTAGTGTTGAACTCACGAGGTATAAAGACCAACGCACGACGGGCGCCGGGGCGCCGTCACCTGCCTGGGTTAACAGTTCCTGCCGCGGGGGCAGGGAGAAAGGCGCTAGAGGGGCGCGGGGTGCCGGCGGGGCCGAGCCCTGGGGGCGGGCGAGCCCTGGGTGCCAGGCCCTGCGCCGCACGCCACTCTCGCAGCGCTGCCGCCGGGAAAGTGCCGGCGCTGGCTCTCCCTCCCCTCCCGGGAATAGCGGGCGCAGGCACGCACATCCACACACAAACACACACACCGCACACTCACACACCCGGGTGGCCGCGCGGGGCTCCGAGCCGCGCAGGCCTCCTTGGCAGACATCTTCCTGTGGGAGGATTTCAAACGAGCCGTGAAAGCCAGAAACTACACGGGTTACAAACTCCGGAATCCCTGGCCGGCCTCGGCCTCCCTCCCCACCTCCCGCCCGGCACCCTCCGTTCGGCCCGTGGCCAGGAGCCCCACCAAAGGACAAAGCTCACACGCCGAAAGCGCGGGGAGATCCGGGGGCGCAGGGACTGCCCCGACGGCCCTTCTACCTTCTGACCCTGGGACCCACGGCCAAGTGCCGCGCAGCCGAGGTCGGCCTTGCTGATCTGTGGTGGCCCAGGGCGACCCGAAGCGCACCGGCTTCAGGGTGCGCCCTGGCCAGGGCGTGGGGTGGAGGGTCACGTAAGCCACCTGGCATCCGAGGGTGGCCGCCTCGCCCCCTCAACGCCGCTCTCCAGGGAAGGAGGCGGCGGGGTCACCAGGGCGCAGCTGACAGCCCCAGGCCCCGGCCAGGGCGCACCCTAAAGAAGAGGGAGGCTGCTGCCTGAACTGGCCTGGGGGCAGAGGGAAGTGGGCCCCGCGCTGTGGAAGGCCCCAGGCTGGAGCGCCGGGGACAGCTGTCCAAGCGGCGAGGGCTAGGAGTGGCCTCGCCTAGCGCTGAGCCGGCCAGGCCCTGGAGGTGCTCCGCGCCTTCTCGGCCAAAAGCCAGCTCCGCGCCGCTGGCGGAGTGGGAGGGAGGCGGCCAGGCGAGCGCCCCGCCTTCGTCGCCCGCGGTCACAGGGGCAATTACACTCCTCGCTGCAGACGGTTACCAGCTCGCCCGCGCATCCCTCTCTCGGCTCCCCTCTCTTCTCCTCTCCTCTCCTCCCCTCCCCTCCTCCGCGGAACTGCTGGCTCCATATTAGCGAGGGTGCCCTGGCAGCGCGACCGAGGCCAACTACCCCTGGGGACCCTCCCGAGGCTCCCCGCACCCTGCACACCCTCAAGATCGCCAAGGCGAGCCCACCGCACCCCACAGCGCGTCCCAAGGGCACCACAGCCAAGGAAGCGACTTTTGCGGTAGCGAAAGGGTGGCAGTACCCAGCTCCACGCGCTGCAAGACTCTAGCAGCCGCGCTTCACCCCAAAACTCTGCCCCTAGCCAGCACAGCTCCCCTAGCGCCCCAAATCCCAGGTGTGCCTGTTTCCCTGGAGTCCCGCCGGCGTGCTTTGCTATTCGCAGCTCGACGCCTAGACCTCCTGACTGCAACCTCCGAGGCCTTTGCGCTCCCAGGCGTCCTTTGCTGCAAGCAAACAGGCCCCCAACCGCCCCCTATGGTTTGTACTCTTCTGGAAGGTGTCTTTGGCGCTGTGAATGCAAACTCAGGCTTTGGATTAAGGGCTTCATTTTCAACTAACTGTGTGATTTGAGGCCAGTTTCTTAACCTCAGTTTCTTTATCTACAAAATGGGAGGGATATTCGTATAAGTGTGGCTACGAGGTTTAAAGAAGATATAGTTATATGTCAAATGCTTAGCACAAAGTCCTGGTGGTTAGCATTATTATTACCATATGGCCAGAACTGTGAGGACATTAAAAGTGAAGTAGGCTTTTTCCCACCAGGGGTAAGCCTCGCGGAGTCCTAGGACACATCCCACAAACCGAGGTGAACCCAAGCCACCGGCTACGTCTGAAGGGAGGACAGACGAGACGAGGGGCAGCCAACTGAGCGAATCACTCTGCCTTCCGCCTTTGCAAATGAATAGGGCTCTGTCTACAGCTTCCGCCATTCCTACGCCAGATCTGCAACGCCTAAGGCTTAAACTTGGCGCGGCGGTAAATTTAGCCTGAAGGCAGCGGCTCCTAAGGGGCGGGGATGTCTCCTTGGAAGAAGGAAAGGGAACAGGGTAAGAAAATGGAGTTGCCTCTAGGAAGAAGAATCAGGGAGAGGAAACATTCAGGGCCGCTGGCGGACCACTGACAAAAAGAAATCGGACGCAAAAGAAACCTCCCCAGAAGAAACTGGGCCACCGTGGGAGCCGTGCGAGACAGACTTCCCATCTGGGAAGGGCTGCCTACGGGTAATTGGGTTTGCTCGAGTTGCCTCTATAATTAATAAGTGATTTGACTTGGAGATTGGAAATAGTCATGAAAGGAAGCCGCGGGCGTAGGGGTGTGAGGCCCAGGAGCCTCCCTCCGAAATCCAAAGACCGCGGAGGAGGACGGTTTAAGGAACAGGACGAATGTGATAATATTGGCATCTAACCTTCTAGTGTTTGAGTAATTCGTTGCTTAGCTACTTTGGATAGGCCATTATTTTGCAAACTGGAAACATTTGCAAGTGGTGATATTTTGCTCTTGCCTGACGCAGGGGCTGCAAACCTACGCCGGCTCTGCTGAACTCTTCGAAATATATATGCATAAATTGTTCCTAATGAGACCATCTGTTTTTTATGGCCCCTCTGGAAGCAGGAGGAACCCGAAGCCTGCTCCGTCTTGCAGAAATCTGTGGCCAGGCAGGCCTGGGAAATAAATAGGGGAGATTAGAACGGTGTGCGTGATTTAACAATACGCAGAACGGCAAGTTCGGTGGTCGAGATGTGTGCCTTGATTCCCAGGGGTGCGGGTCATTTAGGATGACTCCAGACATGGGGGTTCCTCCTAGGAGGCCCAGGGACTTTGCGGAGTTCCACGGCACACACGAACCTCGTTTTTCCATATCTGGAACATCGCCAGAGCCACAACGCGAAACCACGAGCCTGTAGCTGCTCTGGGGACCCAAAACAAGCACCCAGGTTGTAGGTGGTCCCCGACGTCGCCCACTATCTAGGGCCTCCTTCTACGGTGGTGAAGGGAGCTGAACCTGGGCCACAGAGGCAGAGAACGAGCATCACTCCACCCCATACCCGGGTCAGAGCACAGAGCTCATTCCGGGCCTATCCCAAAGGCTGAGCTGCTCCGCGAGCGTCTGGCAGGCCCAGCGCCCCGGCCTGAGACCGCACTGAGGGTGGCAGGGCAAACACTTTTCACATTACCGCGTGGCTGTTAATTGGGGCAGTGCAAAAGACGCCGCGGCTACCCCTTTGCGGCGGGGGGGGAGGGGGGAGCGGGTCAGGAGTGGGCAGTGGGGGCTGCTTATAATAGAGGGACTGCCCTGGGGAGCCTCAGATATCGGTAACCCCCATGATTAATTCATAACTCTCCACTGCGCCTGGCACCGTCTCGGGTCTTTAATCGGTTCTGAATGTCAGCTAGGCTTCCCCGACAGCCTGAGCACTGCCTTTTGAATGTGTTGAAAGTCGCTGCGCGCACACCAGGAGACAAAGTTGCCATCTGCTCCGGGGACCAAGGCAACTGGGCGCTGGGAGGGGCCTTCCTCCCGCGGCTCCCGCTGCCCCGGGCGGCCTCCTCTTCCCGGCCTGCCCCAAAGCCAACACTGTCACCCGGAACGTCCCCGCCCCCCGCCCCGGGCGCATGCATGGTGGAAACTCCGGCTTGCAGCGAAACAGAGCGCTGCGCGCGGGCACGCAGGGAGCCTCGCGGTCACCCAGACCGAGGCCTATGCTAATGAGATTATAGGCCAGGGTTGTTTGTGTGCGCGGACGTCAAAGGGGGGGGCGCAGATAAAGTGTGGAAACCGGGATGACTTGGAGGGGGGAGGGGCAGGCAGGAGGGGGGAAGCCCCAGGAGAACAAAGCTCCTGGCCGTCGGCCTCCAAAGAGTCGCAGAAGTGACCGCCACTGGCTCGTGCACAGGCGGAAGCGGGGGAGGGCGGGGGATGCCAGGCCTAAAGCGCCTCGTGGGTTTAGAGAACTCAGAGAGGGCACCGGGTGGGGGTGGGAGGAAGGCTCAACCCGTAGCTAAATGTTTGGCCTTTGGCTATTTTTTTAAGGAAACGAATCTCAGGGAGGTCGGGGCGCGGGGGGTGGGGGCATCATCGCGCCTCGGAGATGGGAAGCGAGTTCCCCTCCGCTTTCTGGGAAAAGCCTTGTCCCCCTTCTTTCCCCTCCCCCCATCCTGCTGAGGGTTTGCGTTGACCCATCTCTCCGCTCGGGACCGGCAGGAGGACGGAGCCGCAGGGGGCTGACCACGGCCCAGAGGCGGCCCAGGGGTCGCGCTGCTGCCGGCCTGCGCTTCCGCACTCCCGGGTTCGGTGCGTCGCCTCTCGCGGCAGCGCCTCGCTTCTTCCAGACTGTAATTCCACACTCCCGCAAGCGCTGGGGCTGCGGAATCGTTTGAGGGAGTTGGAACTGCATCAGATGAGCACGCCGGGAGGTGAGATCGGGTAGGAAATAGCCGAAACTTTGAGTTGTGCGCCACCCCACCCCCCCAACACACACACACAGGCGCGCGCGCACACACACACACACACACACACACATCATTTACCCTCCCCCTTCCCAGCCGCCACCTCCCCCACCCTCTCGATTCTTCAAGGTTTGCAGCCCAGTCCTGTCATATGGTTTTGTTTCTGTGCTGCTGTTTTTTTTCAGACACGAAAATTGGACACGTGGAGAATTAGCCCTGCTGGAGAAGCGCTGGGTGCAGACTCAAACAATGGTTTCCAGCGCCGAAGCTGAGGCAGCACCTTCCCCACCTCCACCCTCAAATGGCAGCTGCCTCTATATACAGCGGGCACACCCCTTCACTACCCACCCCCTCCCCCAAAGCCTGGTTAGGGACCTATGTGGGCTGCACGCTCTGGAGCCCCTTGCTCGGACACAAACCCTAGGTGGGCCTGGGCTGCCCGCTGAGTAGGTCATTGCGCCTGGGATCCCCTGGGATTTAGAAGTATAGGGCTCTCTATTTTTCCCTAGGAAGGTCCTGTCTCAAAGATACCACCCCCAAAAATTAATGTGTAAAAACCCAACCAAGCTCCAGTCTCTGTGTCCTTTGGCAAATCTATCTTTCCTAGGGCATACTTTCCTAAGCTGCTGGGACCTTGCCCCCCATCTGATGAGCCATACGCAGGTGGTCTGGCCTCTTCAGAGCAGCTTCCTTTAGTTATTGTCTTCTCTAGAGGCCCCATCCTCCACGGCAGCCCTAATCTTAGCCCCCCAGCCTCTCTGAGCCCCCACCCCACCCCCACACTGCGCTGAGCTGGCAGCAGCCACAGCTCCCCCAGGCAGTTCCTCTCTCACTGCGCGGCCTGTGCATCTCGCTGGGGCACACACTCCGCACAGAAGCTCCCTCGCCTCCTGGAGCTGGTTTCCTCTTACAGGCTCCCCTTAGAGCTGCTGGGGCTGTGACAACGCCTGCATCTCTGAGTCTCCCTGCAGCGCTGCGAGCTGTGAATCTGCCTTCTCTTCCCTTCCTGCAAAGGTCAAGCTGCCTCCTTCTCTCGCAGGGCCACAGTTCAGTTCTGGCCTGCAGAGCTTCTACACTGCAACTTGAATATGGGAATGGGGTGGGCATCGTGCAAGGGAGCAGTCACACTCAAGCCAGGAGGCAGGGACAAAAGGGTGTGCGATTCAGGGAGGGAAACACTGAGGACAGCCCTCAGAAAGCAGTGCAGGATTTGCAGCTAAAGACTCAAAAGAGGGAGAGAAAACGAGGAAAAGGCTGTTATTAGGTCGTGAGTCCTGAAGTGTAGGCCTTTCTCCTCCCACCCCCTGGGTTGCCCTAGGGGAAGGCCAGAAGAGGCCTCAGGTGTCTGCACTGTGTCCTGTGCAGTTCCTAGGGCCATGCACTTCCGGTGAGGCTGCTCTTTACTCCAAGCAGGAGTCAGAAGCATGGAATTCAGTGGCCGCAGGAGCTCAAGTCGGCTGCAGCCCTTTCAAAGAGGGACCCCGAAGAGGCCTTTCTGCCACCCCAGCCCCAGAGAGGCTATGACGCTCTACAAGCAGCAGAGAGAATGATACGGAGAAAAATGAGAGGAAACGCTATTAAACTTGCTTCCTCTAAAGAGCGCTACCCACCGTTTTCTCTGAACTGTACCTAAAAAGTCAGGAGAGAACTCGTTAACTTTTGTTTGGTTTAACATTGCCAGCTTCAAGTCAACCGTAGGCCCCCCGAAGGTTTTGTAAAATATTTAATCTAGCTCAGACAATTTCCTGCAGTCCCTAACCAGACCACCCCACTTACTGAGCCGCTGCCAAAAAGGATGCTTGACTGCAGACTGGCAACCAGAGGCCTTCCAGTCGCCTGGCTGGCCTTGACCTCCACTCGAGGCGCCAGGAAAGACCCTTCCCGGAATCCCGAGAGACCAAGACCTGGGTAACCCTGGAGGTCTAAACCCGTGAGGAAGCCCAAGAAATGGAGTTAAAAGACCCTTTTCGCACAACCGATTGTTGTCTGTGTGACCTTCTGCGGCCCTTGCCCTCTCTGAACCCTCTAAAATGGGCATGAGGATGTCTCACCTTCCTCTGGGTGTTATGCATTTTGAAGCGTGGGCACTATGGGAGAGGCTGACGCTCTGTGTTCCCCAGCGCCCTCCACTCCCACCCCTTCACTGTTTTCTTCGACATTATCTCCCTAGAGAACACAGCAAGCAGGAGCGGGATCCTTCGACTCGGCTGAGTCTCAACTCCTTCCAAACGTGAGGCTGACGGGGAGAACTCCTGCTCTGCCCAGTTTCCATTCCCGCCTCCAGAATAACGAGCCGAAAACATGTGTACTGTAAATAAAGCCTGTCTAAATAAAGCACTCGGGTAAAGGCTACCGAGAAAACACTCCGCATCGCTCTGTGCTCAGAGCGTGAGTCAGCTTCCCAGCCCCGGGGGAACAATGGGGACCTTGCCAAGGGTCCCCTTCTGTCGACCCCTGACGGCCCCCAGGCCCGTTTGGGTGGCGGGAGTGCCGGCACCCTGGGACCTTCGGGCCCGAGGTTCGGGAGGGCTAAGGGCGCTCCAGGCGACCAGGGTTGGGGTCCAGCCCCAGGATTAGCGCGGCCAGGAATCCCTCTGCCCGCAGCTGCCGCGGAGGGGTTGAGGGTTAAACAAACACCGGGCAGAGGAGCGAGCCTGCCGGCTGCGGCCGGCGCGGCGCGGCGCGGCGCGGCGCGGGGAGGGGACGGGAGGGAAGAGGGCGCACGCTACCTAGCCTCCCGACGGGAAGACGTCTCCTCCCCACGTCAGGCCGGGCTCTCGCCCACTCGGCTGGCCGCCTCTGCTCCCTGGCCTCTCAAGTCTCAGCGGAAAGAAACGTAGCGGCTGCCAAAAGCACCCCACTCCTTTTATTGTCCCCATAAGCCTATACACGTACACTACCCACCCCCCCCCAACACACACACACAACACGCACACGTGTGCGGGAGACTCGAGGATGCCCTGCCTCCATCGCTCGCAGAGTGAGTACCAAGGCCGAGCGAAACGGCACCCCTTTGGTGGAGGACACAGTGTTGGGACCAGTGGTGGCCTCCGCGCTACGTCTTCTATCGCAACCTCTGGGTTTCCTTTGCAGAACTGCATACCCCAGAGCAGAGGCCATGTGGAGACCTGCGGCTTGGTCCCGACTGGTGCAGTGGCCTCTGCTCTGGTGTGGGCTGGCGGTTTCCCCGCGCCCGGTGACCTTAAGGGGGTTTCCGGAGTCGCGCAGCCAGCCCTTCCTCCCAGCTTCTCCGGCCAAGGCCGCTCTCGGCCGCCCAGCCTGGTCGGGCTCGGCTAGTCGGCTCCTCGCCCCGGGCAGGAGTGCGGTTGGTGAAAGCAATCGGGGCCTCACCCACGCTCTGTGCACACGCGCCCCGCCGGGGCGGGAGCCGGAGCCGCGCTCCAACAGCCTGAAATTGCCAAATGGTCGCTGGGCAGGGTTGGGGATAGACTTTAGGAACCGGGTTTGAGCTGGAGAAGACGAGGAAAACGAGTGAAACGGGAGAGGCGGGGTGGGGTGACGGCTCATAAATCATCCAGCCCCACCCTCAGGCCTCAGTGCAGAGGCGCCCTAGCCCCACGAGGAAGAGGAGGTTCACCCGGCCACTCCTGGCCGACCTCTGAGCTCTCCGGGAGCCGGCGCCCCACCCTAGGCTCAGGCCGCGCTAGGACCAGCTCCCGGCCCAGATCGTAAACCACCCGCCGGAATCGGCGGAAAGCCGCCCTTGGACACAGCGCGCATCCGCCCAAGGGGAAGTTTATTTATAGCTTGTAAACGTAAAGGAAACCAGACCGCGCTACCTCGCCGCGCTCCGGCTGCTTCGCTCCCCACCTGCCCACCAGGAGGGCGCGACGGGTGGAGGGAGGTGGGGTTTGGTTCTGTGCCCCCCTCCCCCGCTCCCGCTCCGCTGCCAGGGGAGAACAGGGTCCTAAGAGGCTGGCAAGCTTACATTCCTCTCGGGACGCCTATCCAGTGCCATGAAAGCCGGAGGGGGCGGAGGACAGGGCCCGGGCACCGGAGTGGTTAGGGTGGGGGTGGCCGAGCTGGCCCACTTGGCACGGAAGGGCAGGCAGGCCAGGCGCCGCGGCGCGGGATTCCACAGCTCCCGCTCCGGACCGGGGGAAATCCTGGAGTGCCAGAGAGCCCGGGGAGGGGGCGCTCCGGGAGCCTCTCCTTGAAAGGCGGGATGCTTTCCCCGTTCCTCCCGCGCACGTGTCCTCAGCAGAGCAGGCAAGCGCTGCGCGCCTGGGGCTGCGATCCTCGGGTGACAGCGACTGAGAGCGCGCCCTCTCCACCCCCCACCCCCGCCGTCGCCGCCTCTCCTGGGGAGCTCCAGTCTCCAGGGTGCGCTCGGGGCAGGCCCCAGGAGCCAGAGAAACGGAAAAGTGCCGGGGGAGGCGATTAGGAAGAGAAGACATTAAAAAGCCCAGCCCTGAAAGACAGGCAGCCGAGCTGAAAAAGACGCCTGCGAGCCCCCACCCCGCCGCCCCTCGCGTACTGCGCCCAGACGGCCCCTCCTTGTCCCGGCTGAGCGCACCCACCCCCGGCCTCGGCCGGGGCGAATTCTTGTGTGTGTGTGTGTGTGTGTGCGCGCGCGCGCGCGCGCTCGAGTGCCGGGAGGGCAGTTGCGAAACGGGCTCTTGGCTGCAGCGCGGCATAATGGAGGTGGCTGGAACAATGCGCGCTTTGTGCGCGCGGGGAGTTGTTTTCCACCCGCCTCGCCCCCCTTGCTCGGGCCGTATGGCACTTTAATCTCCGCCACGACTCGGCACAAATGCACTTGTGTCCTGCGGGTCACTGGGGGCCGTGCGGCTGGAGCCGCCCCCACCCCGACCCCCGCGGACCCCACCGCCGGCTGCCCCATCTTCCTTCCTGAGCACCCCCCACCACCACCTCAATTCCCGGCGTGGGCCGGTGAGCTGGCGTGGAAGCTTCCGGGCCCGCCGGCCACTTTTATTTTCCGTGAAGACGGCCCCTCCCCCGCTCCACGAGCGCGCGCGCGCGCGCGCACACACACACACACGCCGCCCGCAGGCCCCACACTCACCGCCCTCTCTCGCCTAGCCTCTCCTCGGCCCGCCTCCGCCCCCGCCCCCGCCCCCGCCCCCCCCCCGCCCCCGCCCCGCGCTCCGGACTCCTGCGAACAATAGTAAATGTCAACAGATTCCGCGCGGCGAGTGTCTGACTCGGCCGAGATAAGGGTGCGCGGTTGGCCCCGCGCTCCTCGTCGCCGCGGGGGGAGCCCACCCTGACCCCGGCTGGAAGGAACCGGCTGTGACTAAACCCGTGCCGGGAGAGGGGGGCGGGAGGGCAGGGCACCAGTCCCAGCTCGGTGGGGCAGCCTCGCCAGGAGACCAGGCCCTGCCCCGCCCCCACCCCACTTAACCCGTTGCCGATGGGGGAACCTATGGGCACCGTAAAAGCCGCGGGGTCGACGTGGCGGTCGGGCCTGCTTTTGGCCCACAGCTGCAATCTCCAGAGGATACCGGCAAAACGCTGATCCACGTGAGGACTCGCAGTTTTCGACCTACTGGGAGCCAGCACCTGAAGCAAAGGATTCGAGTCCTGATGTCCGGAGACTCATTAAAATATTTTTCTAAGCGCGCACACACTCGCAGGTCCTCCTCCTTGGTCGTCGGTAACCCACCACCCAACCGAATTAAAATTCGCAAATTGATTCCCACGCGTTGGTATTAATGGGTTGTTCCTCTTAAATTGTTGCCAACTTTGCTAATGGATTATTATTTAAATGATTTCTTTTTCATAAAGTACGTGTTGTTTTATAGATGCGTATTTACTTAAAGAAATCAACTGCATGTATTAACATATTAAAGAGAGAATAAAGCATCGGGGCCGGTGTAATGTACTGTTCAGCCTTACTTTGGGTGCTCTCGAAGATAGGAAAATCTTATTTGTTTAATAATAAGTCACTCATGAATATGCAAATGGCATCGGTGCAGTACCTCACTTCTGTCACTATTAATGAGTTGCAAATTAATGTGACAACAAAAGGAAAATCTATTTAGTGGAGGAACTCAGGTTCCTACCTGGGGAGATCACAAGCAAGCCTGGAACTTGAGTCTCCAGGCAGGAGAGGACTGGGGATGGACACGTACCTCCTCACGTAGTGTTTTCCTGGAGCCTCCACTATTGTTTGGTTTCAGGGACCTGCTTTGTCAGGAACCCCTTAAAATTCCTGCTCCAGACCAGAGGAAGAAAGGCTGCTCCAGGGTAATTAGGGCCAAGTGTGATTAATGGAAATCAACCCACAGTTTGAAGTAAAGCAGTTGGCCAAGCAGATTTTGGGGGGTCTCCTCCCCCCAGCTTAAAGATTCCCCAAAGCCTTTTTGACCTCTGTTGCTTTGGACAGGGTTGAGGACGTAAATAGCGAATTAGCCCTCACAGGCCTGATCACAGGTATTAAGACAGCACCCTATGCACTTGAATTTTACGAGGTGACTTTGCTGATGGGAGATTTAAGAGCAGATCAGCTCATTTTCCTGCCGACCTACTTCCCAGAGGTTACAGACTGAAGTCTGGTTGTCTTCCATTTGAGCCTTCATTCTTTTCTGGCCTACACACCAGAGCCTATTTTTATTTCATCGATGATGCTGAAGAGAGTGTTTCTAATTCAGTTAAGTTTGGAAACATCGCTGAGAAAAAATAAATGTTGAGCTGTCCAGAACTGTGAACGAATAGTTCAGGTGCCTGGATAGCATTTCAAAGAAGCTGTTTGACTAGGGAACCTTCTGGAAAGATGCACGTATTCGATATCTAACCTGGTTAATGGTTACATGGTTTTATACATATGTAAAAATTCATCAGGCTGAGCATTTAAGATCTGTGCACTTCACTATGTCTAATCTATGACTATGTAAAGCCACCCCAAAGCTTAGTGGTCTAAAACAACAATAATTTATTTTGCTCAAAAATCTGCAATCTGGGCAGGGCTTGGCAGGACAACTCACCTGTGCTCCATGCTGTCAGCTGGGGCAGCTCAACTGGAACTCCACTTTCAAGATGGCTCACACACATTGTTGTTGCTGGCTGTGGTTCTCCACGTGGGCCTCTCCACAGGGTGGCTTGGGCTTCCTTACAGCATGGTGGCTGTGTACCAAGCATCCCAAGAGAGAGGAAATGAAAGCTGTCAGTTACTTAAGGCCTGAGCCTGGAAGCAGATTTTTGGGGGGATTTCCCCCACCCAGCTTAGGTATTCCCCAAAGTTTTTTTGGCCTCTGTTGCTTTGGACAGGGTTTCGGACTGTAAATCCGGAATTAGTCCTAACATGCCTGATCACATGCACTAAGACAACACCCTATGCACCCTATGGCAGTACTATATCTGCCAAGTTCTTCTTTTCTTCCTTTTTTTTTTTTTTTTTTTTGAGGCAGAGTCTCGCTTTGTTGCCCAGGCTGGAGTGCAGTGGCGCAATCCGGGCTCACTGCAACCTCTACTTCCCAGGTTCAAACGATTCTCCTGTCTCAGCCTCCTGCATAGCTGGGATTATAGGTGCACGTCACCATGCCTGGCTAATTTTTATATTTTTAGTAGAGATGGGGTTTCACCACATTGGCCAGGCTGATCTCAAACTCCCGACCTCAGGTGATCCGCCTGCCTCAGCTCCCAAAGTGCTCGGATTACAGGCGTAAGCCACCGTGCCTGGTTTTTTTGTTTGTTTGGTTTTTTGTTTGTGTTTTTTTTTTTTTGCCAATCTCACTCTGTCACTCAGGCTGGAGTGCAGTGGCAAAATGGTGGCTCACTTACAGCCTCAACCTCCCAGGCTCAAGCAATCCTCCCACCTCAGGCTCCTGCGTAGCTAGGACTATAGGCGTGTGTGACTGCGCCCAGCTATTTTTTAAAATTTTTTTTGTAGCGATAGATTCTCAGTATGTTGCCCAGGCTGGTCTTGAACTCCTGGCCTCAAGTGATCCTCCTGCCTTGGTCTCCCAAAGTGCTGGGATCAGGCATGAGCCACTGTACCCAGCCTACATCTGCCATATTCTATTGCACAAGTAGTCACAGAGCCCAAACTCAAGGAGGAGAGGACATAGAACCCTCCCTCCCGCTTCTCAATATAAAGTGTATCAGAGATTTGGGGGGGCTATTGTTTTTAAAACTACTATATATCTCATTTTAAAAGAAAATAGAATATGTGACATCAGCCGGGCATGGTGCTCACACCTGTAATCTCAGCATTTTGGGAGGTTGAGGCAGGCAGATCCCTTGAGACCAGGAGTTAGAGACCAGCCCGGGCCACATCTCGAAAACCCATCTCTACAAAAAAAAACAAACAAAAAATTAGCCGGGCATGGTGGTGCCTGCATATACTCCCAGCTACTCAGGAGCTGAGGTGGGAGGATCCTTTGAGCCCAAGAGGTTAAGGCAGTGAGCCATGATGGCACCACTGCATTCCAGCACCTGGACGACAGAGAAAGAGCCTGCCTCAAAACAAACAAACAAAAAGAATATGTGACTTCATTTGTTGCTTCATGTCCCAGCCCACTTTGACTTTCTTCCACATCTCTTTTCTCCCAGTCATCAATGGGTTGCTATCCCACTAAATTCGTGTGGGTGTGTATAGAAAAAGACCATTTACATTTGAGTTTTAAGTTGTTATTAATTTATCAAAGTTCCAAATTTTAAAATCTAGACTTTTACAAGCCTTAAAATTTAGTTTATTTTATTATTATTTATGTATTTATTTATTTGAGATGGGAGTCGCACTCTGCTGCCCAGACCAGAGTGCAGTGGTACAATCACAGCTCACCGCAGCCTCCACCACCCAGGCTTAGGTGATCCTCCCCGCTCAGCCTCACAGGTAGGTGGGACTACAGGCTTGCACCACCATGTCCGGCGAATTTTTGTACTTTTTGTAGAGACGGGGTTTTTTAGAGACAGAGCCATGTTGCCCAGGCTGGTCTGGAATGCCTGGGGTCAAGCAATCCACTCGCCTCGAACTCCCAAAGTGTTGGGGTTATAGGCATGAGCCACCAGGCCTGGCCAAATTCAATTTATTAACTTTGTTATTTTTACATAAAATTAGAGCAGTCATTTTTCAGGATGGCTTTCTTTTTGTTTTTGGAGACAGGGCCTTGCTCTGTCACCCAGGCTGGAGTGCATTGGCACAGTCATAGTTCACTGCAGCCTCGAACTCTTGGGATCAAGCAGTAACATTTACAAATCAAGTAAATTAAATACTTAAATATTCTGAATATCTAGTTGTCTTAAATAATGCAACTCTGCTATCCAAGTCAAATTGCAATTCATTTTACCTTAAAATCACAAATTGTATACAATTTTATGCTGGAACCATAAGGATAATATATCAAAGTCTTTTTTTTTTTTTTTTGAGATGGAGTCTCACTCTGTTGCCCAGGCTGGAGTGCAGTGGCAAGATCTCGGCTCACTGCAAGCTCCACCTCCCGGGTTCACACCATTCTCCTGCCTCAGCCTCCCGAGTAGCTGGGACTACAGGCGCCCGCCACCACGCCCGGCTAATTTTTTATATTTTCAGTAGAGACGGGGTTTCATCGTGTTAGCCAGGACGGTCTTGATCTCCTGACCTCGTGATCCACACGCCTCGGCCTCCCAAAGTGCTGGGATTACAGGCGTGAGCCACCTCGCCCAGCCCTCAAAGTCTTTAATACACCCAAATTGTCGTAAACACTGGAAATTAAATCACAGACGTAGCTTGTTCCTGAACTTAACACCAAAATATCACTACAGTATATTTGATTCATTTCATCTTCTCCATATTCAATTCTCAACCTTCCCAAGGTTAAAAGGACACCCTCTGAAGAATGTGTTTTGCCATCTCAAGGGAGTTGAGGTTACTTGATGTAAGGAAAAATTTAAGGCTTTGGAATAAGCAAAAGAGATTACCGGCTATTTTTTCAATGGAATGCTTCGTGGGGGTAGAGGGGTAGATTGTCTGAGCCTACAGGGATATAAGTCTTTGTCTTTGACTAGGCTATTTTACGACTCTGGAAGTGTAGATAACTAATAGCAATGTGAATACTTCTTGCCTCTAGACAAGCAAATAACTTCTATCTAGGGAGGGGAGAATCCCCACCCCCACCCCAAAAGCCAGTTTTGCATCCATATGCAAATTTATTTCAATATTCTTGATGTATAAATATGTCTTCTTTGAATTCATCTTTGAATTAGTTGTACTATCTTACCCATTCCCTCATTTAGTTAATGAATTAAACAAAATCTTTGACATGTGCTCATTTATATTTGTATGAAAGTCATGATTTTGCCTTTTTGGTGAAAATTATCAGCCGGGAACAGTGGCTCATGCCTGTAGTCCCAGATACTCTGGAGGCTGAGGTGAGAGGATTGCTTGAGCCTGGGAGGCGAAAGGTGCAGTGATCACACCACTATACTCCAGCCTGGGTGACAACATGAGACTCTGTCTGAAAAAAAAAAAGAAAAGAAAAAAAAGAAAATTATCCTTTAACATTGGTCAGGCAGGAGGTGGTGTCTCATGCCTGTAATCCCAGCACTTTGGGAGGCCGAGGCAGGTGGATCACCTGAGGTCAGGAGTTCAAGACCAGCCTGGCCAACATGGTGAAACCCAGTCTCTATTAAAAATACAACAATTAGCCAGGCATGGTGGCGGGCACCTGTAATCCCAGCCAGCAGCTACTCATGAGGCTGAGGCAGCAGAGAATCTCTTGAACCCAGGAGGCAGAGGTTGCAGGTTGAGATCGTGCCACTGCACTCCAGCCTGGGCAAAAGAGCAAGACTCCGTCCCAAAAAAAAAAAAAAAAAAAAAAATTGGTCAATAGGTTATCATTCCATATAGATAATATTTATAGCCAGCTATAAATTACAAGCCAAGATGCAGGATATGGGACCTGTAAATATTCAAGGAGGCTATTCCTATACCCCAGACAGATCAACAGAGCCCTTT
This sequence comes from Pan paniscus, assembly GCF_029289425.2. Lineage (NCBI taxonomy): Eukaryota > Metazoa > Chordata > Mammalia > Primates > Hominidae > Pan > Pan paniscus. Next base: position 41,665,329 of record NC_073272.2, read on the forward strand.
TTATCCTGTTTATAGTTGCTATGACAATTGAAGATCCAAGGCCATATCCTTCAGGTGGAACATTTTGCTCAAGCTCAGGTGCCCAGTTCAAGGTAGTTCTTTGTTTTTTCTTTTTTTGGAAACAGGATCTCACTTCAACACCCAGGCTGGAGTGCAGTGCCACAATCACAGCTCACTGCAGCCTCAACTTCCTGGACTCAGGTTATCCTCCCACCTCAGCCTCCCAAGTAGCTGGGACCACAGACATGCACCACCATGCCTGGCTGATTTTTTGTATTTTTGTAGACACGAGGTTTCACCATGTTGCCTAAGCTGGTATCAAACTCCTAGGCTCAAGCAATCCACCCGCCTTGGCCTCCTAAAGTGTGGGATTATAGGCATGAGCCACAAAGCCTGGCCCAAGGTAAATTTTTACCTGATTCATTCTAACCTCTTCTCTCTCTCAGCTCTGTCATCTAATGGGTGGAAAGAAAATATGTAGCTACTACCCATATTGTTGCAACACTTTTTTTTTAGAGACAAGGTCTTGGTCTCTTACCCAGGCTGGAGTGCAGTGGTGTGATCACAGCTCACTGCATCCTCAATCTCCTCGGCTCAAGCGATTCTCATGCCTCAGCTCCTGAGTAGGTGGAACTACAGACGAGTGCCACCACATCTAGCTAAATTTTTTTAAAATTTTTTGTAGAGATGGGGGTCTCACTATATTGCCTAGGCTGGTCTCGAACTCCTGGGCTCAAGCAATCTTCCCACCTCGGACTCCCAAAGTGCTGGGATGGTAGGCATGAGCCACCACACCTAGCCTAGCTGTCGCAACTCTTGATTGGATTCTAGTAACCTATTTACCACCTGTAGTGGTTTTTAAATATGTCCACAAGTTATTTGATACTCCTGCCTTCAAAAGGTGGAGCCTAATTTTCCTCCCCTGAGTTGTGGGCTGTACTTAGTGACTTACTTCTAATGAATAGAATGTGACACAAGTGATTGTACGTGACATCCATTATTAGAATATAAAAGGCATTGTGGCTTCCTCCTTGCTATCTGAGGGAAGCCAGCTGCTGTGTCATAGAGACATTTAAGTAGCCCTATGGAGTGAGTAATGTGTCAAAGAATTAAGGCCTTCTGGCAACAGCTATGTGAGTGAACCATCTTGGAAGCAGATCCTGCAGCCTCAGTCGAACCTTCAGATGACTGTAGCCCTAGCCAACATCTCAACTACAACCTCATGAAAGTCTGAGCTAGTACCATTTAGTACTAGCTCCTGAATTCCTGACCAACAGGAACTCTGAGATAATGAATATTTGCTGTTTCAAGCCACTGAATTTTGGGGTGACTTGTTACACAGCAATAAATAACGATAATAATACAGAAGTCAATCTTGCATTTGGGCATAGCTCTAAACCAAATAACACTAAACACAGTTCTGTTTTGCTCAGGAGATTGGCTATCCCTTTTCCCACCTCCAAAGCAAGACATTCACCTATTTTTCTCAACCTTGAGAACCATTTTCTAAAAGCCATTAGGAATAACCTAAATTACATTGCTAGGAGCAAGAGAAAAGCATGAACATATACAGCAAAATAAAGTTTCCGGCAATAACAGTGATGGTAAACTTGCAGAAAGATTAAAACAGTTTTAAATAGTTCTTTTGATCACTTTGCAGTTGAAAGTCAGAGCTTTGTAAGAATTCATTAGCATTTTAACTTAAAGAAAGGAACCATCCTTGTGGGTAGAGTCAAAACGAAACCAAACACACATTCATACCTTATAAGAAGCCGCCAAAGGTGTGAAGAGCAAAACTAGGATGATTAAGTTCTGCAGGAGTGAATCTCCCATAGGCATGCCCTGAAGAGTTACTTAAAGATAAAATAACTTCCTTTCTATCTGCATTAGTATTTTTCAACAACTGAAATGATAAAACATTTAGAGTGTGACCTAAATGACTCAGGTTCCTTCCTGTCCCAAGAGCAGGGACATTGCATTCTAGCTAAGACATTGTATTCTAGCTAAAGGAGTAGGTAGACCATCCCATATTCAAATTACTTAGTCCCACTCTTTCTGTGAGCTCAGATGGAAAAAGGGAAATCGTGTGTGTGTGTGTGTGTGTGTGTGTGTGTGTGTGTGTGTGTCAGGTACTTCCACAAAGGATTTGAGTAAATATATAACAAAAATGTAATAAATGGATAGAAAAGTATACATAGTAAAAATCCAGAATCAGGGTGAATTTAACCAGGAGTAGAAGGATGAGACAATACGAAGGCCAGAAGAGGAATACTTTTTTCCTAGCGATTTGTCAGCATTCAGTATTCATTTTTATTTGATTTTTTTTTTTTTTTTTTAAGACGGAGTCTCGCTCTTGTTGCTCAGGCTGGAGTGCAATGGCACAATCTCGGCTCACTGCAACCTCCGCCTCCCCGGTTCAAGCAATTCTCCTGCCTCAGCCTCCAGAGTAGCTGGGATTACAGGCACCCGCCACCGCGCCTAGCTAATTTTTTTATTTTTAGTAGAGACAGGGTTTCACTATGTTGGCCAGGCTGGTCTCGAACTCCTGACCTCAGGCGATCCACCCGCCTCAGCCTCCCAAAGTGCTGGGATTATAGGCGTGAGCCACCGCCCCTGGCCTTCATTTATTTGAACACTATTAAGCAGCTACTACAAACTAGAAACCAAAAATAACAAAAAACATACAAGGCGCAGCCCATTGTTAAAGATGCTTGCTGGGCGCAGTGGCTCACACCTGTAATCTCAGCACTTTAGGAGGCTGAGGCTGGTAGATGGCTTGAGCTCAGGAGTTTGAGACCAGCCTGGCCAACATGGTGAAAACCCCATCCCTGCAAAAAATACATACAGATTAGCCAGGTATGGTGGTGCATGCCTGTAGTCCCAGCTACTTGGGAGACTGAGGTGGGAGGATCACTTGAGCCAGGGAGGTCGAGGCTGCAGTGAGCTATGATCATACCACTGCACTCTAGCCTGGACAACCTGGTGAAACCCCATCTCCACACAAAAATACAAAAGTTAGCCAGGCGTGGTAGTGCATGCCTGTAGTCCCGGCTACTCAGGAGGCTGAGGCAGGGGGATTGCTTGAGCCCAGGAGGTCAAGGCTGCAGTGAGCCGTGATTGTGCCACTGCTCTTCAGCCTGGGCAAGAGAGTGAGACCCTGTCTTAAGTTAAATAAATAAATAAGTAAGTCTTTGTAGGTTAGTTGGTATATGTGCCACCAGAATTGTATATACCTGTATAGCATCACACCTGACAGCAATTAACTTAAGCATAGCTTAAGCACTCTTAGACTGAAGGGTCATGGTCTAAGAAGAATGTGTGTTTGGAGCTCCAAACTAAGGAATCTGGGAGTGGTCATCCCTGAGATTTATTCCTTATCCGTGAAGGACATCTGAACCCCCAGCCCATCCCTTGGAATGCAGGCTGTACAGCAGATCGAGGCCCTTTGTTTGGGGTTGGATGGAGGTTGCTAGGTGGAGGGTGCTAGGTGGCGGGTGCTAAGTGAAAATGCCATATAAACGGCATGCTTGTTACAAATTAAAGCAGTTGTCCTGTCCAGCCCACCGTCACTGGACCACTCCTCTATGTAAGTCCTTATCAATAAGCCCTATGTCTCGTTTGTTAGCTGAGTCTCTTCTTCAGCCTCTAGGGCATGGTGCCATCCCTATTGGAGTCAACAGGTGTCCAGCACGACAACATGTTCATCAACAAACATGTTCATCAAAAAGCTGCACTATGGGTAACGGCCTCAAGCTGGCTTTTATCCCAGTGCCTACCCATAGCAGAACGCGAGAAGAAACTGCGGTGTCCATACAATGAGATATTACACAGCAGCAATGAGAATAAACAATCTACAGCTACACATAACAACCCAGAGGGATCTCATAAACATAATATTGAGTGGAAGAAGCCAGATAGAAAAACGCACAGTGGCGGGGGACTGTGGCTCACGCCTGTAATCTCAGCACTTTTGGAGGCCAAGGCGGGCAGATCACCTGAGGTCAGGAGTTCCAGACCAGCTTGGCCAACATGGCAAAACTCCATGTCTACTAAAAATACAAAAAAATTAGCTGGGCACTTGTAGTTCCAGCTACTCGGGAGGCTGAGGCACAAGAATCGCTTGAAGCCGGGAGGCAGAGGTTGCAGTGAGCCGAGATCGCAACACTGAACTCCAGCCTGGACGACAGAGTGAGACCTTTTCTCAAAAATAAATAAATAAAATACAAAAGGGCACAGACTGCATGATTCCATGCAGATAAAGTGTGAAACCAGGCCAGACTAACCTATGTAGTTAGAAGTCAGGAAAATAATTACCCTTTGTGGGGAGGGGTGTAGTGATGAGAGACAGCCCAAGGAGCACCTCTGGGAGACTGGGAATGTTCTGTTCCTTCATTTGGGGGTGGTTTATGTACAATTGCAAGTCTCTTTATGAAAGTCTGTTGAGCCATACACCTTTTTCACCTTTTTCTTAATTTTTGTTGTTGTTGTTGTTGTTAAGAGAGACCAGGTCTCACTATGTTGCCCAGGCTGACCTTGAACCCCTGAACTCAAGCAATCCACCTGCCTCGGCCTCCCAAATTACTGGGATTACCGGTGTGAGCCACCAAGCCCAGCCTGAGCCATATACTTAGAATACTTGCAGTTTTATGTACGTTTGCAGTACTTCAATAAAATGTGTAAAAAAAAAAAAAAAAAAGTCCACCCTTCAATAGAGTGGGTGGGCCAATGAGGAAGGAGTGGTTAAGGTGGAGAGCGGGGAAAAGCTTCCTGGAGGCAGTGAGGCAAGCTTTGTCTTCACAGATAAGTCCACGTTAGCCTTGGAGGTGGATGAGGGAAGGTGTTCAGAGAGAGGGGAAGCCCAAAAGCAAAACCAGAGAGGCCAGAACAGTCTGAGCCCCAGGGAACTGTAAGGGAAGAGCTGCAAACTAACAGTGGCCAGGACAGAGGGGCCAGCCTTTGGCAAGCACTGTCAGAGAAGCTGCTCCTTCCCCATGCTCACCAGTGTCCGCTACAGAGTCAGAGCTGGAGGGGACAGAGTGACATTTGTACTCTCAAAAGCTCCCTCAATGGCCTGTCGTGGTGGCTCATGCCTATAATCCCAGCACTTTGGGAATCTGAGCCAGGCGGATCACTTGAGGTCAGGAGATTGAGACCAGCCTGGCCAACATGGTAAAACCCCACCTCTACTAAATATATAAAAATTGGCCAGGCATGGTGGCATTCACCTGTAATCCCAGCTACTCAGAAGGCTGAGGCAGGAGAATTGCTTGAATCTGGGAGGCAGAGGTTGTGGTGAGCCTAGATTGCGCCATTGCACTCCAGCCTGGGCAACAGAGCAACACTCCGTCTCAAAAAAAAAAGCCAAGCCCAAGCAGTGGGGTGGGTGGCGGGTAGCACTGGGCAGGACTGAAGGCTTAGAGAACCTCCCAAAGTGAGGTCCAGGCCAGAAGCAGGGGGGCGTGGCCTGCTGGGTGGTGGAGCTGGAGAGGAGCAGAGAACACGAAGGAACTCAAAGAGGAGATTTAGAAGTTTCCAAAGAATGTCAGGGAGCAAGGAGGAGCATGAAAGGTGGGGTATTTTTAAAGCTTCTAGTTACACATAAAAAATACAGTCAGTTCAGCTATCCATAAAGGCAGCTTCACTGAATTCTTAAGGACAGAATCAGTCATCAAAGGGATGCTCTGATTTCTCTCTAAAATAGGGCTTCTTAACTTGCGATCTGTAGATAGAATTTTGGGGACTTGTGAATTTGGGTGGGAAATATTGGTATTTTTATTTTCATTAACCTTGAACTGCAATTCTGCATTTCCCTTGGTCATGCATGTAAGCCACAAATACAGTTGTTTTAGCAGCACCTATAACTGTCACCATTCGAAAGCACAGAATTTTCATATTCTATTACAGTTGATGCTGATATCTCAACATACAGATTGCACTCACCACTAATTCAAAATCATATTTATCAGGCCTGCCATTAGATCTTATTATTTAATTCACAATTGATCTTTGCACATCTATTAGTGTTGTGGCTATCTACGCCATGTAACAAATTACCCCCAAAACTTAGTGGCTGAAAACAGCAACAATCATTTCTTTAGCTCCTGAACCAGCAGTCTGGACAGGGCTTGGCAGGATGTTTCCTATCTGCTCCAGGCAGTCAGAAGCCTCAGATGGGATGACCCAAATGACTGGAGGCTCCTTGGGCATCTCCACCAATCTGTCCCTCTAGGCAGTCTCCTGGCCTCTCTCTGTTGTCCCTTCAAATGAGCTCTCTGGCATGGTAGCCTCTGGGTAGACAGACTTCTTACATGATATCTTACAGTCCCCAAAAGAGTGCTCTGGCAAACAAGGAAGAAGCTGCAAGGCGTCTTCTGACCTATCTTTGAAGTTCCAGAATGTCACTTCTGCCATTTTCTATTGGTCAAGTAAATCTTTTACTAAGGTCAGCCTAGATACAAGGGGAGGGGACACCTCCCCTCTCACCAACCTCTCTATGGGAGAAGTGTCAAATAATTTGTGGCCACAATGATTACATCACAAATATGTGGTTTTTCAGGGGTTTTTTTGTTTTGTTTTGTTTTTGGTTTTGTTTCTTTCTTTTTTTTTTCTGAGATGGAGTCTCGCTCTGTCACCCAGGCTGGAGTGCAATGGCGTGATCTCGGGTCACTGCAACCTCCGCCTCCCGGGTACAAGTGATTCTCCTGCCTCAGCCTCCCGAATAGCTGGGATTACAGGTGTGCGCCACCACACCTGGCTAATTTTTGTATTTTTAGTAGAGACGGGGTTTCGCCATGTTGGCCAGACTGGTCTCGAACTCCTGACCTCAGGTGATCCACCCGCCTTGGCCTCCCAAAGTGCTGGGATTACAGGCATAAGCCACTGTGCCCAGCTGTTTTTTTTAGTATTTCGATAACTGTATTTCAATATAATTGGCTTTTTTTGTAACTCTATTCTTTTATTCTATGCTTTTTTTTTTTTTTTTTTTTGAGACAGAGCCTTGCTCTGTCTCCCAGGCTGGAGTGCAGCGGCGTGATCACTGCTCACTACAGCCTCCACCTCTCGAGCTCAAGTGATCCTCCTGCCTCAGGCTCCTGAGTAACTGGGACCATAGTTGCAGGCCACCATGCCTGGCTAATTTTTTAAAAAAATTATTTGTAGAGACGGTGTCTTTCCATGGTGCCCCGGCAGGTCTTGAACTCTTGGCTTCAAGCGATACTCCAGTCTCGACCTCCCAAAATGTTGGGATTATAAGTGTGAGCCACTGTGCCCAGCCCATATGATCTCATTTAAACCTCACAGCAATCCTATGGGGCAGGCATTATTCTTATTCTGGTTTACAGAGGAAGAAACTGATTTGAACCCAGATCTCAGTTGAAGGGTAGATCTGATAATTATTCTCTTTACTTTTATTTATTTTTTCCTACTACTCATTCTCAAGTTAACTTGTGATCTTCTCCTTGTGTGCATATGTCTGCTATATCAATTAGTACTAGGGTTGGTTATGTGACATAAAAGTCCTATAATAATAATTGCTTGACAAGAGTGATGCTGATTTCTTTCACTGAAAGATGTATAGGGCTGATATGGCACTCCATATCAGGGACCTGGTCTTGTATTGCTCCAGCATCCTAGGCATGATGTGGCTGCCTGAGCTCCAGCCATCGTGCTCACATTCCCATCTGTAGGATGGAGAAAAAAGGTGTTACTGTTTCATTTCTGCTTCTTGCCACTTGCCCTCAAACCCAGTGTTTTCTGGGATCTTCTCCCTGCGCTATCGTGAAATATATATTTGGTGTTCTCCCATCTCTTGGCGTACAACTCCTAAAATACTTGGAATCTCCAAAGCGTTGGTATCTTTTTGTATGCTAATGAGATGACTGCTGTCTGGCAACCCCTATGTAGCTTTGGGATAGGGGCTGGTCACCAGAAAGACAAAGACAGGATTAGAGGGTTGGGACTTTCAGCCCCCAACCTCTGGGGAGGGGAGAGGGGTTGAAGATTGAGTTGACCACCAATGGCCGATGATTTAATCAATCACGCCTACATAACAAAGCCTCCATAAAAAGGCCAAAGGACAGGGTTTAGGGAGCTTTCAGATAGCTGCACATGTGGAGGTTCCTGGAGGGTGGTGCACCTAACCCCATGCCTCACCCTATGTATCTCTTCATCTGTATTCTTTGTAATATTCTCTATAATAAACTGGTAAATGTGTTTCTCTGAGTTCTGGGAGCCGCTCTAGCAAATAAATTAATTGTACCCAAGGAGGGGGTCATGGAAATCGCGATGTACAGCCAGTAGGTAAAACAACCTGGAGCTTGCAATTGGCATCTGACATGGCAGTGGGGGCAGAGAGCAGTCTTGCGGACTGAGTCCTCGACCGGTGAGATCTGATGCTGTCTCTGGATAGGTAGGGTTGGAACTGAATTGGAGGACACCCAGCTGGTGTCCACTGCAGGGCTGATTGCTTGCTTGCTGGTGGGGACAAAGCCCCACACATCTGGTCACAGAATTCTTCTGTGTTGATTGTTATGGTGTGAGAGCAGAGAAAAAAGAGTCTGTTTTTTCCACTCACTCTCCCACTAGACGGTAAGCTCCAGGAAGTTGGGAACTGTGTCTGACATTGTACCCCAGGTCCCAATATGTTGCCTGACCCCTAGTAAGTGTTCAATAAGTAGTTCTGAAATAAAGTGAATATCAGGGTGCAAGCAGCTCTGTGATTTGTATTCTATTGACTGCCTCTGTCTCTTGCCTCCTGCGTCTGCTTACAAGGGCCCTTCTCCTAGGCTTTGCTTTTGAAATGCCACTGTCCTTCAAGACCCATATATTTTGTCACCTCTCTAGAATACATCTGCTGTGAGTTGAATTGTGTCTCCCCAGTAGTCACATGTTGAAGTCCTCACCCCCAGTACATCAGAATGTGACCAAATTTGGAAATAGCAGGTTGCAGATGCAATGAGTTAAGAGGAGGTCATGCCAGAGTAAGGTGGCCCCTAATCCAATATGAATGGTGTCCTTATAAAGAGGGGGAATTTGGAGACATATGCACACAGAGAGAAGACCACATGAAGATGAGGGCAGGGCCGGATGCGGTAGCTTACACCTGTAATCCCAGCACTTTGGGAGGCCGAGGCAGAAGAATCGCTTGAACCCGGGAGGCGGAGGTTGTAGTGAGGCAGAGATGGCGCCACTGCACTCCAGCCTGGGCAACAGAGTGAGACTCTGTCTCGAAAAAAAAAAAAAGAAGATGAGGGCAGAGATCAGCTTGATGTTTCCACAAGCCAAAGAACCCCAAAGACTGTCAGCAAGCCACCAGCAACGGGGTGAGAGGCACGAACAGATTTTCCCTCACAACCCCCAGAAGAAACTAACCCTAGCATCACCTTGATCTTAGACTTCCAGACTCCAGAACAGAGAGACAATAACTGAGACAATAACAAAGTATCATAAATATGGCACTTTGTTACAGCAGCCCTAGGAAACTAATATAAAATCACACACCAAGCCATTGAGAGTGCTGGGCTCTCCATTCCCCTGGGCCCTTTCTTTACAAGCAGGTAGCGAAATTAGCTTTGGACAGGGGCCTGTTTGACTTAGTCCTCTATGTAAGTTCCTGAGGAATGGGCATTGTGGGTCCTCCAGCGTGTAGCCATCTTTGCCTGATACCCTGCAATTCACAGATATTTGTGAATTTGGCAGTCACACAATTGTGCAGAGCCCCAGGACTTAGGCTGTGTTTGAAGTGGTAGTGTGACTTAACCACATTTTTCTTTCTTTTAATTAAAAAATAAAATCAGGCAGGGCACAGTGGCTCACGCCTGCAATCCCAGCTACTCTGTAGGCTGAGGAGGGAGGATTGCTTGAGGCCAGGAGGTGAAGGCTGCAGTGAGCCATAATCACACCTCTGCAGTCTAGACTGGGTGACAGAGCAAGACCCTATCTCAAAAAAAATAAAATAAATTAAAAAATTAAAAATAGGTCGGGCACGGTGGCTCACACATGTAATCCCCGTCTCTGCTAAAAATACAAAAATTAGCTGGGCATGGTGCTGCGTGCCTGTAATCCCAGCTACTTGGGAAGCTGAGGCAGGAAAATCGCTTGAACCCAGGAGGCAGAGGTTGCAGTAAACTGAGATTGAGCAACTGCACTCCAGCCCGGGAGACAGAGCAAGACTCCATCTCAAAAAATAAAATAAAATAATAAATAAATAATAAAATCAACAGCCTCCAATGCAAAAGAAGTAGTGCCTTTTTAACTGTTTTAAAACCAAGCAATACAATCCGAAGAAATCTTTTTTTTTCTTTTCTTGTGGGGTGGGTGGGGGTGGGGTGATAGTACAGCTTTCAAGAAAGATTTGTCTGCTTTGTGGATTGCCCGATTAAAATGACAGGAGCCTCGGCAACATAGTGAGATCCTATCTTTACAAAAAATAATAATAATTTAAAAAATTAGGCGGGCATGGTAGCACATGCCTGTAGTCCCAGCTACTCGGGAGGCTGAGGTGGGAGGATTGCATGAGCCTGGAAGATCAAGGTTGCAGTGAGCTATGATTGCACCATTGAGCAGCAGCTTGGGCGAAAGAGTGAGACCCTGTCTTCAAAAAAAAAAAAAAAAAAAAAAAGAGGAGAATAAGTAAACTTGGGGAAATGATGCAAGAGGACTGGAAAGGACGGATGTAGGTGTGAAAAGAGCAGCCCAAAATCCAGCTGGAGAAGAGAACCGAAACATTCTCGGTATTGGTGAGCTGGCAAATATAGCATACAGTTCCCAAGGTCAAAGGCACTGCTGCCTTGGGGTGGGGACCTCAATTCTGAAATGGCTGAGCCTCTTCTTTCCAGCAAGATGCTGGATAGTTTAATTAACTAGTTAGTAAACAAACAAACATAAATAAAAATGACGGCATTCCTGCTTTATGCTTCTCGGAGGGACCAGTGACTCTCCGTGATTTCTTTTTGCTGAGAGGGGAAGGGTACAATTCTGCACTTACTTTATTTATTTATTTATTTATTTATTTATTATTACTATTTTTGAGACAGGGTCTTGCTTGCTCTGTCGCCCAGGCTGGAGTGCAGTGGTGCGATCTCAGCTCACTGCAACCCCCCACCTTCAAGCAATCCTCCCACTTCAGCCTCCTGAGTAGCTGGGAATACAGGCACCACGCCCAGCTAATGTTTGCATTTTTTGGTAGAGATGGGGGCCTTGCCATGTTGTCCAGGCTGGTCTTGAATCACTCCTGACCTCAGGCGATCCACCCGCATCGGCCTTGGATTACAGGAGTGAGCCACCACACCCGGCCATTTCTGCACTTTTAACCAGGGCCGTCCCTGAGTCAGGCCTGGTACTAGGGCTGAGGGAATACAAAGAAAACTCTCTTCAGCCTGAAAGATCTTGCAATTTAGTGACAGACAATACAAATTCCTCCAGGTAGGTTGCCTGGGATACAAAGTGGCCAGTGTATAGAGCATGTACAGAGAGTGGCGGAGGGCTGAGAGATGGGATTGTCTCCCTTCTTTAAACCGGTAATTAAGGAACCCAGGCCAAGTCTGCCCACATCTTTGAAGGAGGGGCCATTGTGTGCAGAGGGCTGAGGAGGCCTTGGTGGCTGTCCTCGGGGAACTTAGAACACACCAGGGCAGAAATGTAGTGCACCTGTACTGCTCCCGGACCTGAAAAGAAATCAGCCAAGACATCCCACCCCTGCCCCCGTTTCCAGAAACTTCATTTTAAGCATGGTGGCTTAAATTTCACTTGATTTTGTTTTATTTATTTTTAGAACTGCAGGGTTGGGAAGGGTTTCCAAAAGGGCTAAGAGGCCGGTTTGAGGGAGAAGGTGAGATTTGGAAAGTTTTGCGCAGAAGAGATGGTGGTGGTGGTGCCGCGGAGGAATTTGAAGGGGAAAAGGGCTGTCGGAGTTTGTATTTGAGACCACACAGCCTTGCTGCCCGGCCAACAATGGCCTGGGTTTTGGCTCTTCTGGGGGCTTGGACCTGGGGGAGGAAGAGGAGGGCAGTTCTCAGGGAGGCATCTGCCAAACCCGGGTTGGTTTGGAGGATGACCTGGAGCGCTTCAGACATGAATACGCTATGAGGGGAGCTGACAGCTGGGATTGGGGGACGTGTAAAGGGGTGTACGGACGTCTGACTGGGGATTTCAGGAAATAGGGAGTCTTGAGCCTGGGAACTGCAGAGTGTCACATGGGCGATAGGCAGGGAGAGGTTGGAGTTGGATAAAGGGGAGTAGGAGGAGACTAGGCCTAGTGTGTGGAAAATGGCGCTCTTCCGGTCTCCAGAGAGTTCCTCTCAGAACACGATAACTCTCCCCACCGTACCCAGACACCCCCACCAAGGCCAGGCTTATACACACCTCCCTCCCAACCACCCCTTCAGCCTACCTTGCAGTCTGACATTAGACTGGGGATACACGGTGAGACAGACAGAGCCAGGTCTAACCAGTAAAAATAGGTCCAATGGGCCTGGCACGGTAGCTCACACCTGTAATCCCAGCACTTTGGGAGGCCAAGGTGGGTGGATCACCTGAGATCAAAAGTTCGAGACCAGCCTGGCCAACATGGCGAAACCCCTTCTCTACTAAAATACAAAAATTAGCTGGGCATGGTGGTTGGTGCCTGTAATCCCAGCTACTCGGGAGGCTGAGGCAGGAGAATCACTTGCAGTGAATCAGGTTGCAGTGAGCCATTGCACACCAGCCTGGGTGACAAGAGCGAGACTCCGTCTCAAAACAAACAAACAAAAAACAGGCCCAATGGAAGTCTAGAAGCAAAGGCAAGAGGGCAGGGCTAGTGGTTGGAGATTTTGGTGGAGAACAGGGGTTTTGTACAGGGCAGGGACAGAGGAGACGGGAAAGGCAGAGAAAGGAAGGAATCTGAGGGAAGGCAGAAGTTTCTAGAAGACCCAGGTGACAGATCTGTCAAGGACTAAAGGACCTAAGGCTAGACCACATTTTAGTCCAGAAAGTGGGGACTTTAGGGCACTCATGAGCTTTCAGGTCTAACCATGTGTCCTTGTTCTTTGTTCCTGGTTGCGGCTGTGTCTGATCTTTAGTCTACATGTTAGGTGTGGGAAATGACCCTGATGAGCCATAGAAAGTGTCAGGGTGGTGGTAGTGGGGTGAGTGTGGGAAAAGGATCCAGGACTCCTCTCTTTCACAAGTTGGTAGTTTATTTGTGTAAAAAAGAATGAAAAAAATTTAAATTAAAAACATTTTGGCTGGGTGCGGTGGCTCACACCTGTAATCCCAGCACTTTAGGAGGCCGAGGTGGACGGATCACCTGAGGTCGGGAGTTCAAGACCAGCCTGACCAACATGGAGAAACCCAGTCTCTACTAAAAATACAAAATTAGCTGGGCGTGGTGGCACATGCCTATAATCCCAGCTACTCGGGAGGCTGAGGCAGGATAATTGCTTGAACCTGGGAGGCAGAGGTTGCGGTAAGCTGAGATCGTGCCATTGCACTCCAGCCTGGGCAACAAGAGTGAAATTCTGTCTCAAAAAAAAAAAAATTAAGTTCATGTTCAACACTGGATTCACTTATTAATTTACCAGGTAATTAACCAAGACCTGACGCTCAATGAACTCACTGTACTGTTTCTCTGGGGAGCATTTTAGACAGAGGCTCTTGAAATGGTCTCCTTGCCCCTACACAGGTGTGAATAATCTGGACCAAGGAAGAGCACATTTCTGTAAACTTTTATTCCATATTTTCATGAGTGAAAAACTCTCCACAGATTGACACGAACGTTTACAGTCTGGTGGGCCCCAGGCCTAACCCACTTTGGAGATGGTTTTGTTTGGCTTTCTCAGTGTTTGATAAGTGTTATGAATAATTGTGAGGGTTCACATCAAAGTTACATTACTGGCTTCTCTTCTGAAGAGTCCAAAGACCTGGCAGCCCAGAGTGCCATTGCAGCAATGGGCTGGGGCAAAGCAGTGCCCGGTTCCTATAAACAGGGCACGTGCTGTTCAGTTCAGCAGTCTGTCTCCGCCATCCTCGGGGATAACCGTGAGACAGATGCAGGGGATCTGTTCGCTCAAGTTGCCTATTTACATGGCCCTGTGGTCTCTGCAGGCATTTCAGTGGGGTACCCTGGTTTCTACGCACTGCCTGGGTTCCCCTCTGTAAATATTTGTGATGTATATGGGGAAAAGCAAGTGTAATGTTTTTAAAACACGAATGCAAATTCTCTGATATTCTTCCCACAAAAGGTGGGGTCTAATTCATCTCTTCTTTTTTTTTTTTTTTTTTTTTTTGAGACGGGGTTTTGCTGTTGTTGCCCAGGCTGGAGTGCAATGGCACAATCTCAGCTTACCGCAACCTCTGCCTCCCTGGTTCAAGCGATTCTCCTGCCTCAGCCTCCCGAGTAGCTGGGATTACAGGCATGTGCCACCACGCCCGGCTAATTTTGTGTTTTTAGTAGAGACGGGGTTTGACCATGTGGGTCAGGCTGGTGTCGAACTCCCGACCTCAGGTGATCCACCCACCTCAGCCTCCCAAAGTGCTGGGATTACAGGTGTGAGCCACCGCATCCGGCCTCATCTCTCTTGATTATGGGCTGCCCTCAGTTATTGCCCTCTAACAAACAGGGGACAATGTGTGACCATCAAAAGTAGGTCATAAAAGGAAGTACAGCTGCGTGTGGTGACTCATGCCTGTAATCCTAGCTACTCAGGAGGCGAAGGCAGGAGGATCACTTGAGGCCAGGAGTTTGAGACCAGCCTGGGCAAGATACTGAGACCCCCGTCTCTTCTGAAAATTAAAAAATTAGCTAGGCATGGTGGCGTGGGCCTGTGTTCCCAGCTACTCGGCTATGGAAGGAGGATCACTTGAGGAAAGGAGTTTGAGGCTGTGGTAAGTCATGACTGAAACACTGCACTGCAGCCTAGGCGACAGAGCGAGACCTCATCTCCAAAAATAAAAAATAAATCAAGGAAATGCAGCTTCCAAGTGGCCCCCTGTCTCTTCTATGGATGCTTATCCTTCCTGGAACCCAGCCATCAGGTAGGGAAGAGTCCTAGGCCACACGCAAAGTGAAAGTGTTCCAGCTGACAGCCCCAGCTGGAATCCCAGCCCATACCCAGCTTCAGTCACCAGACATGAGTGAACGAATGTACCAGCCCCCAAAGGATTCCAGCTCCAGACCTTGAACCACCTCAGCTGATGCCAAGTGGAGCATAGGTGAGCTCTCCCAAGGGAGGCCAGTTCAAACTGCAGATTCACGAGCAAACTAAATGCTCTTGCTTTGAGACACGAAGTTCCTTTTAAAAATCTTTATTGAGATATAATTCACATACCATAAAATTCACTTATTTAAAGTGTACAATTAAATGGTTTTAGTATATTCGGAGTTGTGCAGCCATCACCACAATCAACTGGAGAACATTTTCATGACTTCCCAAAAAGGGTCCAGAATCCTCCTTCCCTCCACCCTCTCCCCTGCCCCTGGGAACCATTAATCTACTTTCTGTTTCCATGGATTTGCCCATTTTGGAGATTTCATATAAATGGAATCACGTGATATGTGGTCCTTTCTCACTGGCTTCTTTCACTCAGCATGATGCTTTTAAGGTTCACCCATGTCGTAGCACAGATCAGAACTTCATTCCTTTTAGTGCCAAATAATATTCTTTGTATGTTTACACTGCATTTTCTTTTTAAGCTTTTTTTTATTGCCAGGCACGGTGGCTCACGCTTGTAATCCCAGCACTTTGGGAGGCTGAGGCGGGCTGATCACCTGAGGCTGGGAGTTCGAGACCAGCCTGACCAACATGGAGAAATTCCATCTCTACTAAAAATACAAAATTAGCTGTGCGTGGTGGCACATACCTGTAATCCCATCTACTCTGGAAGGCTGAGGCAGGAGAATCGCTTGAACTTGGGAGGCAGAGATTGCGGTGAGCCGAGATCGCACCATTGCACTCCAGCCTGGGCAACAAGAGTGAAAACTCGGTCTCAAAAACAAGAAAAAGAAAAAGAAAAAAAAATCTATTACGTTATTTTATTCTTTTTTTTTTTTTTTTTTTTTGAGATGGAGTCTTGCTCTGTCATCCAGAGTACAGTGGCACGATCTCGGCTCACTGCAGCCTCCACCTCCTGGGTTCAAGCCAAGCCATTCTCCTGCCTCAGTTTCCCAAGTAGCTGGGACTACAGGCGTGTGCCACCACACCCAGCTAATTTTTGTATTTTTTAGTAGAGACGGGGTTTCACTATATGTTAGCCAGGCTGGTCTTGAACTCCTGACCTCAGGTGATCTGCTCGCCTCAGCCTCCCAAAGTGCTGGGATTACAGGCGTGAGCCACCATGTCTGGCCATGTTATTTTATTCTTAGTTTATTTTTTGAGGCAGGGTTTCACTCCATCATGCAGGCTAGAGTGCAGTGACGTGATCACAGCTCACTGCAGCCTCGACCTCCTGGGCTCAAGTGATCCTTCAACTTCAGCCTCCTGAGTAGCTGGGACTAAAAGCTTGAGCCAACATGACTGGGCACATTTTTCTTATTTATTCATCAGTTGATGAACATTTGATTTGTATCTACTTTTGGCTCTTATGACTAATGCTGCTTTGAACATTCATGTACAAGTTTTGGTGTAGACATATGTTTTCATATCTCTTGAGTGTATACCTAGGAGTGGAATTGCTGGGTAATATGGAAAGTCTGTATTTAATATGTTGAATGTACTGCCAAACTGTTTTCCAAAGTGGCTGCTTCATTTTGGATTCCCACCACCAGCAATGTATGAGGTGTCCAATTTCTCCATGTTCTCACCAACACTTGTTATTATGTGTCTTTTTTATTTATTAGAGCTGTCCTAATGGGTGTGAAGTGCTGCTTCATTGTGGTTTTGATTTACACTTCCCTAATGGCTAATGATGTTGAACATATTTTCTTGTGCTTATTGGCCATTTATCTATCTTCTTTGGAAAAAAGTTTATTTAAATCATTTACCAATTTTTTAATTGGTTGACTTAATTTGTCTTATTATTGGGTTGTAAGAGTTATGCACACACACACATACACATATATTTACAAATGGGGTCTGTCTGTGTTGCCCAGGCTGGTCTCAAACTTTTGGGCTCAAGCAATTCTCACATCTCGGCCTCCCAAAGTACTGGGATTACAGGCATGAGCCACTGCACCTAACCTAGAGTTTGTTTTGTTTTGTTTTGTTTTTGTTTTTGTTTTGAGATGAAGTCTTACTCTTGTCAGCCAGGCTGGAGTGCAATGGCGCAATCTTGGCTCACTGCAACGCCTGCCTCCCAGGTTCAAGTGATCCTCCTACCTCAGCCTCTCTAGTAGCTGGGATTACAGGTGCCCGCCATCACGCCCAGCTAATTTTGTATTTTTAGTAGAGACAGGGCTTCACCATGTTAGTCAGGCTGATCTCGAACACACAATCTCAGGGGATCCGCCCACCTCAGCTTCCCAAAGTGCTGGGATTACAGGCGTGAGCCACCGCGCCCGGCCTAGAGTTATTTATATATTTTGGATACAAGTTCCTTACCGAGCACATGATTTACAAATATTTTTCTCCCATTCTGTGGGTTGTCTTTGTTTTTCTTTCTTTGTTTTTTAAGAAATGAGGGACCGGGAGCGGTGGCTCATGCCTGTAATCCCAGCACTTTGGGAGGTTGAGGCAGGCGGATCACCTGAGGTTAGGAGTTCGAGACCAACCTGGCCAACATGGTGAAACCCTGTCTCTACTAAAAATACAAGAATTAGCCAGGCGTGGTGGCACATGCCTGTAATCCCAGCTACTCAAGAGGCTGAGGCAGGAGAATTGCTTGAACCCGGGAGGTGGAGGTTGCAGTGAACCAAGATCACGCCAGTGCACTCCAGCCTGGGCGACAGAGAGAGACTCCGTCTCAAAAAAAAAAAAAAGAAAAGAAAAGAAAAGAAATGAAATCTCACTATGTTGCCCAGGCTGGACTGGGTTCAAGTTGTCCTCCCACCTCAGCCTCTTGACTAGCTAGAACTATAGGTACATACCACTGTGTCTGACTGACTTTCTCGATGATATCATTTAAAGCATAAAAGTTGTTAACTTTGAGAAAGTCCAGTTTATTTTTCCTTTGGTTGCTTGTGCTTTTGGTGTTATGATGTCATATCTAAAAAGCCATTGCCTAATGGAAGATTTACTCCCGTTTTTTTTTTTTTTCTCAGAACTTTATAGTTTTAGTTCTTACACTTAGGTCATTGATCCATTTTGAGGTTTTTTTTTTTTTTTTTTTTTTTTTGATATGAAGTCTTGCTCTGTTGCCCAGGCTGGAGTGCAGTGGCACAATCTCGGCTCACTGCAACCTCTGCCTCCTGGGTTCAAGTGATTTTCCTGCCTCAGCCTCCCAAGTAGCTGGGATTACAAGTGCTCACCACTACACCTGGCTAATTTTTGGATTTTTAGTAGAGATGGGGTTTCACCCTGTTGGCCAGGCTAGTTTCAAATTCCTTTTTTTTTTTTTAGACAGAGTCTCACTCTATTGCCCAGGCTAGAGTGCAATGGCACGATCTCAGCCCACTGAAACCTCTGCCTCCCGGGTTCAAGCGATTCTCCTGCCTCAGCCTTCTGAGTAGCTGGGATTACAGGCACGCACCACCATGCCCAGCTAATTTTTGTATTTTTAGTAGAGACGGGGTTTCACCATGTTGCCCAGGCTGGTCTTAAACTCCTGGCCTTGTGATCCACCCGCCTAAGCCTCTCAAAGTGCTGGGATTACAGGCATGAGCCACCACACCTGGCCCATTTTTAGTTAATTTTTGTAGACGGTGTGAGGTAGAGGCCCAACTTTGTTCTCTGTGTGTGGATCCAGTTCTCCCAGCATCGTTTGTGGAAAAGACTGTTCTTTCTCCATTAAATAATTTTGGTACCCTTGTCAAAAGTCAGTTGATTTTTGACAGTATTGTCAATAATCAGTGCTGTATAATTAGTTGATTATACAGTATGTGTGAAGGCTTATTTCTGTGCTGTCTATTTTATTCTAGTCTATTCTATTCCATTGGCCTATATGTCTGTCCTTATGCCAGTAAAAGCCATGAAGTTTTGAAATAACTCTTATGCAGCCATTGTAACTGGAATAGGGAGGCGTCAGGGATTAAGTGAGAGATGGGGAAGGAGAAAGGTGAATGAAAGGAGAGACAGGAACCTACCTATTATTTGCCTACATTTGTTTTTTGTTTTTTTGGGTTGTTTTTGTTGTTGCTGAGATGGGGTTTTGCTCTTCTTGCCCAGGCTGATTGTGCAATGGCATGATCTCGGCTCACTGCAACCTCCACCTCCCAAGTTCAAGCAATTTTCCTGCCTCAGCCTCCTGAGTAGCTGGAATCACAGATGCGTGCCACCACGCCTGGCTAATTCTTGCATTTTTAGTAGAGACGGGGTTTCGCCATGCTGGCCCGGCTGGTCTCAAACTCCTGAATGCAGGTGATCCTCCTGCCTCGGCCTCCCAAAATGTCGGGATTACTGGTGTGAGCCACCGCATTCAGCCTATTTGCTTAAATTTGAATACCCTAAAAGTGCCAACCTTGCACAAGCATAAGCAACCATCACCCCAGGGGCTAGACCACGAGGACTGCTCACTTTTGGACAGCTGAAATCAAGTGGTGGAACAGAACAACTAGACCGACTTCCAAATGTTTGGGACTTGTCCTTCTCACTCCCACACTTTTAGTCTGAAGCCTTTGGTTGGGGACATTGTCAGGACTTGTATGGACCTTGCAAATTTAGCAGAGTTGGGGTTGGGGTGGTGGAAGCAGAAATAAGTTTTGGGTCAATCAGCCAGTCTCTCAGTTGTCTCCTAAGTGTGTTCAGGGTGAGGATCCCACTCCCTGGCAATATTAATCTGTAAAAGAAAGCCAGCCAGTTAAGGAATAATTGCAAACTCTTACAATATTCCTTCTAGGACTGCAGACATAGGATGTTTCTGGAGACCAGAAACGCTGTTTACTTCTGTTATTTTGAGTACCACTCAGGCTACAGTGAAAAGAAACTTCCGGTACCAAAGTTCATATCTTGGCATTTTCTGCCTTTCCTTGTCCCCTCTCTTTCTCTCTCACTCCCTCCTTCTCCCTTCCTTCCTTCCTCTCCCCTCCTCTTTACGCTGCCTGGCCCCTCCTCCTTCTCCTTCTTTTAACCACTTCCTGCCCTCCACTGCCCACTCACCCAAATGTATCTACTGTCCTGGATTTGGTAGAGATCACTCCTCTTCTTGGTTTTATATCTTGACTAATTAGTCAGAAACCCATTAACAGTATAATGGTATTTTTGCCTATTTTAATATTTTATATAAATGTGTCACATTACATGCATTCTTCTGCAATTTGCCTTCTATTTTGGTCAATGTTATGTTTGTGACATTTATGTGTCTTGACTGGAGTAGCTGGGGTATGGCATCTTATTGTTTGACTACAAGGCAATTTATCCACTTGTCCTGCTCAAAGGCCACCTCCCCAGAGCAGCCTTCCCTGACCTGACCATTCATCCAAAGTAGACCTTTTACTGTCCTTTTCCTCTTCTTCTTCCTTTTCCTATTCCTCTTCTTCCTTTTAATAGAAACACACACTGAGGGCTGGGTACCGTTTCTCACACCTGTAATCCCAGCACTTGGGGAGCCCAAGGAGGGCTGATCGCTTTAGCCCAGGAGTTCGAGACCAGCCTGAGCAACATGGCAAAACCCCGTCTCTACAAAAAATACAAAACTTAGCCGGGTGTGGTGGTGCATGCCGGTTGTTCCAGCTACTCAGGAGGCTGAGGTGGGAGGATCACCTGAGCCTGGGAGGTGGAGGTTGCAGTGAGCTGAGATTGTGCCACTGTACTCCAGCCTGGGTGACAGAGTGAGACCCTGTCTCAGAAAAAAAAAAGAAAGAAAGAAAGACAGACAGACACACTGAGGGAAAACACCAGCTTCCAGTAGCACATCTAGCCCCTACTAACTCTGGCCCTAGCCCTCTTTTATTGGACATGTGGCAGAGAAAAAGTGTGTGCCTTTAGGTGGGACAAGAAGCAGATGCCAAGATGGGCTTAGACAGGTAAGAGATCCATTGGGGGAGAAAGCAGGAAAAGGTGAGGAGGGCCTTCACACCGAGATGCAGGTCTGACTCCTGTGGAAGGAGAGGAGAAGGAAGGAGGGGTGTATAGGAAGATTCAAAGCCTGCAATGTAGCTCCAAGAAAAGTGGCCAGGCTGATGGTGAGTCCTCAAGCCAAAGATGCACATCCTGCCCGAATGAGCCCACCTCAGGGCCCCCGTGATGCCCACTGCATGGTGGGGAGGAGCCACAGGAAGTGAGGCCTCTTTGCGAGTGCGGTGGTGGCAGAGCAAGGACAGCAGGGCATTCTCACAGCCAGCCCTGCCACTCTAGCCAGCAGCTTCCTTCCTGCTGTCTGGCCACAGGTGCTTAACGAGGTTGAGACCTGGCTGATGAATCCACCCTCAGAAGTCCTTCCACTTATCTAAACCAAAGGGCTTTGGGAAAGACGATGACTTCAAAGTGAGGAGAAGAGAACCCCCCCACACACACACCAATCCACCCGAAACAGACCCAGATCCAAACCCTGAACTCTGAACCCAAGTTTTGCAGAGGAGAGGCTGCCAAACCTCTTGGGCCCTGTGTTTTTGACAGAATGTTATTACCTTTTAGAAAAAGGAGAAGAGTGACAAGGTAATAAATGTTTTAACCTGTCTTTGTTTCACCCTTCTCTGAGGAAGCAGTAATGAGAGGTATTGAAAAAAGTGTGAGATGGAAATTATGATTTTTTTTCCCTCAACATTATTTCGAAAAATCCCAAACCTATATAAAAGGTGAAAGAATGGCCGGTCGCAGTGGCTCAAGCCTGCAATCCCAGCACTTTGAGATGCTGAGGCGGGTGGATTGCTTGAACTCAGGAGTTTCAGACCAGCCCGGGCAACATGGTGAAACCCCATCTCTACTAAAAATACAAAAGTTAGCTGGGCATGGTGGCACGTGCCTGCAGTCCCAGCTACTTTGGAGGCTGAGGTGGGAGGATTGCTTGAGCCCAAGAGGTTGAGGCTGCAGTGAGCTGAGATCATGCCACTGCACTTCAGCCTGGGCAACACAGTGAGACTCAAAAAAAACAGTGAAAGAACGATTTAATATACCCTTTACCTGGATTCCCCAATTATTAATATTTTTCTATGCTGTTATCTGTGTAATAATAAACATATTAATATTTTTCTGTGCTTTTCTTTTCTGAACCTTTTGGAAGTCAATGACAGACATCCTAATTCATCCCTGAACACCCTAGCATACATATCTCAAGAGTATGGACATTCTCCTACATGACCACAATGCCATTATCGTTCCTAAGAAAATGAACATTTATTCAATAATATCCTTTAATTTATATTCTTTATTTCAATTTCCCCATTGGCTCTATAGTGACAGAAACCACATCTGTGGTTGCTTGGGGTCAGGGAGGTGTTGAAAGTAAAGGGCACAGGGGAACTTTCTGGGGTGACAAATGTTAGATGCTTGATTGGGAGTGGTAGTTACATAGATGTAAAATTGCCGAAACTCAGAACTGGGTGTCTTTGGTTTGATATAAATTATATCTTAATAAGATTGATTTTTACCAATTTTACCAGTAGTCCCTAAAGTGTCTGATAAGGAATTTTTACCCCGATCTAGGATTCTATCAAGGTTCATGCATTGCATTTGATCGTCTTGTTCTCCTCAATCTTCCCTAATCTAGAACATTCCCTCTTGCTTGTTTTCATGACATGGATTGAAAAAAAAAAAGGCGGAGGTGGGCGTATTGCTTGAGGTCAGGAGTTTGAGACCAGCCTGACCGACATGATGAAACCCCTTCTCTACTAAAAATACAAAAATTAGCCAGGTGTGCTTGCTTGAACCCAGGAGGCAGAGGTTGCAATGAGCCGAGATTGTGCCACTGCACTCCAGCCTGAGTAACAGAGAGAGACTTTGTCTCGGGAAAAAAAAAAAAAAAAAAAGCCAAGCCAGTTGTCTTGTCTTCCAGAATGTCTGTTTCCTCATTATTGGATTCAAGTTATTTTTTTTTTTTCTCTCTTGAGACAGGGTCTCACTCTGTGGCCCAGGCTGGAGTGCAGTAATTTGATCATGGTTCACTGCAGCCTTGATCTCCTGGGCACAAAAGATCCTCCCAGCTCAGCCTCCCCAGTAGCTGATACTATGGGCATGTGTCACCATGCCCGGCTAATTTTTTCTATTTTTAGTAGAGATGAGGTATCGCCATGTTGCCCAGACTGGCACATTTTTGATAAGAACACTGTAGAGGTAATGCTGGGTCCTTCTTATCAGCGCCATATGGAGCCAGTCTGTCACAGTACTGGCTAGGCTCACTCACCTTGTATGTTCTCTGCTATAGACTCTGGGTCAAGCTTTTCTGCACGCAGCCCCTGGTTCTTGACAGCAGGAAATGGCATTTAGAAACCAAGAACTTAGTGCTAGATGTGCTCATTGCTACTAGGGTGTCAACGTTTGTTAGGCCCTTTTAGTAGACAGAGCTTGGGAATCCACATTGTATTTGCTGAACTCTTGAATTGGCAATTCGTAGCCAACATCACAAGCTTCTTTCTCCCTTCTCCACATTTCATGTTTGTATATCCCTTCTCACAGAGTGGTTCCCATTACCATATTTATCATCTGGTCTATCTCACAATGCATGTAAAAGGCTTTCAGAATTACAATACAATTACTAATTACAATTACAAATACAATACAGAATTACTGCAAGAGATCTGCTGAGTAAAGTTCCAAGATATCTTTGCAGTTATTTTTGTCCTTGGAATATATTTCACTAAGGATGTTCAAAACTTACTTTGGCAAATTCTTTTTCTGTGTGGTAATGTTATCAACGCGATATGGTTTCATTTGTTCCTGTTTACACTCAACTTCAATATTTGCCTTTATTCATCTATTTTTATTGAATTTGGTTTTTTGAATATTTAAACATTTACATGGTTCAAATGAAAACAACTATATCAATAGGAACACACAGAGAATTCTTGTGCCGTCCCTGACCCATCTCGCCTTTGCCACTGAGGTTTCTCCCTCTTTCCAGTTTTCCTGGTGAACAAACAAGTCATCACTAGATGGTAGAGATGAGAAAGGATACACATCTAGTTTGGAGAAATATGCAAACTGTGTGCAAGCAGAGGCAAGCTCCTTTCAGAATCCACTCCCCCCTTTTTAAGTACAGACCTTTTTTAAAAGGAGAATCTAAATATTTATCTAGTGTTTACTACCTGTTGGGCATTGTGCCAGGTGCTCAACATATATGGTCTCATTTAATCCTCACAACCCTGAAAGATACGTATTGTTTTGGGTTGATTTTTTTTGAGACAGGGTCTCACTCTGTCACCCAGGCTGGAGTCTAGTGGTGCAATCATGGCTCACGGTAGCCTCAACCTTCAAGGCTTAAGTAATCCTCCTGCCTCAGCCTCCCAAGTAGCTAGGACTACAGGTGTGTGCCACCATGCCTGGATAACTTTTAAAAGTTTTTTGTTACGGCCAGCCACAGCCTCCCAAAGTGCTGGGATTACAGGCGTGAGCCACCCTGCCCAGCCAACCTTTAAAGTTTTTATAGAGATGGGGTCTCCCCAGGTTGCCCAGGCTGAGATGCTCTCTTTCAAAAAATAACTTCTTGTAGAAAATTTCAAACACACACAAAAATAGAGAGAAGTGCACAATTCAGAGACCTCCATGTACCCATTTCCTGCTTCAAAAATTACCTACTGATGGCCCGGCCAGGTGCAGTGGCTCACGTCTGTAATCCCAGCACTTTGGGAGGCCAAGGCAGGCAGATCACAAGGTCAGGAGATCGAGACCATCCTGGCTAATGTGGTGAAACCCTGCCTCTACTAAAAATACAAAAAATTAGCCGAGTGTGGTGGCAGGCACCTGTAGTCCCAGCTACTTGGGAGGCTGAGGCAGGAGAATGGCGTGAACCCAGGAGGCGGAGCTTGCAGTGAGCCAAGATTGCGCCACTGCACTCCAGCCTGGGTGACAGAGAGACTCCGTCTCAAAAAAATAATAATAAATAAATAAAAATAATTACCTACTCATGGGGCTTGTTTCATCTACATCTCCATCTTCTCCTCCCACTGGGATGATTTTGATGCAAATCCCAGATATCATATACATAAAGATTTCAGCACACATTGCCAAAAGATTTGGAATTAAAAAAAAAAAAGTTCTGGGCCAGGCTTAGTGGCTCATGCCTGTAATCCCAGGCCAAGGCGGGAGGATTGCTTGAGCCCAGGAGTTCAAGACGAGCCTGGCCAACACAAAGAGACCCTATCTCTACAAATAAAAAAAATTAGTTGGTTGTGGTGGTGCACGCCTGTGGTCCCAGCTACTTGGGAGGCTTAGGTGGGGGAATTGCTGGAAACCAGGCAGTAGAGGCTGCAGTGAGCTGTGATTGCACAACTGCACTCCAGTCTGCGTGACAGAGCAACACATTTTAAAATTATATATATATATATATATATGTTCATATATATATATATATATATGTTCAGCATTCCTATTTCCCTGGTTTTTACAAATTTTGCAATTTTTTTTCTTTTTTATAGTTTGTTCAAATCAGACTCACAGATCCATGCTTTACATTTGCTGGTATGTCTCTTGTCTCTTTTAGTCTAGAGGTTTCCTCCTGTTTTTTTCCCCTTGCAAGTTATTTGTTAAATAAACTGAGCCATGTGTCTTTTTTTTTTGAGATGGGGTTTTGCTCTTGTTGCCCAGGCTGGAGTACAATGGTGTGATCTCGGCTCACTGCAACCTCCACTTCCCTGGTTCAAGCAATTCTCCTGCCTCAGCCTCCCGAGTAGCTGAGATTACAGGCGCCCGCCACCATGCCTGGCTAATTTTATTTTTTATTTTTTTGTATTTTTAATAGAGACGGGGTTTCATCATGTTGATCAGGCTGGTCTTGAACTCCTGACCTCAGGTGATCCACCCACCTCAGCCTCCCAAAGTGCTGGGATTACAGGCCTGAGCCACCGCGCCCAGCCCCATGTGTCTTATAGAGTCTCACAGTTTGGCTTTTGCTGAACGCATACCCATAGTGTCCTAACGTGTTTCTCTGCCCCTTGTATTTCTTGTAAACTGGTAAGTAGACTTAGACCTCCATTGTCCAGTGTGGTAGCCAGTAGCCACATGTGGCTACTGAGCACTTGGCAATGTGGCCAGTTCAAGCTGAAAAGTGCTGCAAATGTAAAATACACATTGGAGTTTCTAAAGTCTTGGTATAAAAAACAAAAGTGTCTCGTTAATGATTTCTGTATTGATTGCATGTCAAAATGGTAATACTTCGGATATACGGAGTTAAACAACATATGTTATAAAACTTACTTTTGGTCGGGCACTGTGGCTCATGGCCTATAATCCCAGCACTTTGGAAGGCTTAATTTTTTTGACACAACCCCACTGGCTTCTTGTATATATCTATACTCCCTTCCAATTCTTCCCTGCCCCAAACTGGAATCAACCATTTCTCAAATAAAGCTCAGTTGTTTTTAATGAGGAAAGGTATTTAGAAACCATAGGCTGGGAGCTATGGTGCTCATTTCTATCAGTCATTGTTTCCAGGCTTTTTGAGAGGACAGAGCTAGGAAACAAACTTTCCTAAGATAAAATATTAATACATCATGAGTTCATAGTGATACTTACAATTCATGTTCAGGGCTGGATAATTTATCTAACCTTGCCAATTCTATATTTTCATCTCCTTTCTCTCATGTTGAAGTCCCAGTTCTCTATACCAACATTTCCTTCTGTTTTATCTCACCACACAAACAGGACAGGCTCAGAATAACAATACTGACACTACCAAAGATAAGATTACTGAAAACAACTATAAAAATGTTTTCAGGCCAGGTGCGGTGGCTCACTCCTGTAATCCCAGCACTTTGGGAGGCCAAGGTGGGTGGATCACCTGAGGTCAGGAGTTCAAGACCAGTCTGACCAACATGGTGAAACCCCATCTCTACTAAAAATACAAAAATTAGCCAGGCATGGTGGCATGCACCTGTAATCCCAGCTACTCAGGAGGCAGGAGAATCACTTGAACCTGAGAGGCGGAGGTTGCAGTGAGCCGAGATTGTGCTGTTGCACTCCAGCCTGGGAGACAAAGCGAGACTCCATCTCAAAAAAAAAAAAAAGTTTTCAGTTTTCTGTCCTTAGGGTAAATCCACAAGAGATGAAACAATGTATTCTGTTGTTGTTTTGTTGGTTTTTGTTTTTTTTTTTTTTTGAGATGGAGTTTCACTCATTGCCCAGGCTGTAGTGCAAAGGCATGATCTCCACTCCCTGCAACCTCCGCCTCCCAGGTTCAAGTGATTCTCCTGCCTCAGCCTCTCTAGTAGCTGGGATTACAGGCATGTGCCACCACGCCTGGCTAATTTTGTATTTTTAGTAGAGACGGGGTTTCTCCATGTTGGTCAGGCTGGTCTCGAACTCCTGACCTCAGGTGATCTGCCCACCTCGGCCTCCTAAAGTGCTGGGATTACAGGCATGAGCCACCGCGCCTGGCCTGTATTCTGTTTTAAAGTCACTTGAAAACAGTTTTTCTGTGTGGTACCAACTAGATATATAGGTTTATTAATTGCATTTTGCTTTTTGATTTCTAGGCATTACATTTGGTTTATAATTATGTCAATTCCAAAGTCAAATCTATACTCTGAGAATACTCAAATAGAACTTCCATTTGTTTCCCTCATGCCTGTTCTTTTCTTTTCGAAAGCTATTTTTTCAAGCCTTTATTATTTCATTTTTTAAACAAAGAAGATATGCATATATACTTTAAGTCAAACTGTGCACCTTCCTTCACCTTGTTTTTCAGTTAATGATTAATAATCAGTCAGTTGGCTAGGTGTGGTGGCTCATGCCTGTAATCCAGCACTTTGGGAGGCCAACGTGGGTGGATCGCTTCAGCTCAGGAGAACAGCCTGGCCAACACAGCAAGTCTCCCATCTCTCCAAAAAAACAAAATAATTACCCCAGAATGGTGGTGCTTGTCTGTAGTCCCAGCTATTCAGGAGGGTGAGGCAGGAGGATTGCTTGAGCCTGGGGAGTTGAGGCGGTGGTGAGCCATGATTGTACCACTACACTCCAGCTTGGGCAAGAGCGAGACGAGACCCTGTCTCAAAAAAATAAATAGGCCAGGCATGGTAGCTCACGCCTGTAATCCTGGCACTTTGGGAGGCTGAGGCTGGGTGGATTACCTGAGACCAGGAGTTCAAGACTAGCCTGGCCAACATGGTGAAACCCTGTCTCTACTAAAAACATAAAAATTAGCTGGGCATGGTGGCGGGTGCCTACAATTCCAGCTACTTGGGAGGCTGAGGCAGGAGAATTGCTTAAACCCAGGAGGCAGAGGTTGCAGTGGGCAGAGGTTGCAGTGAGCAGAGGTTGTACCACTGCACTCCAAGTCCGGGCGACAGAGCAAGACTGTCTCAAAAAATAATAATAATAAATAATAAAATAAAATAATAATAATTGGAAGACCACTCTAAAGCAAGTTAGGGAACTATTCCTCAATTCTTTTTACAGTTGCATAGTATTCCACTGTGTGGGTGTACCATTGTTAACTCAACCAGTGCCCAACTGATGGAGATTTGGGTGTTTTGCTATTACATCAATTAACGTAAATGGCAGGTAGGGTAGGGCTGCTATGGTGGCTTGGTTCCAGGAGATTCTCAAAGACCCATGCTCCTTCAAACTTGTCCAGCAGTGCTCGACTTCGATACTTCATGGTCCAAGGTGGTTGTGACAGCTATAGCTAGAGCAGCCACATTCTAGCCAGGAAGAGGGAGGACAGGGCAAAGGAAAGCATGTCCTGATCCTAAGGGACACCTTCAGAATTGGAATGAACCACTTCTGCTGTCTACCCGTGATGAGCTCCATTGCACTCATGTTGACCTTCATGGAAACTCTTCTATGTTGCTGGTGGGTTCCTGGACACCCAAATGAGGGCCTATAAAGGTCTGCTCTGTACCTCTGGTGAGCTCTTCTAAACCCATGGTGTTTCTATACGGCCAATACGATCTCATCTATGCCTGTGGTGTCTTCTACACCCAGAGTGAGCTCCCTTCCCCCCAAGAGGAGTTCTACTGGAATGGGCACTCTACCTGCAGTGGGATCTCACACCTGTGTTAACATCTTTGCCTGTGGAGAGCTCTTCAATGCCCGAGGTGATCTTAGATCATGATTGCTCCAAACCTGTGGTGAGCACTTGAACACCCATACTGAGTTCCTCTCAACACACAATAAGCTCCCCTATCTTCTGGTGATGCGTCCCTCTCCCCGTGGAGTGTGATCTGGTCCATACCTGTGGCCCGCTCTATGTTCACGGTGAGCTCTATTACCCATGGGGAGTTCCTGAGCAGGGGTGGGGCATTGCTCTACATCCAAACCTTTCTCAGCCATGGGGATCTCATCTATACCCCCAGTCAGTTCTACGTCCATGTTTCCAACCACCCTGACAGTTCTTGCACTAACTGTTCTGACTACTAGCTCCTCCAACTGCATGAACCACAGCCTTAAATGTCTCCTGCACCAAGCTGCTTCTTCTGCACACCCTAACCTTGTGGCTCTCACCTGTTTTCCCAGCTTAATTAACAGAATGACCTTCATCCAAGATAAAAATCTCAGTTGGCCTTGGGCTCTCCCTTTGCCTCCAACCCCAATACAAAGAGCTGGATGCCCTTAAGTTTTTATTATTTTTTAAATCTGGGTGTGTAGGATCTCTCGTAGCTTTGATGGTAGTTCAGCTTCACCAGTCCTCTTCTGCTTAAATCATTTCTACAGGTCTGTTTTACTGGTCTTGTCGTCTGTTTTTTTCACTTCAACACTCCCCCTAGCTTTTTGAGGGGACTTCCTGTAAAACAAAAACTAAGTAAACTGTTAATAGTGGTTAACGTGGGTGGGGGAGGGGAGGGGATAATAGGAAACGTGTCTATTTCTGACATGATTGGGTTTTTTAAATAAGGTATACATTTTCTATTATCAGAAAAATTAGTAAATAAGATGGTAGGCTGCCTTTTGTCTTCAAGATACACTCCAAACTTCATTCGTAGCCAACCTTCCCCCAAAAAGGGCTCTTGCATTCCTCACATGGAATTTCTTCATTCCCAACAATGCCTCACTTTTCCTTTTTTTTTCTTCCACAGCGTTTGCTGGCCTGACAAATACAGCGTCCCCACAGCCTCTTTCCTCTGCTTTCGCGGTCCTAGTGTTCCATGCAGGATCAGAAAGCACTGAGGGCATTCGGTGCACAAATGGATTTGACACAAGGACCCAGATGAATATGGTCTTTGGAAGGGCTGGGGGAACAGGAGTCAGGGACAACTCTGGATCCGCAGGGTTCACGAACAATCTGCTGAGGCTGTCATCCAAGAATTAGAAAGCTGCCACTGCCACAACCACTACTGTATCTCATCACCCACCAAGCTGAAAACCAGACACTGGAATGCTGGTCAGTCATTCCAACTGGCTGGCATTCTCTTCAAATTTTCCTATCTGCAGCCACTATAGTAGGAAGGTGCCCCTACCTCATGCTGCCCTCCAAACAGAATATGCACTCAGAAAGCTAGCTGCAAGGGAGTCAAGTAGTTTTCAGCTTTCTAGCCTCTATAGTGAAGGACAGGCACAAAAGCAAGTGAGATGGAAATCAAGGGCCAACTGATAGTGCTCAGTGCAGATACTGCTGGGAAAAGTCAAGAACAGAGGAAAGGCTGGCTCTACAGGCCTTGACTCTCAGACCATGCAACAGAAGGGCTGCAGAAGTGACATAACAAATGCCTAGCTTCAGAAAAAACACTCCTAGAGAGTTGGCCATGACGTGGGACTGAAATAGGTCAAGGCCAAAGGCAATGCAAAAGCCTCCATAAGCATCAAAGGAGACAGGAAAGAGAAGGTTCTAAGAGACAGGAAATATGTCCAAGAATTGGGCTTTCAGAATAGGACTCCAAATTATATTCTGAGTATAACTCCTCCAAAATCCTCCAGTCTGCTTTGGTTTCTAGAGACTATAAATTGCTCTAAAGTTATCTATAGGGAATACATCACCAGCACCATTTAAGAAGAATCAGGGACAACAATAATGCTTTAGGAATACATGGGACACAAGGTACTTCAATTTTCTCCTTTCCTCAACAGTTTTATTGCCTTTTAAGAAAATTTTTGTAAAATATAAATACAAAGGCAGAGAATTTACTTACAAAGTTAAAACACAGATTTCAAACATAAACACACAATTCAGAAAATTTTAGTTTTATGTACATTTCCAAGCAACCTCAACATATTATGTTAGTTTTCAATATTTTACAGGGTACAGAAAAAAATAGCTCAAAGTCTTCTTTAAATAAGAGCATAAAATGTTTAAACATATAAACAATCCGGTTTGATGCGTGAAAACTAATTTCACAGCTTTTAAATTAGGATATAAAAGTTTCATACAATTAGTTGTTGTGTGTGGATATGGTTTGAATTTATATTACACACTACTGGATTACATCCAATAGCATTTACCTGGCCCGAGCAGGTACTCTGTAAACAAAACAAAGTTATATCACCAAGTGCCTTCCCCGAATTCGCTCCCTCAAACCAACCACACAGTTCTGACCACTCTACAGTCATGGCCTGTCATCAGAGCTTTGTATGAAATTAAGTCAAAGTGTGGAGCTCCTTTTACTCATTTTTTTTTCTCCTTAAAAAAGAAAAGAAACAAATGTTCCAAGTAAAAACAAACGTATCCCAAAGCATGTGTGCATTAAAAAGTAAAGAAACATTATAACAACTTCATAAAAACTGACTTAAAAGTTTAAAAGGAAAAAAACATGTTTCTAAGTCCTTCTGACTGGAGTAATTTCTCTTATATAAAGAAGAGATATTTTCATATGTAATAGTGTCCTTTCTTTACAGAAATAGTTGTATTATGACACATATGCACAAGGATTAACACTATAACACACTGTACATGGTGGGTCCAGCTTGCTCACCAGTAGTTGTCTGAGGCCAGATCACTGGGGTGGAGCCACTCTACAGAGGAGCCCAGCAGAGTCTGAATTTCGTTCGTGAATTCCACCAGATCTAACAGCTCCTTACTTTCAGGGTTGAAGGCTTCCAGGTCTTTGGAGCAAGAGAACAAGAGACTTGCAGAAACCTGCCGATAAAATTCTGCCTCTGCAATGGTGACAATTTCCACGTTTGGAAAATTGCAGCGAAATATGCGGGAGGACATTTTCAATTTCTTAAGGACATCCGAAAGCAGTAGCCAGTTTCGTGGCCTACAAAACAGAAAGGAAAATGCTTTGAGTTTCCAGTAAAATGAAAAGTGCTCCCAACTATTAATATTAACTACCAACCCAAGTGGACCAGCCTCTATGTCCTTTCATTCTGCTCCCACCCCTCATTTCTCACCATACCTACTCTCTGATCACTTTTTTTTTTTTTTTTTGAGACGGAATCTCGCTCTGTCGCCCAGGCTGGAGTGCAGTGGCGCGATCTCAGCTCACTGCAAGCTCCACCTCCCAGGTTCACGCCATTCTCCCACCTCAGCCTCCCGAGTAGCTGGGACTACAGGGGCCCGCCACCATGCCCGGCTACTTTTTAGTATTTTTAGTAGAGACGGGGTTTCACCATGTTAACCAGGATGGTCTCGATCTCCTGACCTCATGATCCGCCCGCCTTGGCCTCCCAAAGTGCTGGGATTACGGACGTGAGCCACTGTGCCCGGCCATCGCCATTCCTTTCTAAGGTGAGGCAGAGTAACTACTTCTAGCAGTAGGAACTCTGGACTCATCTGTCCATCTAGGGAGGACCATCTGAATAAGCCCCATTTCTCCCCTTTCTGGTGGTAAAGTCCTGCTCATTCAGCTGTGACCACAACTAGGGTCAAGCCTATCCAAGTGCCCTGCTATCAACAGTCACTGGGAGAGTAAGTCTGTATCCCCATTTCTTTGATCTCTTCTCTCCTCAGACCCTCACTAACAGCATTATAAACACACAAGGCTGTCTCTCCATTCAAGCATGTCCACCCCCATCCTTCCATTCTTTTGGGAGTGACACTTTTGAGAAGGAAGGTGTTGCATTCCTTGCATACAACCTACCATACTTTATGATTTCCATCACTGTTTGTAATGGCATATATGTTTATAGCTTCAGGGCTGAGGAGGATGTTACTTATCAAGCAGCTCTGTCAACACACAGCAGAGCAGTCTCTTGACAAGTACACCCAAGATGATTGGTCACTGGTGAATAGGAGCTCAACCATAGGGGGCAGAGGGGATTAACTAAATCTGATGACACACCAATATCCTAAGTGTCATGTACAATGATTGTCCTAACCTTACACAAGGTGGTTTATCAGTGTAGTCCGTACATCTCAAAACATCCTACAGTGGTCTGTTGCAGGCAGTCCTAGGGAGGACACCTTCTCAAAGTGTTTAAGGATTTAAGTATCCAAGGTGCTGACCCTTCCATAAAGTTCCAGTCACCCACTTCTCTGGGGAGTGACTTAAGCCTTGGTGTTAGTGATGAGGGCAGGTTTATACCATGCTGTGCCCCACCCCCCACCACACTGGGTATAAGGAAGCTGATGTGTACCCTTTCTGGAAAATATCTACTGCATTGTGTGAGGTTCATGGACAGTTAAGGAGGTCACTCACCCACCCACCCTCATCTGCTCAAAGCGCATTTCTAACTCCTGTCACCTCAAGAGCAGCTCAGCTAGTTTTCAATCACATGACAGCCATGCTCACCCCTGAGCCACAGATACTTGGATGTTATAACACGGTAAGAGGGGGGTCTCTGAAAATTCAAATTCAAACACATCGCTATAGGCATCGTCATCATCATCCTGGTCTTCTGGTCCTGGGGGGTTGGCTAAAACATCATAGCCACTTTCATCATCTGGTTCTAATGGAGGGCAAATAAGAGAGGAAGGAATCAGCAAACTACAGCAAGATGTCCACAGTTGTCAACAACAACAAGGAGTTTAAATAACAAGATTCTTTCCCAAGTGAGTCCTGCTTCTAGTGCCCACCATCCACTTTCCCTCACCCATACCAGACAGAAATAGACTTGAACTTGTTCACCTCCTACGGAACTTGAGCAAACAATGCAGCTTACCACAAACAGAGCTGCCATAGAAGTCCCAAGCGCCACTGGCGTCATCATCATTGCGACCCTGTAGGTCATTTAAATAATCTGGAGGGAGAGAAAAATAAAAAAAACAAGATAAAATCTACTGCTGAGAACAAAATGATGGCAGAGCCACGTGGCATTTTTTCCTATACATTCATGACAGGCTGGAAGGTCATTTCCTGTCTTCCTCTTTCTCAGCAAAATAAAGTAGCATTACACTTATGTATCTCTCTCTCTCTTTTTTTTTTTTTTTTTGAGAGTCTTGCTCTGTTGCCCAGGCTGGAGTGCAGTGGCACAATCTCGGCTCACTGCAGCCTCCACCCCTCCACCTCCCGGGTTCAAGGGATTCTCCTGCCTCAGCCTCCCAAGCTGGGACTAGAGGCGCCCACCACCATGCCCAGCTAATTTTTGTATTTTTAGTAGAGACAGGGTTTTACCATGTTGGCCAGGTTGGTCTTGAACTCCTGACCTCGGGTGATCCACCTGCCTCGGCCTCCCAAAGTGCTGGGATTACAGGCGTGAGCCAACCGTGTCCGGCCTACTTTTGTATCTCTTCTTTGATAGCCTAACTAAGCTGCTTCTTCCAACAAGTGAGTGTAATTTAAGGTAAACAAGGGCGGGTCACCAGTGAGTTAGTGGCATTCTTTGGCAGGAAGTGCCTGATAAGGAATTTAACTGCAGGTGCCTGACACTCATGAAAACCTTGTGCTTCTGCTTTAGGCACTTTGTAATGCCCAGGGCTTAAGTAATGGGTTATCTGATGACCTAACACCATAAACCTGTCCAAATAATTTCATGTATGGAAGGTTTGAGTCATTTTTCCCAGACTCAAGATGTAAACCTATGAGCCATACCTAAGTTAAGAATGCATGTGTGGAAAATGAGAATAACTTTAGGAAATCTTTTAAAACATTAGGGTGAATAGATGACTTAGCTTCACTAGAATAAAGTCAAACCACACAAAAGTTCAAACACTCGGCTGCTCTCCTAAAAGCTTTACAGTTTCAGCCTTTGTGATTTCTGCCTAGTCAAATTCCAATCATCTATTGTATCGAGTTACCATCTAATTTTTGAATAAGACCATTTCTTGAACTTTGTCATACCTGTTAAGAACTTTTCCATAAGTTCACTGTGGGTCATTTTCATGATGGTTCTACCTGAGTACGTAGCCAAGGTGGGGTCAGCACCATAAGAGAGAAGTAGTCGGACAATTTCCAAGTGATCGTTCTCAACAGCATCGTGCAGAGGCCTAGGAAGAGAGGCACAATAGAATTATGCTCATGCAAGCCACACTTGCTTATAAAGCAGCTGTCTCCTTTAAAAGCAACAGGCAAAGCTGGGCACATGTGCACCTTGTGTACTGAGCCTCCTAAGCACAGTATTTCATCCAGGAGGTGTGCACAGTCACCGCCACTGCACAGATAGGGAAACTGAGCTACAGTGAGTGGCTCAACGTCAAGCAATGAATCACTGTTATTTTGATGACTAACCCTTTACAGGGCAGATGAAGAGACTATTTCAGGCCTAAATCTCAAACCCAAATCTATCCTTTTTTTGCGGGGGTGGGGGTGGGGGTGGACAGGGTCTCACTCCACTGTCCAGGCTGGAGTGCAGTGGGGCGGATCATGGCTCACTGCAGCCTCGATCTCCTGGGCTCAAGTGATCCTTCTGCCTCAGCCTCCTCATAGCTGGGACTATAGGCGCATGCCACCACACCTGGCTAATTTTTTCTTTTTGTAGGGACGGGGTCTTACTATGTTTTCCAGGCTGATCTTGAACTCCTAGGCTCAAGTGATCCTCCTGCCTCGGCCTCCGAAATTGCTGGGATTACAGGCAAGAGAGCCACTGCCCAGCTGCAAACCCTATCTTAATCCAAGGCCTAAGAAGGAAGTCAAGCCCAAAATGAAAACATTTTCAACAAATTTAAGTAGTCATGGACCATATGAAGGTAACTTACAGGGGATAAAAGAGGTCCCATCATCATGGAAGCCAATACAACAAGCAACTGTCACACATTTAAAAAAAAAAAAAAAACCACCTCTGTTTTTAAAAGAAACTAGATGCAAAGAGATTAGCAGAGACTCTCCTGAAAGCCTGATCCCAGGACCTCACACAGATCAGTGATTAACCTCTGGCCCAGAAGCCAAGGGAACGGTGGGGAGAAGAAACAGGCCTGGTGGGGTGTGTTCTCAGCAGGGTACAGAGGCCTCCT
The DNA here is from genome assembly GCF_029289425.2 of Pan paniscus. Classification (NCBI taxonomy): domain Eukaryota; kingdom Metazoa; phylum Chordata; class Mammalia; order Primates; family Hominidae; genus Pan; species Pan paniscus. Next base: position 41,701,689 of record NC_073272.2, read on the forward strand.
ACCTATGTCCATGGAGCTGGGGGTTGGGGTTGGCGGGGAGAAGATGGGTCTCTGCCCAATCTGAGGGAATGCTATTTGCAAAGTGTGAAAGACCAAATACATTTCCGTTTGGCTATTTCTGTCACTGTCAGGAAACCCCCAGTGCCCAGCCTCATGGCAGCATCCCACTCACACAACCAGGAAGATGTTCAGGCTGACTCAGACCTGGGTCTCTGACCAATAAACCAGGGTCAAGGACAGGGTGAGGGCCACGGCTGGGGATGTGGGTGGCAATGGCAGGTCCTGCTGAACCAGCGGAGGGGCAGCTGGCACTCTGTGTGTACTCCTGGGACTTTCAGCTCAAATATATTTTAAATACAGTGACTTCATAGATAGTGATGAAGAGTCCAGGGTCTTAAAAGGCAACACCCCCAATTATTCATGCAGGCCTCAACATTTTCAGAAGCTTTGGTTCACAGGAACATTATAGGGCTGACCAAAATTGGGAGCTTTACATCTACATTTGCCAGAAAGGTCTGCTGGATTCAATTCCAGAGAACCCAGTGGTCAGTGTGCTTACAGTCACCCTCTGTCTTTCCTCCTGGAATTTCCCGTATACGCTGAGAACCGCCACCGCACAGATAGGGAAGCTTGGTCTCAGCAGAGCCAGGCTGAGAACAAGACACATCACTGACCTGGTTCCATCCTGGGCACTACAGTTGACATCAGCGCCATATTCAAGGAGGTGTCGCACAATGTTGAGCCAGCCCCTAGCACAAGCTTCATGCAGGGCGCAGTAACCTGCGTTGTCCCGATGATTTACATCACAAATCTTGTTCTCTAAGCAGTACAGGACCACTTCCTGTGGGGAGGGGAGGGAGGAATGCCATCAGATCACTGCACAATGACCTTGTAAGGTGGACCTCTCTGTAGCTTTCAAAGACATACACCCTCAGGCCTGAGAACCTGAGAACCTCTCGGGCAGGCTGTGGATGTCTTGGTGAGGGGGAAACACATGTGCGAAGCGCCTGATGACAGGGACAGCATCATTTAGGGGTCTGCGGCCCAGCTGCCTGGCCCTGGGCGAGTTATGCTCCTAATTCTCCAAAGCTTCCTTTCCTACCTCTGGAGGAGAGTAACAGCGCCTACCAGGGGCTGCTAAGAAACTGTAATTAGAGACCCACACAAGCCCTTAGCTCAGTGCCTGGCACAGTGAGTACAGAGGGATTTGGTTGCTAATGTTTCAAACAACGCATGAATAAGTACAAGGACATCCTCCTCACTCAATCGATTCATCCAATAGGTAGTAGTGGATGACGACAGAAGTTTAGATAAAAGCAAGGCCAATCAAGGCATAATGAACAATTAAATGAGCTGGAGAACGTTTCTCAACTTCACAGAGAGGAGGATGCCCAGGAGTTTAGGCTGGTCCTCACGCCCCTTGGAAAGACCCGGAGTTGGAGCCTGGGCGGCAGTGCCTCTGTTGGTATCATACTCATCAACAAATGACATCAACGCTTCCAATAACCCTACCCTCTTTTTGCTTCACTCTCCGCCCCACTTGGGGCTGAATCAATATATTTTCATATTTACTTAAGTTAATGACAGGAATCTAATACACCACATACCACAACCTACGCATTTCAAGAACTAAGTAAGACAATCCTTCCCTTCCCCCTTTGCAGAACGTGTTCCGCATCAACAGTTTGCATGAGAATCACTGTTATTAATCTCACTTCTTTGGCGTGTTAAAACATTAAAATGAACCACTCCCAGTAAGCAGAGCAGTAATTTAGTCCATGTTTTATTACCTTGATTAAGAAAGTTTTCAAACACATGGAACAGTATCTGCCACCAGACAACAGGTTACACTGTTTTCCTAGCAGTCATGGCCAGCAGAGAGCTCTCAGGTTCTGAAGACTGGGGGGAAAGCCAGAACATGTGGGGTAGCCCAACACATGTTCCACTTGGCAAGGGGGGAGCTTGATGGGTCACAGCAGGCTCTCCTTTGTGACAACTCTTAAATAACTCATCTATAACCTAAAATAGGCAGCATTTGAGCCACCCATAAACGTGAGGTGAGTTCTGAAAATTCTTTTATGCCCTTTCTAAGACACATCAGTCAAAGGTGATCACTCACTTGAACACTAACTAGAATGTTCTAGATGCTCCCCCTGTGAACCTAAGGCTGCACGCTGGTAACCCTGGCCGGTAACCCTGTTGCTTCAGGACACTGCGGCAGCTCCCTTCCAAATCAAGGGGAGGAAGAGAGAAGGCATGCCCACAGATGCGTCTCTTCCTTCAGGCCCTCACCTGCCAGAAAGCCCACAATCCTCTGAGCTCCCAGGCCACCTGCCCCGAGCACTGGTATCCAGGATACCGCATGAAGCTGCTGCTCTTTTAGCAGGCCCTCACTAGCCAGACTCGAGTGGACGGCTGCAAGCTAATGAGCTGTGTACCCAGCCAGGGAGATGCCCTGTCACGTGACTCAGGGATCAGCTCTAAGCGCCACCGACTGCTGTGCACAGATCAATCTACCCGGATCCCGGCAGCCGGCCTGGTGTCCTATCAACCCAGGGTTTATTTGCTCTGACAATTATGGCCTTCACCTGGAAACCTTCATCACTACTAGGGCTGATCTGAGGGAACCTAGAAATGAAAGATGTCGAGGCTGAAGGGTAAGTCAACTCTGTTATCCTGGAGGATGGCAGGCAAGGCAACAGTAACCCAACAACCAGGTCAGACGTTTTGCCATTGGCCACCATAACACTTCTGATGTTCCCAAATGTGTATGTCATATCCCACAGTGACCTGTGAGATCTCAGGAAGGAAAAGTGGTATGAGTCTCATTCAACACTCAAGGAAGTTGAGGCCCAGAGAGGTTAAGCCCCATATTCAATTAACACAAAGTATCAGACCCATAACTCAGGTCTTTTGGCAACGGGTCTGCTGGGAAGTTTCCAAAGGCCCAATCAAGGGCCCTGGCTAGAGGGCTGCAATCCAGCCATGACCAGCATCCCTTGCACCTTTTCTGTTGGGGTCAAGCAGGCTAATGACACTCTCCTAGATGGGAGGGTGATGGGATCTTAAATGGGTGGCAACCGCTGTCACCAACAGAAAGAATGAAGAAGCCAGACAAGTCTGTCTACCCATTACATTACTTGGTTTATTCTCCACGCTGGAAATGGGAGTGTTTGAAGGGCAGCCCGCCCATTCCCAAACAAAATCAAACTGTTTTTGTTGGACAATTCTCTGTTAAGCAGCTATAAGCTGAATGCCATTAACCGCAAAATGTAACCATAAAGGCCATAAACCCGACATTGTTAATTAATTAAATGCCTCATTAACTTTTTTAAAAACATGATTTATTCGATTCATAGAAAACTTAACCATCACTACTAAATGCACACACATGCGGTTCCACATTGGCATCTTAGCCTAAGAACAGACAGGTTCAACTGTAACTGGCCTTTCAGGTGGTCTATTACAGATCTGAAGACAGAGGGTGTTTCTAAACCTCAAGAACCAGATTAACAGAAAACAAAGCTTGAGCAGCCTTTTTATTGCATGTGGTATCTTTTTAGCTAAGCAGAAGACAATGATAAAGAGGGGTTTTGGGAAACCCCTCCCAAAGCTGTGCATTCATACCGTACCTTATCCTGTTAAGCAAACTGTTCTCTTATTTTAAAGGGTTTACACTGCCACATCTGAATGGACTATCATCCTAACATTTTAATTTCTGACTAAAGAAATCCCAGAAAGTTGGATTCAAAGTTGAAAGCTTTCATCTAGTAATTAAAACATTCAGCATCAAAACTGATGACCTGGGAAAGTTCTATAATGACATTTACATTTGAAGGGGAAAAGTTGTCCTTCCATAAACATTCTCAAGGCTTCTTGCACCAAAGGCCTGGTAGCCTAAGAAAGCATGGATCAGTGTTCCTTAGTCCAGGCCTGCTATAGGAAAACCACCAAAATGGAAACTGTTCCTTAGAGCACCCACAAGGGTCTCTTGAAGCTCTGGGCTCAGAAAGGTGAGACTGGCAGAAATGAAGCCAGGATCAAAGACCAGGCCAGGAGCCCTACCCCGCTATGGCCGGCGAGTTTGCTGCCCTGGAGCCCTCCCTTACCTCTGGTGTTTGCTGGAAGCACAAGTCCATTTTCCCAATCACGCGTAGGAATGAGTGGCCCTGCCTGGCACGCTGCATCTACCCTGTCCTCATAGGTGCCGCTGCTCTCAGCTTATGGGAAACCAACTGGCTGCCACTTGGGTTTAATCTGCAAGTAACTGAGCTAATTTTCAAATCCTTCTAGAGAGTTCCCTCAAAGATAATCCAGAGATATCGATAAGAAACAAGCTGGTATGAATAGACAAAGTCACATACAACCAAAAATACCTAGCTAGTGCTTCAAAGGACCATCCCACAGGTGTGAGCCAGCATCCCAGTTCCCACCCACACAATCATGCCCCAGGGTGGGCTCTGGGTCAAAGGGACACTGGCAGCTGGGTCACCCCATCAGGAAAGGCTCAAGGCACAGCAGACTGCCGACTGCAGCATGGTTAAGGTGCACGAGCCTGGGCTCTGGCTGAATTCCGGGAGCCCACAGCTGAGCATGGGCTGGCATGGATCCTGTCGCCCGGGTGTTTCTCCACACTTCACACTCAGCCTGCTGAACCGTTTTCACCACGACTCCTAGAGAGCTGATGCCAGCATAAAAAAAAATGTCTTTGCCCTGTGGGCTATTACATCACTATCTCAACTGACAAGTGTGTGGTGGGGAGATGCACAGGGGCAGATGTAGGTTTTGAACTGTGAAAAGCGTGATTCCAATGGGAGCCAGTCCTGGAGAGGAGCCGAGTTTGGGGGGATGGGGGGAGACTGGGCTTTGGAGCCAGGCTGCTGGATTATTATCTGTTCAAATCATGTAACGCCTCTGGGACTCAGTTTCCTCATCTGAAAGCGGGAATAATATTAGTTACTACCGCACAAAGATGATGAAAGGGTGAAATGAGTTACTTTGGATCTTAGGGGCTCCGTCAACGTAAGCTATCATTGTCATGGCCCATGCTAGGAGGAGGATGAGCAGGGAGGCTGGGGAGAAGCAGTGAGTTGAGGGAAAAGTCTCAGTCCCTCCCTCCAGAGCCCTCAGCCCTAAGGCTACTGTACCCCCCCTCTCAGAAAGAGACCTTAGGTCTGCCCCACCCCCCTCCCTCTGTGACCTACACAGCTACTTCCTGCCTACTCCCCCTACATGGCCACCCTTCCACCCGAAACAGTACAAGCAGCCCCAGATAGAGCTAATAACTTCTCTCCCCCTTGCTAATCAGAATCCAAAAGGGCTCATTAAAATTCCCCCAGTCGCCAAGCCCTGGGTTGTGTCAGATTTTATATCAGAGATAAGTTAGCGAGACTGGAGGATGCCGTAGCAGCCTACCTGCCTGAACACGAACTGAACATCAGAGAGGCCTTTCTTTCCACACCGCGATTGAACAAGCCACCAAAGAGACAGCAGTGAGAGTGGGGCTAACACAAACATCCTGTTGGAGCACCAGCCCGGCCCCGATGTGGAGGAGGCTGAGCTCTGCTCTCCATGTCCCTCCCCTCGCCCACCACAGTCCGCGGGCCCCGCCCCCCAGCCTGCAGCCCCGGGGAGCGCCCACAGGGACACACCTCATAGCCAAGCCTGGCTGCCCGCTGCAGAAGGGTCTCGCCAGCGTTCTTATTGACAATAAGTCTCCGTGCTTCCGGCGGCATAGGGCGAGACTGGGTGGTCTCCTGAGGGGAACTTGAGCATGGCAGCTGTGTGGACTGGGAGGCTGGTAGCAGTTGCTGCAAGCGGTCGAAGGGCTTTGGCTCCTGCTTGGCTGGTGACAGATCATAGTCCGAACTGGGCTCCGGCCGCTTTCTGAATCTCCGGACAGTCACCTATCATAAAACCAAGCAGCGCACACGGTTAAGCCCGTGTCCTTCTAACAGCCGCTGCTTCCCCTCCTCCTCCCCACCTGACAACCTGCGTGGAGAGAGGCACTTTATTCCTTATCTTTTTTGGGGGGTGGGGGGTGCCTGTCAAAGGAGGGTTTGGGGGAAGGGATTTCATTCTTACTAGTTTGAAACTTCGCTGCCACCCAGAAGACATGCTCCTCTAGGACAGGGGAGTGACGTGTGGTGTGGGGGAGGAGTCCAGGAAAAGGAAAGCTTTGTCCCCTCAAGCTGGGAAGCAGGCAGGCAGGGATGTGTTCGCACAGGCCCCAGAGGGAAGCCGGGGTCAAGAGGTACCTTGCCATCGGCATTCTCCACGTAGTATTCCCCTGTCAGTGGCAATCCCCGCCTGGACTCCTGAGGGATCAAGTGTTTGGTTTTGCACAGTCTCTTCCCCGATGGCTTCTCGCTGTTGTCGGTATATTTCTGCAGCAGGGAGGCAGCCTGGCAATCCTCTTCTTCGTCTGCACACAGCACATCTGTCTTCTGGTTTTCTTTAATTTTCTGCTGTTTGGCAGGCGGCCTGGAGGCTGGTGCGCAGCTTGGCTGAGCCTGCTTTTTGCCGCCTGCACTGGTGGATGAAAGACTCTTCATGGGCGGAGAGCCGGAGAACACAGGCAAGCCTAAATACGGAGGGGGTGACGGGGTGGCGGGCGGGTGGGAGACGGGAGAAGAAGCGGGCGTTACACAGTTGTAGCCAGTGCAGGAAGAAAAGCCCATTGTTAACACTGATCACTGGAGCGGCTTCAGTTTTTAAAGATACACCAATTATGTTTTCAAAGCATTAATATTTTAATTATACCACATTCAAACGGCACCTAAGTTAACCCACAAAACGCCAAGTGGCAAGTTGCTTCAAAGGGCCCGGAAGAGAGGACAGAAGCTGGCTCTTCCTGCTTTCCTGCCCCCTACCCACTGGGTCTGGGTTGCTCAGGACCCAGAGACTGGAGACAGCCTGAGGCTGGAATGAAGGTGCTCAGACTTCCTTCCTGTGCAACCACGGGCAAGGACATCAAGAGAGAACTCCCTGCCTGCCACATCTTCCTTGAAGTCAATTGCTATGGCCTTCTAAGATCTCCTCAAAAGCCCTTTCCTACAGAGAGTGGATGACCCACCCTCCAGGAGCGGGGTGAACACTCAAGGGGTGGCCCCCGCATACCTTGTTCATTGTCACTGGGTTTAAGAGACTCTTCCGACCAGCTTCTGTTGCCTTTGGCCTCTGCCCTTTTCCTGCCAGGTTTCTCTTCAGTGATGTTAGTCCCCTGAGGAATGGCCTCAGGCTGAGTGGCCTGGGTCACTTCCTTCCTGCTTTGCCGGCCAGGTTTGCCGTCTGCTGCCGACACCTGCTGCTCCCACCGTTCTCTAAGGTGCAGCAAGTGGCGTTGTTTTTTAGGATGGAGCCCTGTTAATTCAATGCACACCTTCAGGTTGGTCAGCTCACTATAATGTGGGTCTTCTAAGTGGTTAGAGGAACTGTTTGTCATTTCCCTCTCAGGCCAGTCATCTAATGGAGAAATAACTACAAATTAATCAAAAAGCCCCCCGGGGGGGAACAAACTGTCTTACGCATCACTAATGGGGTGGGGGAGGGGGGGTGTGGTCACTGGTCTCTGCTTTTGGGAGGGGGCCTAATCGTCTTTGGCTATCTGGGTTCTGGCTTTGGGGGAGGGGAGGTGTGGGCGGCTCCCCCCGGGGGCTCCAGGGTGGGAACCTCACGAGGCAGTGTGGGAATGGAGAGGTCCGCTCCACTGCTGCGCCCCCACGGCTTCCCCTCACCGACTCTGTCTACGGGGGCAGCGCGCCGCACATCCACATCTCCTGTCCATCCACTGTGGCCGCATGCAAAGGCCCACCCCCCGGCAGGTGGGCGAAGCAGACAGGGCTCACCTTTAGAGACTCGTCGGCGTTTGGCTTTCAGCAGAGGGTCCTCTGGCACCTCCTCCGCAGTGGTCTCAGTGTGGCTGCTGTCACCTGAGACTTTGCGTTTCCTGTCCACCCGGAGGGTGGGGCTGTGCGGCATGTCCGAGGCCACCTGGTCTGCGGGAGGCTCGCTCACAGGCTGCCTCTCCACAAAGTACTTCTCCACAGGAAGATCTTTGTCCTCTGGGGCTTCAAAGGGATCATGGTGCTTGTTTCCAACACTATACTCGCCTGGGGGAGGGGAGACAAGAGGGCATTAATGAAGCCCGAAGGTCGCCATGAGAAGGCAGGATCTGGGGAGCGCGTGGGACCACCATGCCCAAGGTAATCTGCTATTGACAGCTGCTTCTTTGGAGACTGGGGTCCTCACACATGGTTAGCACAAAACCCTCAGAAACAGAACTTTCCAGAGGGAGGGTACATTGAAGACGAGTGGCAAGTAAAGCAGAGTGAGGTGCATGTCACACTCCTGACTTTCTCCTTCTCCCTTCTTATGGTTGGGGGCAAGAAGGAACCAAGAAAGATGGGGTGTCAATGCTACGTTTTTTAAAGCACTATAGTCCTTTCAGCAGAAGATGCAACCAAGCTGGGGCTGACCTAAAAATCTTTATGGAAACATTTGCTGAGGTCATTATTTTGAAATAAATGGCAGGCTGATAGGATAAAGTGACCAAATATCCCCAAAATGTCATCTATCGAAGGGATAACACCAATATTCACCTAGGCCAACCGGGGAGATGAAGATGGACAGGAGACAAGAGTGTTGAAAGAAAGCCTAGGTCCTTGATGGGCAGAAGTGACCCTCACTCCTGGGGGGCTCTGGGCCTACAGTCCAGGCCAGAGGGAGGCAGGGAACCCAGGCAGACCCAGGCTGCTGGGAAGAGAGGCGTGGCAAAGCCAAAGGCAAGGTTTCCTAACACATACACGAGTTCAGAGAAAACTTCAAAAAACTCGATTTGCTGGATGCACAGATGTGAAACCAATGGGTTGGGTTGTTCCCATTTCCTGTCCAACACAAAGGGACCCCCTTGGGGATGCTGGCCACCCCAGCTGACACTCCTCTTCACACCCTCTGTCACAGGCAAGCATCGACAGACATCTCCTCATTGTTGGTGTGTCTTTCCCATGCCAGGCCAGCGCTTGCAAAACCGCTCATTCCAGGAACCCTGTGCTCGGCCTATCACGGGCCTTGGGGCTTTTCCTTGAATCACCTCAGCCCAACATCACTTCCTATTTTTGCTCTAGCCCAAGAAATAGCTCATTAACTGCTTTGCTGGTCACAATTTTTCTAATACACAATGAATATAAATGATAACTACTTAATGACCACTGCGAGGTTAAGGTGTCAGCCCTTGGCCCGCTGAAATGATCCCTCTCATCACCAGGGTTATGAGTCTGGTGTCTTGGTAGCTCTGAGCTGAGGCACACAAGTCAATTTCTAGATGAAATAAGCACACGCCTCATCCGCTGATCTCATTCTTCCTCTCCCCAACCCACTTCAAATATTACTCCCACTCCTGACCAGCACCGCTCACCCGCTTCTCTCAGGGGCATTCCCAGTGGTTCACAGCAGTCAGCTGTGGGGGTGAGCTTTACAGGGGTGTTGGCTAGCCTGTGCTCTCAATGGTGCAAGGACCCATTCACCTTCTCTTCAAGGGTGTTCTAAGGGGGAACAGATGGGGCTGCATCTATTCTTGCAAAGGAATGGTAGAATCTCCCCAACCGTTCCTCCTCATCCTCACTCACGACAGTGCACTGTATGGACAGGGATGGCTGGGCCTGGGATTCGGCACCCAAGCCCCCACCATGGAATACCACCCCAGGTCTCTGTAGGTACAACCAGCAACAGATGGGCGTCCGAAAACATGGCCAAGGTGGTGTTCTGTCACAGCAGCAACAGGAGAAAACACACAAGCTGCCCAAAACTTACACTATGCAGAAGTGGTGACCACTGTGCTCAGCTTGGCCTGGGGACGCAAAGAGGGTGGGCTGCGACTCGAGTTGCTCTGTCTCTTAACCACTCTGGCAGTAACAGCGCCACTTTACAGTTTGGCCCCCTTGAGTTGTAAAGTGGGACTATTACTGCAAGCCACCTCCCCCGGTGGGCTTCATAAACACGGTGCAGCAGGGCAGAGGGTAAGGCTGGAGAAATTACTTACAAAAGGACGCTATGATCCCCAGACCAGCTTGATTTTTAGCCCTGATATTTATGAAAGTTTAAGATGTGAACTGATTGTCCTAGTTATATACCATTTGACTTTCTGGAGCCAATCAGCCGCCCCTGAAAGCCCTGTGGGAGGGGCTGGGGGGTGCAATGTAAAAATGTAAAGACTGCGTTACGAAGCGCCACATGCAAGGTTACTTTTATACTTTTAAAGTGTACTCATTTCCCCTCCCTTTAGGTAGGAGAGACGGTTTGAGCCAAGTGGTTTGAAAGCAGAGGTGACTAGGTAATGTCACAATGCCTTCCTGGGTCAAAATGAGGCAGCAGCTTAGCCAGTGTGGGGCCCCACCCAGAACGAACTGCCCTGTCTTGGCACCCTTCCCAGAGACACCCCCCCATCAAATCCCCATCAGATTAAGAATCTCTCAACCCTAGTGCTTTGGATTTGACTTCCACAGCTTCCATTTGAACTCCAGGTCTCATACAGCCACCTGTATTTGTAACAATCTCAACCAAGTCTAAGGCATCTTTCTCAGGGAGAAAGTTTTCCATTGGAGTTTTGACCTTCACTGCAAACTTCCTAATAGTGAAATGAGTTTATATCTCACCTACCTGGCCTTATGCCCAAACTGCCAGTATATTTTGTCCACAGAAAACCACCTAGAAGACTTGTAATCACTTATTTCACAGACTGGCATCAACAGGCAGTGACTAACTGGGGACCTAGTCTCTCTGCTAGGGAGCACCCCCATTAGATATGGGGAGGTCTTGCCATCTGTCTTCTCTGGGGCTCCCCATCTAGGAAAAGCTGCCCAGTGGGGGTGGGGAGGGCTCCCCTGCACACACCACCTTCTGCTCTCCATTCATGGGGAAGCCAGCAGGCTAGGATAAGGGGTGCGAAACACACATGCCTCCTCCAAGTCCCCACCATTCCCCGTTCAGCCGGACAGGGCCCCCTTCTGCCTCCTGAATAGTCCAGAACTATTATCGGGAGCCCTCCACTGCTGCATCTGGGGTTCACTGCAATCATGCCTGCCCACACGCAGTGTAGATGCTTCTTGTCCGCTCTCAAGAGGATCTTTCCACAAACGAGATCTTTCCGCAAATGAGGCCTATTGTCCTTCCTTCAACCCCTGAGCCTCTCAAGGCAAACATCCCAATTCCCCTCAGTGAAGGCCCCCAAACCTTATGCTAGGGTTTCCCTCCATGGGCCAGTAATAATCCCAAAGAACACCCACCTTGACTGCCGAAGATACGTATGGCAAACAGCTATGAGGGAGAGGCTCCAGGTCACTTTCCTGTACACTTCACTTGGACCTCCCTCAAATGGGGCTATTCTTACCAGTACCCACAGAAATTACTCTTGAGGGCAAAGGAGATGGGTGCATAGACAGAGATGGAGGGATAGATAGAGGTCCTAACCATCAGGGTCCTCTTCCATTGCAACTACTTACAGCCCTTCTGTGAGTGGAATGCCATGTGCCCTTGGTCATGAGATCTAGGCAGATGTGAACATGGCTGAGTCCTACACCGTCTACCACTTTCTCCTTGCATCATGGTCCTATAAGGCACAGCACATACATCCCATAATTTACCATGGCTATGCCATTGCAATACCTCATGGAAGCATCGCCATGGCAACATTTACAAGTCACCGTGGCAACAAAGCAACTTCACCACTGTTATAACCATGCCCAGTAAGCCCTAAACAGGATGGCAGAGGACTGAGATTTTTGAGGACTGCCCATGACATCTACTCCCTCTGCAGGCAACATCACCTCTAGCAGAGGCCAACCATGTTATAACTTCTACCCTCTCCAGCAGCAGAGAGGCATTGGTAGTCGTCTGTCTGCCCAAACTCAAAGTAGTTTACAAAGTACATAGGGGCTGCTGTCCTGGAAGAGAAGTTTCCTGAGCCAAGAAGTCCCATGAAACCCTTTCACTTTCACTCAACGCTTTCTCCAGCTCCCGCTCAGGCATTGCCACTGAGTGAGTCCTAGGTCCACACAAGCCAAGTGGCTACCAAGGGAGACAGACACCCAAATTCAAGAAGGAAGGGCTAATATGCACATCTAATATGTATCAACAAAAGTAAATCAATCAATAAAAATAATAAAACTAAAAACAAAAAGGAAGGGCCCAACACCTCCGTGTTCCCTACCCCATCTTCAAAATGCCACTTATCATTCCTTAGGAGTTTGGGGACACTCCTAACTCATTTGTTCAATTTCTAAATGAAAAACTCAGCAACCCATACTATCACTAAGAGTCAATGAAAATCCTAACCACGGTGTTGTCCAGTTAATTCAGTTTTTTTAAACAAGCCCTCCCAACAAGATGCACCCACACGCAGGCAGCTGAGGCCGCACAGGCGGCACCTGCCATCTCAGAAGCTACTGGTGCTGTAGGAGTGGAGGGGAGAGGCTTCGGGGAGGCATCCTCTACCCTCTTTGTGACCCCTGCCTGCCCCAAATCCCCACCCCAGTTTCCATATGCTCACAGCTTGGCTCTGGGCCACAGTGACACCCATGAAGAGACGTGATGGCCGAGATGGCTCAGTGAATTTGAAGCCAAACGGATCCAGCGCGTGCTGTCCCCTGGATGAGATGGCAGTGGCAGCAGCAAGGACAACGTTTCCTCTAGGTTCCTCCTCTTGATCAACCACAAACCAATGGTGCCCCAGCTCTTCCTTGGCCCTAGTATTTAAAAAGCAGCCTTCACCTTCCCCCAACTCTTCTTCTGCTCTCCCTGCCATGGCTCATTACCTGAGGAGCACTACGTGGTGACTTATGGCTTGCAGGGCCCTGTCCTGGGTGCTCCAAGAACACAGCCTGTTGGTATGAAGCTTGGAGGGACTTACAGAAAGGGAAAGGGAGGCCTTTCTACATCATGTGGGGCTCGGGCCCTGCTCCCCATTGGCCACACCGAGTTACTCAGATGTGAACGGAGGGTCTGGCCATGTTACTCAAAAACCACAGCAAGGGCAAGAAGGCTGGAAGCTGGCTAAGTTCCTGTCCCTTCCTCCAGGCCCCCAGCCATCTACTCAGAACAAAGAGGGATTCTTATGTATGGCACTCCCTCTTTTAGAAGCACCTTCCCCATCAACTCGGCCTTGCCCACTTCTCCCAGGTCCCTCTGACAACCTTCCCAAGAGCTGGTGTTGAGGCAACTCAGAGTAGGGGCTGAGAGTTGGCAGCAATCATCAGGGAGGAGGAAGGCTTTCTTTGCCACTTCACCCAAGAGTGGCTTGGACCTCCCGCTGCCCTGTAGCCACTCTTTGAGGAAGAGTGAGCAACTTCAGGTACATTGAGTCCCTGCCACTTGAGTAAGGCCACCACCTACTAGCAACAGAAACTACTTTCTTCAGCAATGACTTACAACAAATCAGTCCTGGTTTAGCTTACCCAGGATCCTGGCAGGTGGCCTTAGTCTGCTCCCAGGGATGAGCTGGAAGTGGAGGGAGGGGTGTGTGCTCCGAGTATCAAGAAGCACACTCTCCCTGATCACACATTCTTCCCAAACTCTGTCAGGCACCGATGAACTGTGTTGTGAATGTCAAACCTCCGACGGCCCATGGTGGGGAGCTCTCAAACATACCCAACACTTCCAAGTGTCCTGTCTCAGGAGGACTTTGCACCCACTCCTCCAGTTAGTTCACCCAGACACCCTAATTCCCCTTCGCCCAGTGAGGTTTCTCATGTTGCAAGCAGACCTAAAGCTTCAAGCTTGCATATTTAAGAAATAAAGAGGAAGACCTCCACTTGCTGCCAACACATCTTAGCACCCTAGAAGACTCGTGAGCAAATCCCAAAGTCAACCCTGTTGGTGGGGTGGGGGACCTGCTGTAAGGACCAAAGGGAGTGTACTGAGGAAGATACTAGCTTTCTCTTCACATCACTTGCCCTCCAAAATGCAAGCTGCCCTCTGTCCGGTGGGAAGAGCCCCCTCATGCATGCCAGGCTGCCTTGGGATTCTGTGGCCAATTCTCCCCCACCCCCCACGGTAAATCGTAACACTCATCTTTATGGTGACTTCACCATGTTCATCCTACTTCAACAACATCTATGCCTTTGGAGGGAGAATATAAGGACTCTTCATTCCACATCAGACTGTCACCACAGGGGTGGGGCAGGAGATGGCTGGGAAGTGTCATTCCACTGCTACAAAATATAACCTGTCCCTGCACCTAATCTCCTACTGCCATACCTCTGCTACACTGCGTTATATTAGACTGTTATCAACTCTAGAACCAGTGCTTCTTTGGAAAAAAAGATGTGTCCCAGGAAACTATCTTTCACAGACGCCTCGTTCCTGGTTGCCACCATTCATAAGGACAATCGGCCCTTCATTCCATGCATGGCAAAAGCAGCCCATTTCTCCAAGCAGATGCCAACCGGACCTGAGGCCAACACAAGCAAACTGCTCAGGTTTACTTACATCTCTCACTTTCGTTCTGTTCTGCAATGGCCTCCTCCAGGGCGACCGACTTTGGCTTTTTGTCCTGATTTCCTTTCAACCTTTCCCAGTCGGCTGGGCTGAATTTGCACATCTCGGAGTCTTTGGTTGCTGGGTGGCCACCTTCTCTTTCTTTCATCTCCAACTCTGAGAAGCGCATCATTGCACGCTAGAAAGAGAATGGAGATGGAAAAAAAAAAAACAACACCTTACCATAAAAGCTATTTCATTTGCCTTATCTTAAAGGAAAGTATTTTCAAAGAAAAGTGCCCAAAACCAACCACAGCTTATGAGATGTAACTCAGATATTTTAAAGTTTAACAGATAAAACTTAAGAGTATCTATATATAAGTAGTCACACATTCTTTATTCATAAAGTCATGTGTATATAGATATATATGCGGTGTGTATGTATATCCACACATACACTATTGCATACAGACAGACATTCTCTTTTGAAGGTAAATAAAACAAAACGAAAACACAACGCAAAGAAAACAAAACAAAAACACAACAGAAAAGAAACAAAATACACAATGAATAAAGACGACCATGGCCCACAAACTTCCCTTTGTATATTTGGAAATGAAATTTAACTCAAAAGGTTTATGTAAGATTCTAGTAATAAAAATTTGAAGAACTGACCTCACAGTAAGCAGCGGGTAGACATAAAATACTGTCCTCTTGTAATCCTTCCATCTATGTAATTAAAATGGGCACTCAATGGATCATTTAGATAACTTCATCCATTTTTATAAGCATAAACCAATTTTTTTCTTAACATTGCAAAACAATTTGGCTTTATTCATCTTTTAATTAAAAGTAAAATATCTTAAGGAAATTCCTATACAACATCTATCATAATTCACTAGCAAGTTAAATACATACTCTATCCCTTTAAGCAACCTTTTTTCTTTTTTTTTCCTTTCTTTTTGGTGAAAAATTTGCATGAATCCCACAGACATGCGGCTGCTACACATCTCTACCAGGTATCAAGTAAGGCATTCTAAGCAGCACTTCTAGGTATATTTGCTATCTTACAGGCAGAGAAATCAAAGCAATTGATAGGTAAACGTCATGCAGTCTTTAGATACCCTTCACAATAATTAAAACATCGGTTATCAGCAATTGAGTGGAGTTCCCTTATAATCTACAGAATAACTTAAAGCATCCAGACACGCCTCAGTGCTACCACTCACGTTCTCTTACTGGCCACATTGCATACATTCAAATTACCACAAGCTTCATTCACCAAATCTGCCTGGTGCCCTGCCCTACCATACTCCCCCAATCCTGTTTACACATTAAAAAACTGACAACTGGTAAAGTAACTGAAATTCAGGTGGGGGGGCTCACCTGCAATGCCCGTTGCTCCCGGCTGAGCTGACTGGAATCTGCATACAGTTCGGTAGTGACACATTTGAATCGGTCACCCACGTAACCCGCTGAGTTGGCGATTCTCTTTGCCAGCTTAGATGGCTTCGGTTTCAGAACTTTGCCATCATTTGATTCAGCCTCATCAGCTCCATCTTTGGTATAGGTGGGGGTCACATCCACACTTGGTGGGGCACTGCCCACACAAAATGGTTTGGGATCCTCTTGGGTTTTACCAAAAGTTACAGCAGGGCCATCGCTCCCCAGAGGTGGCTCCAGGAATGGAGTCGAGACTGGCAACCCTAGGTTCTCTTTGTTGGTACCTGCCAGAACACTGTCCTTGCTTACGGTGAAGACTGGCTGTTTGAAAGTATAAGTTTCGTGGAAGTCACTGATGCGCCCCAACTCCTCTCTCAGGGCGATGAAATCACGGTGCTGCTGCAGGGCCGGCTCAACTGAGGGCTTGGGGGGCTCAGCGCTCTGGCCAACACTCTCTGCTGCAAAGCTGGGTTTGGACACGTTTGTGTCAGTTTTAGCATCTGGTTCTTCTCGGAGAAGGTCTACGTAGACAAGCTTGTCGCTTTTGACAACAGTCTTCCCTTGATTCCAGTTGGGGTTCGGCTTTAGGTTCTTGTCGGTGGGGACATCTGGATGTAACTTGGTGCTGCTAGTTTCCAAAATCTCGGAAAACCGATTCCGGAGGGTTGGGTCCTCGTAACGGGCTCTCTCATGGGACCGGGATCTCCTCTCTGGTTTCTCCTCTTTAGTGATCTCTATGGGCGTGTGTGGTATCAACATGGGATGCACCATGCCCAACCCCAGGGCATCTTGGTAGGTCACAAACTCTGGACGGCCGGTGGGAAGCCCATAGGGCAGCCCAGGCTTTGGGGCAAGGTGCCCAGGAAACAGACTGCCATTGGGTAACAAAACTGGGTGAGGGTAGACAGGTCCTTTGCCATGTAAGGAGAGGGGACTTACAGCAATGCCCTCGGGGGCTGGGTAAGGGAGGTAACTCCTGGGGTAGGGAATTGGTGGGGACCTGAATGCATCATTTGGAGACAGAAATATAGAGCTTGGTGGAAGGCCGTTCTCGTTTGCTTTGAAACTCGGTTCTGGGTTGCTGGCTTTGGCGCCCTTGCTGCTGGTGCTGCTACTGTGCTTGGCAGGAGTGGCCGGGGGCTGGCCCACGTGCTGAATAACGGATGGTGTGGTTTCTACAGAGCTCCTGCTGGTTTTGGTGCCATCTGCATTGGCATTGGGGGCGGGTGATGCGGAGGCTGGGCGGCCCGCACTCGACACTGACCCTGAAACGTTAGTGATGACAGCATCGGTGCCGCCCATGCGCGGGCATGATGAACTCCGCTGCTGTGGTATCGCCCAGTCCAATGCCTTGTTTTTCAGCGACATGCTTTTGCCATTGTTCTCTTCGTTAGGACTTGGCCCGGGCACCACCCAGGATGAGGGAGCAGTGCTGATGATTTCAGATCTATAGATAGCACAACCATTTCCTGGAGGAGATAGTGTTTCTTTCGGAATCTCACTTCCGGAGAGCACTAAGCCACTTCCAGCCCTGCTGTGAACCAGGACCGTGGGAGCCATCTTTTTCATGTGGTCAGCTTTGGAAGCATCTACATCCACCACTTTAGAAGACAAGTCTAGTGGCTTATCTGTGACGTCTTTGGTCACGGTCTGCTTCTCCAACAGAGGAGGTGAGCTGCCGTCTTTTCTGTCTTGAACCGCTGTCTTCCGGGCATGCCCGGGCACTGGCTGGGCACCTTCGCCCCCTTCCGGAGCCTTGGGATACTTGCCATTGGAGAGCCTGGCCGCGGGGAACTCGCTGCTAACTGTCATGTATGGCTTTGACAGGGCAACTGAAGGAGAGGTGGAGATCCTGGCATAGTGCTTGTGGAACTCCGAGTAGGTGTCTGCAGCAGGCTGGGTGGGAAGGTGGACTCGGGGTGACGGCCGAGGCGAGGGGGGCAACAGGAGAGCTGTGTCCCCCGGCAGGCCACTGGTGACCGCCTTGGCAGAGGGAACCCTGGGCTGCTTACTGTTCTGGATGTGAGGATAGGCGTGGGAATCAACAGGATTCCCAGGGCTGACGCCCATCTTCCACGGGAGGCTTTTGTCTGCGCAATGGACGAGAGGCGGGATGGCTGGGGAGGCCGAAGGTGTCGAGAGCCTCATGGGTGATGCCAAGGACGATGGGATGTGGGGACCAACGTAGTGGGGTGGCGGCAGGTAGAGAAAGCGCTCCCCATTGGTGCAGACTGGAGAATACAGCGGCTGGGCCAAGCTGTAGGACTGCTGAGGTAGCAAGGCCTTGTACATGTTCAGTGAATACTTATTTGGCGAGTCGAGGAAAGGGTAGATGGCTGGCGTGGCACCCTCCATGTAAGGATTGACCCAGGGCAGCCGCAGATAACTAGCACCATTGATGTTGAGAGGGCTCTGTTTGTCGCTGGCAGGCCTGTCCAAGCCCAGCGCTTCTGCTGTGGCTACAGCACTTTTTTGTATTCCAGGCGGTGTTTTGTACATAGCACTGAAGCCATTTGGGGGTTTTCCAGAGACGGCAGAAGCCTCCACTGTCTCGGGTGTATTCGGTTTGAACTGCATCTCTGGATTTCTTTCCGAAGAAAACCCAAGGCCACCTAGAGTGCTTGTGGCAGCCTCCCGACCTTTCTCTGAGCCCAGTCCACACAAGCTAGAATAGACGATGTTTCCGGGGACCCGCAGCCCTTCCCGGATCAGGCCAGTGCGGTCCATGCTCAGTGCTGCCAGGCCATCGATCCTATGGGCCGTGCTCGCATCCACCTTTGCAGAAGAACAACACGGGTGTTACTGGGGCACTCCTTCAAGGCAGCAGCACCCAAAGACACTGCCAACTAGTTCAACATGCCATCAGCCTTAACATCCAAGCACAAAGGGTTAAAGACAGGCTTCCGGCGGGGCGGGGGGGGGGGTCTGTTTCCCCACCCCCTTATCCAAACCCCTTTGCTGCCTGCCTTCTCACCTCTCAACTAGTATCCTGGAAGCAGGGAAAACATTGGTCCCTTTGGACTTGAGGCCCATACATTAATTCAGTCATCTATTAAGTCTGAAGATTTTGGCCAGGCGCGGTGGCTCACGCCTGTAATCCTACCACTTTGGGAGGCCAAGGCGGGCAGATTGCCTGAGCTCAGGAATTCAAGACCAGCCTGGGCAACATGGTGAAACCCCATCTCTACTAAAATACAAAAAAATTAGCCAGGTGTGGCGATGTGCACCTGTAGTCCCAGCTACTCAGGAGACTGAGGCAAGAGAATTGCTTGAACCCGGGAGGTGGAGGTTGCGGTGAGCCAAGACTGCGCCACTGCACTCCAGGCCGGGCGACACAGCGAGACTCTGTCTCTAAAAAAATTAAAATTAAAAAATAAAAATAAAAAAGTCTGAAGATTTTTACCTTCTCAGCAAAAATTCTTTGCTACAACTAAGACACCAACTCCAAAACTCTCAGCATCACCCTCATGGGGTACAGAATTCACACTAACCCTCCCTGGGCCTGTCAGGCTTGGGGGTGGGTGTTCGCTTCATTTCCCCTGGGTGCAGGAAGGCATGACTTAACAGAACAAGAAACAATCTTCGATGGGACAACAGAAACAGAGGACTTTAGCAGCCTCATTTCTAAATCAATATAGAGGCCATGGGTCAAACTGTGGTTGTGTCTTTTGACTTCCTCTCCCTTGTGTCTGAAGTGACAGTCCTGTGTTTCATATTTTACTGGAAAGGTAAACCCTAAGGGGCTACTTGGAGGCTGGAAATTTATCCAGCTGGGAGCGCTGATGTGGCATCCAGCTTATGGAAGAAAAGAGAGTACACATCCCACCAGTCACTAGGGGACAGGGACATGTGTGGCGAGGCAGGAAGGCAAGACTGGAAGAGCTTGGGTGGGGGCCTTGTCCTCTCGCAGAGGCCTCTGACTCAGCCCTGCTCTGAACTGCCACCCCTCCCCCATTCCCCACCCTTTAAGGGCATGCAAATTAATACGATTGATTACAGATCACTGATATGCAGATATGGCATCAACAGAAGCTATTAATCTCTTACCACGTTGTGGTTCAAGGGATTCTCTTCCCTCAGTTCCAGTCTGGCTTTTGAAGCGTCACCATCATTTACAAGGATTTTCCTATTTAAAAAGATATACCAACTTCATGAAAGCATTCCTCACTGAATCCATCTTTCACAGATCTCCCCAGAACAGACCAGTTTCTACTAACCCAATTTTTAAAACTGTCCTTAACCCTCCGCCCCCACCAGCTGTCAATGGCCCATATTGAAAGTCGCCCCCAAATGGTGATTCAACTTGACCAGGAAAAACAAAGGAAACGCAAAGCTTTCATGTGTGAGGACATGAATCACAAATATGATGTCCCCAAGGTAGGTAAGCCAGAAATTAAGCACAACCACTTCTCCCTCGAGATTTTTTTCTCTAGAGGCCAAGTAGGCCAATTGGCTGTCCCAGCCAACCCTTATAAACTCTCCTGGAGGGTAGACATGAAGTGGTAACACAGCCAAATACCAAAGGGGGCTGGAAGGCTGGTCGTGTCATCAACCACTTCCGTGTTACCCAGGAGGGTAGGCTTTCAAAACTTTTTCCAAAACAAAGTTAGGGACCATGTCCTACGAAACTGGTTTCCATGGTGATAAAAAAGCCATATTTGACTGCCTTTGTCAAAATGACAGGGGGATACACACTAGTATCATACAAATGTCAGCTGTTCCAGGCTGAAAAGGAAGCTGCACATCTGTGCCAGGCTGCTGCGGCTGCCCTGGGACTTGTTATCAGAGAGCATCGATAAAGAAAGTGCTTGGTGCCAACTTCCAAATCCCCAGGATAAAAATCGCTGACAAGCGGCAGAGGAAAAGTTTCCTCATTACCCCGAAGAGCAGCTTCAATCATCTACTGCTTAGCTGCCTCCACCCCACAACTCCAAAATTACTGATTAGGAAGCATAACAGAGCTGTCTGACGACCAAAAGCAGGCGCCAGTGGCCTCTGGGAACAGGCAGCAGAGGACAATGAGAGATCCTGGGCTTCAATGAAGGAAAACGGTGGCTCTCTCCCCATTTATTACTGAGCAAACTATTTGTTTTAAAAGCACATAGAATGCTGCTCCACCTGGGCCCACACTCCTGACATTTAGAGTTAAAGCAGTATATAGACTGGGATTAATTCTCCTTCATAAATATGAAATAATAAATTAAGGACGAAAGTGCACTGAAAGGCCGCTTTAGGGGCTAATCTTTTAAAGGGCGGCAATGCTTCACTGAGCCAGGTTGCCTGTTAAAACTGTAAATCAAGAGCGGCCTACTAGGCGGGAAGCTCTTTCTCTCCCACCCCTTTTGGGCCCACGGTGGCTGTGAGAAGGTGAGGGGGGCTTCAGCATGGGCGTGGGCTCCACTCAGGCCCGGCCCAGATGGGCGCATTCACCTGTCTTCGCTCGCCCCACACATGCGGACCCTCTCGCTGTTCATCCAGCTGTGAACGTTCCCATACAGGGGGGTTGCTGAGAGCATGTCGTCTTCTGGGATGGCAGCTTTGCTTCAAGCGTCTAGTCTGTTAAAAGGAAAGAAAAAAAAATCCCAGGAGGTTCAGTAAAGGAGAGCCAAACAGGGCGCTAGAGAAGGCCTCTTTCTAGGTGATTCATACAGGATGCAGATCGGGAAGGCAGGCTGTGCCTGCTGTCTACAGTGGTCTGGGAGCCAAGGACAGACACCTGACTCGAAGGGACAGCGGAGGGGCATGCAGCTTCCCTGGTAGGAGGTGCTGGGGCTGGGGAAGAAGTTTAATTCGAAACAGGTAGCCTCATCCAAGGCACAGAACACATTCAGGGCACACCACAGCACCCGCCCACTCCCTTTCCTCTGAAAGTGTACAGTGGTCATTCATTCTTGCCACTTGTTAAAGAAGGTAAAGAAGACTTGATTCAACAAGGGGAGGCTCTGACAATAGGTTCAGGGATGCTGCATCACTGGGAGGCACACAACTGATCTTTCCTGGGGCCAAAAGGGTGCAAGAAGGGTGGAAGGCACCACAGTGAGGTGAGCGGCAGGTCCAGCTCTCAAACTACCTGCATTTCTAGGGCTGAATTTCCAAGGCTGTCTTGTGTGCAACTTACAGATCGAGTGTGAAAAAGAGTCGGTGGGCTGGTGAGCCGCCCCACCAGAGCCCTGGATTAGATTAAGCAGCTAACCCGGGTGGTTTTGCCTGGAAGCTGCAGAGAGAGGCGGCTGAGTAATTCAATGACGCCTGCTCGCTGGGGACGAGAAATCATTAGCGAGCACAGAAGTCTTAGCAGCCCTGGCTGATGGGCTCCAAGCCGCTGGCACATGGGGAGCCGGCAGAAGCCACCCATTTTCCACGTTCCGGGAGCAGGAGGTTGCCAAGGCAGAGGAGCTCAGACCACCACCCACCCCCCTTTACCTCCTCTGCCCACCGCCCCCACCCACATCACATTCTAGTTTGCTGCATGAGTGAAGGGTCAGGACAAGCTGCATTTTATTAACAGGATTATCACGGCGCGTGATTTATCCTCGTGCAGGATTTTAATTGCTCTTTGGAGGTTGAGCCGTTTCTTTTGACTGCGCTTCAGCCCATATCCTGCTGTTAAATGCTAGGTTAATAAGTAGGGGAGCCTTTAATGCCTGGGACCGATGGCCCTCGGCAATTCCCTGCTCACAAACACATCTCAGTGTCCCTTGTCCAGACCGGCCATGGCATTTTTCCACGGGACCCAAACCTGGGTGTGAAATAATTGGTGTGCAGATCATCAGGGGAACTTTTTTCTCCTCCCTCACACACCCACCCACACAGTTTCCGAAAGCCCAAATGTTCCCTAAGTCGACACATTTCCTTTGTTAGCAGGAAAAAATATGCAAATGCTTGCTTTTACACTTTAGCACACGGAGCAGACTGCCAGGTCGGTTGGGTTGGAGGCACCAGGTCCGGGGACTCTTCTGTGAGAGTGACTGAGGGTGGGAGTTAAGGGGACACCTGGGGGATGGAATCCCAAAGCCGGTCTGTACTTTCTCATTTCTTTGTCCTAACTAGGTCTTTTGTCCACCAGCATCCCCCATGGGCCCCCATCCCCATAGAACAACGTCTGTTAACCAAAATCCACATGCAGCGACACACCACGTACAGTTAGAGCTCAACAATGAGGCTGGAAGAGAGGTAAAGGGCCCAAGAAAAAGGCAGAAATCTGCAGAGGCATCAGGCATGATGGGGTTCTGGAAAGCTATTTCCCTAGGAAGTGTCTCCAGACAGCGGCTCTTCCAGTTGACTAGCCACAGCGCCCCCAAAAGACCGACTCGGCTGTTGGGGAAGGTTCTATAAGGGTTCGTGGGCTTTTCTTCCATCTTGCAAATACACAAATCAAGTGGGGAAGGCCACCACTAGTGCTGGGCAGACCACAAGGCACATTCCCTTGTGCAGTGGCAGTGTCCCCTCTCCGGCCCCTGCTGCCCTTTCTAACAAAAGGAAGACATTCTGGGTAGGATAATAGAGAAGGTGGAAGGAACATCATTCCCCGGTGCCAGTGTGTCCCGGTCATCGGGCTGCAGCAGTGGGACTGCACCATGCCACCCCCTCACTGTGCCATGATGAAATACAGAAATTACATCATGAGCCAAAGGGTCACTCAACCAAACCCCCAAGAAAAGGATGAGGGAAGAAGCGTGTGCCTAATGAACCTCAATCTTCTGGTGTCCCCATTCTTAAAAATTGGCCTCCCCTTTAAAAAAGCTGCCTCCGGCCGGGCATGATGGCTCACGCCTGTAATCCCAGAACTTTGGGAGGCCGAGGTGGGTGGATCACCTGAAGTCGGGAGTTTGAGACCAGCCTGACCAACAAGGAGAAACCCTGTCTCTACTAAAAATACAAAATTAGCTGGGCGTGGTGGTGCGTGCCTGCAATCCCAGCTACTCGGGAGGCTGAGGCAGGAGAATCGCTGGAACCTGGGAGGTGGAGGTTGCAGTGAGCCGAGATTGCACCACTGCACTCCAGCCTGGGCAAAAAGAGCAAAACTCAAAAAACAAACAAACAAAAAACCTGCCTCTTACCCACCTCCCTTAAGTAGACACCTTGTGCAAAGGACCTCCCGGCACCTTCTTGGGAAACAGAATCATTATACTGAGGCCCAGCCCCGAAAAGGCCAGCAGCTGCTTCCCTTCAAAGAGCCTTTCTTCAGCAAAGTCCACCTGGACTTAGCAGAAAGGTGACTGCGGTTTACAGGCACCTGGGCCTACTGGGTGCTTTCAAAGCATCTCCCCTTCTCCAGGGCTCCTCCTTTGGGTCTTTCCATATTAATGGCGCACAGATAAATGATACCAGCCATCAGAACGAAGTGTTCTCAAATGCACAGGGTCAGATGGAGGGTTGAGGCTAGCAGAGCGGTTCACTGTCGTGTGTGTGTGTGTGTGTGTGTGTGTGTGTGTGTGTGTGTGTGTGTGTTTTGGGAGGGAAGGGGTGGAGGATGGGGCTGAACATAAAAGCAAAAGGGGGGAACACATTGTTGGATCCTGCTGTGGACTTACGCACACACGTGCACGCACGCACACGCGCGCACACACACACACACTTATGATCTTTAGCTGCCCCATGAACTTTTTGTGAACTGTTTAAAAGTGGAGGTCTGTTGAACAAACAGCGGCGCCACTGCCAGCCATAATTTCATTGCAACAAGCTAAAGACTTTTAACTCTTCGGGTTCCTGGCCAAAGATGGAGAGGAGTGGAAAGGGCCAATGAGCAATGGCCCTGGCTCACAGGAGGCCCTCCTCCTGGGTGACAAAGAGCAGTCCAAACCCACAAAAGCAGGGACCTCCTTTGCAAAGGCCATACGGCTCACACCAAGCCTCTACTGAAGAACAGGGGTCACCATTACCTACACCCCACCCTGGTTTCTCTGTCATGTACAACGAAGGGGACATTGGGGTAAGAAACAGAAAGAGACTGGGAGGCAAAGTATAGGGACATCAAACTTCTAGAAGCTGCTGTTGAAATAGCTGGGGCCTTTTTTACCTCTAAGGCCAAGTGCTTCGAAACTGATGTTGCTGACCCTTGGCAGCGGAACACTGTGGAGAGGGCAAATGACCTGATTTCAATGACAAACAGCGCCTCAGGGTGCTTTGCAGCTATAGATGAAGCTCGTTTGCTTTTATTTTTCAATGCCCACCTCCACCCCCCACTTCTTCCAAATGCAGGCTATGCTTCCAGAAGTGCCAAGATGTGTGAAGTCACTCATGAAAAGCACTTTACAAGCACCAACCTGTTCCACTGTGAGCTGCGAAGCTGCACCTTGGATCTGGGGTTTAACCCCTTTTTCTAGTAGTGGAGAGAAGTGGGTAAAGGTGCTGGATAGGGATGGAGAGGAAAGACAGCTGAGAAGAGGTCAGATGGGGAGGGTGTGGGTCTCTAAAGAACAGACTGGGAACTGTTCCAGCTGCCTGCAGGAACACCCAGGGCCAAGTGGAGAGACCTGGCTTGTGAGAAGCAGGCGTGCACACTGCATACTGCATGGTCTCCAGCTCTTAGCACCAAGGAAGTGGAACACATAGGAGAGCTTGGGTCACCCTGGACAGACTCTGAGTAGTCATTCGCTCTTCAGCCAAGGGTTATGATGAGAGCACCTGAGCTTGGCCCGGACACCGGGGAGAAGGCCTGATTGGCAGAAGGGGGGCGTCGAGGGACCAAGATCATAAGCCATCACTCCAACCTTGGCATCCCTGAGTAGGGACACACCCACCCTCTGTGAAAAGATGTGAGGGCAGACCACAGGTCCCAAGCCTTGGCCCCTTTCCTTCCCCACCCCCAACCCTGGCCCCCTCTTGCACTGGGGCCACTTTCCACTGCCCCCACCCTTGAGGCGCCGATCAGTTAAAAGTCTGCACATTACACTTGTCAAGTGGCACTGACAATTTGGAAAGCATGGCCACCAAACTAACTCTGCTCACGCCTCCCTGCTGTCCACACAGGCATTGAGGGTGGCCCATCTCGGGGTCTTTTCTTGGGATCTCTCTCACTAGGTTCCCCTTGCCCCCACCGGCAGCTATCCAGCAGTTAACAGCCAGAAGAACTGGAGAGGTTCGCAAGGGCTTCCAGCTCAGGTGGCCAGGCAGGCATTCCCAGCCAGTGTGCTGGGGTCCTCTGGCAGAGGACTCTTCAGGGGAGGGGTCTCGCTACTGCATGGCTGGTTCTCTGTGGAGAACATGGTCACCACAGCCTCCCGGCTCCCACCCTCACTCACCGCGTGTCTCTGGGCAGGTGGCTGAACCTCTCCAACCTTGGTCCCCTCTGTAAATATTTGGCACTGTGTTTTCCAAAGGATTAAGCTGCACTATGGACTTGAGTTTTGCCTGGCAATAGCTGGCGCTGGCCACGTTTAACCCCGCTAAATAGTACCCGACTCCAATAAACATACTGTGTAATAAGCCCCAGAATCACAACACAGTTTCTTTGGGGCACTACCACCTCATCCTGCGGGGGAGGCTGAGGCAGCAACAGAGAGGGGATCAGAGCAGGCAGGGAACTTCAGCAGAATTATGTAGATTTTACAGAAGCCCAAAGCTCACCACCCGCCAGCCCTTCCTGGGGTTGCTCCAAACAGAGACTGCGTCACAGCAGCAGCGCTGTGCTCCGGGTGTCAAGGAAGGGAGGGGTGAAGAAGTTCCTATTTTAGGATGTGAGGGGTGGGGGTGGGGTGTGTGGGGGTGGGAGATGAGAAGAAAAAGCTCTTCCGGATGTGCAGTGTGGGATGGGTCCTCCGGGTCTGCTGGAGAGTAAGAGACCCCAAGGCTGCCCCCCAGGTCCCTGGGACGCAAAACCGCAGGCTTCCAGGGGTGTGGTCGAGGGAGGTGGCTGGCCCGGTCCCAGCCCCTCCCGACCCCCTCCCCCGAGAGAGTTGGGGGTGAGGGAAGTGATCCAGCCGGCCCAGGTGCTGCCTCTTGGCACACTCCAAGCCACAGCCGTAGCCGTAGCCTGCACGGGCGTCCCCGCCCACACCTCCAAGTTTTGCATTAGTAAGGGGGAGGGGGAAGGGGAAACTCGCCGGCCCAGACCATTCCAGCACCCAGAACCTTCCCGGCCTCCTCCCGGGGCGTCGGGGTCTGAGCGGAGAGCCACCTGGGCTGGGAGTGAACTTGGCCCCGGCGAAGAAGAAAGGGGGAGGGGCGCCCCCTCCCCGGGCTGAGGCGCTTCAGCCCGGAGCGCGATCGGTCGGCAACAAAGGGATTTTCTCTCCCACCACACACACCCGTGCTGCTCGGGGCTCGCCCGCTCCTCCTCCCCGCTCCTCGGCGGAGGTCCCAGCGCGCGGGGCCGCACCACGGCACACACTCACGCCCTCGCGGCGCGCCCCCGCCAGGCCTTCCAGGAACTCCAGCAGCCTCCCCGGAGGCGGCCCGACCTCCCCAGTTCCCGACCCTAGGTAACCCCTCGGACCCTGCGGCCTGGCACGCTCTCCATGGTGCCCCTTCCCGAGGCCCCGCCGCACCTTCTCTCCCCATCAACGAATCTGACGAAAAGAAACTTTGGGTGGGCGCAGGGAGAATCCGAGACCTCCCGGGAAACGCCGCCGAGCCCACCCGGGGAATGGGCACGGCAGACCCCTCCTCGCCATCGTTCTGGGTTCCCTTCCGATCATACTAGAGCGCTGCTCCTCTGGACGCTTCCCCTTACAAAGATGTGAGCCAAGCGTCGCCTACTGTAACGTGGGAGGGGTGCGAATCTCGGGCGTTGGGGTCCGGGGTGGAATCTGCAGGGGTTGACCCTGAGGGTCGCTGCCGAAACTGGATTGTCCGCTACACTCCCCTCCTCCAGGCAGAGCCCATGGCCCGGGGTCAGGTGCCCCCAACCTCTCTCTCACAGGCCAACGGGGGACACTTGCCCGTCTCCCCGGATAATCTGTCCAGGCCACCCCACCGGCTTTTTGTTCTTTTCACTTTCCTTCATGGTTTTGCCACACGGGGAGTCAGGAAACCACGTGTGTATTCAAGAGAGGGCAAATTTAGAAACAGGTGTCCCTTCACAGGAGGCCACCCGGCAACAGAAACCCAAGTCAAAAGCCAGGAATCCCTCCTTACTCTCTTCCCTCCACGCAAAAAGAAACCACTTGCCCCCTTTGATCTAGTCCCTGCAGAACTGGGTCCCCACTTGGGAATCTACACAACCTGGGGGCAAATCCAGAATAAATGTTCCACACCATGCCTCCAAAGGCTGTGTCAATGCACTTTTGTTTCCACCAGGGCTTTGTAGGAGTAAAACACAAATGCCGTCGCCGCCACCACCCCCCCCCCACCACCACCACCGAAGGGAACAAGCTATACCGTAAGGCTAATAACAACAGCTATCATTAGTATACACAGGAAGCACAAAGGAACTTTTAATGCATAAAAGATGCGTAAAATGCAGGGGTCCTGCAATCTGCAAGCGAGTCTCTCACTGATTGTGCAGAGCCTGGGAGTCCCAGAAAGGCTGGGATGAGGGTCAGAGAAGGAGAGGGGCACCCACTTTCTTTACAAGGAACAATAGGAATCCCATGTCTGCTACTCAGTCATGGAACTCAGAGCACCCAAAACAAAGCCATGGAACAACTGTGGTATAGATGGGGGCCCATGAATTTTTGTAGCTGTTCAGGGCTTAATTACTCCTTCTTGATCCATGGGACTAGACACGACACCGCCAAGGTTAAAATGCCCCGAACAGCGCTGAGCAGATGTGAGCGAGCTGGCAGACGCGCAAATGAGGCCTGCCTCGGAGCACGATAACAAGTGACTAATACATTGCATATCGTTGAAAGAAAATTATTTTTCTCTAATTTGCATTTGCTTGGGGGAAAAAAAGCCAACGCGAGTCCCTCCTCACATGCACAAGTCTAATCCTGGAAATACAGCCCGGCTGCTTTAAGAGAGCTGGAAGGAGGGAAAGACTGCCAGTGTTTTGGCGTTGCAGGCTTGTTTATCTTTCCGCCTTTCCTCCAAGGCGAAACTCGTTTTGCAAGCAACATTCCTACAGAAAATGGCACACGTCATAAAAAGAGACCAATTTATAGAACTGGCACCGAAGTTCATGTCTCACTCCAGAAGCATCTCCCAGCTCCCCATCGGAAACCCAACTAGATGTAGAAGTCCATGTTAAAACTTAGAGAGTAGACTTAGGGAGGGGAGGTGCTGAGGGTGGGGGGGACAGGAGAGAATGAACTAGATTTGCAGATATCCTGTAGGCTGTACACCCAGAGACCAAAGTCAGCCCTAAATGATCTTCCAAAACCCAGGGAGGACCAGGCAGGTGCCAGGGCTTGGAAGGCTTCAACCTTGGGACTCATGGGGGAGAGGAGTGAATTTTTACACCCAGCTTGCCCCAGGACGGTCCAGAGGCAGGTCCACATTCTTGGCCATCCTAAGTCCACCTGCTTGGGCCAGCCATGAACCTCCAGGACTGGCCTAGTGGGTAACTGCCACCACCAACTGCTCTCCCTCCCACCCTGGCGCCTCTCTGCAGGGCCTGGCGGGGTACCAGGAACTCAAAGAAAGCCTGTTGCTGTGGGCATCTAGTTGATGAAGTCGGAGTAGGTGGTGCTGTGGGCAGGCTTCAGGACGGCACCTTTGCGTGCTGCAGTTGAAGGCAAATGTGCTCTTGAAAACGGGAAGGCTTGGAAGAAAAGGTTAAGGGATGTGGGTAATCAAAAGCCAATCTGTCCTCCCTTCCCCCCAAAATACACCCCCCTTAGGGTACTGAACCTGCACACTTGCATTTCCAAGCTGGAAACAGTGTCGAGTGCACAGAACACAGCACCCGCCTGTCTCTAACTTGTCTGAATAACAGGGCCATTTCAGAGGGGAACAACGGCCTTCAGAGCCCCTGCAATTTCCAGAAAGCTTTCAGTTAATAACACATTCTTTCCAACAAGCTTACTTAGGGCTGAAAGTTATTTTCACAAATCTTAAAAACTCTGTCATAAACAGCTGAGGACCCAGTTCAACGGATCCTGGCCAAACCCCACCAACACAGTGACACTCACGGCCCCGTGGGCCTTCTCCCGCCACCTCTGCCTCACCACAAGTTCCCTAAACCACAACATACAAGCCATCCTGCACCCCACCCCAATCCTGGGAAGTCATAAAGATGGGTGTTGGGGATGGAGGGCGGGTGTGCCGTGGAGCTTTCTCTCATCTGGGGATGCGCTGGCCAGAAACTGGCCGCCACCTCTGCAGCTCGTCCATGGGCCTGCATAGTGCGCGCTTTGTGTAAGTGCTGAGGAGGCGCAGCGCTGCTCGCGCGCCAACAGCTGTCACATTATTTGCACTCGCTGTAAACAGCCTTCACATTCCCCCCTTACCACATAGTTAAAGCCAGACTAACAATCCACAGTTAGAGATCAAACCAACAACAGCAGCATTGTGTCTGCCTTTGCTGCCTTCACACCAAGCCCAGCAGCTGGCAGGTTTCTCCGGAACAAGGGACCCCTTCTCCCCCTACCCCTCCGGGATCCAGCCAAGGCTAGCCAAGGAAGCATGCGTTTGTCAGCGCTGTTTGTTAAAGCAAAAGAGCACCGCCATTTCGCAGAGATTTCCGTGTGGCTCATCAGCCCTCTCCGAGAGTTTACTCCTTCTGGAAGCTCGAGGAAGCATCACGAGAATAAAGGTTGTGGAGACTCGCAGGGTTGGTTTCCATGCTCAGCAAAGTGGGGTCTGGCCGGGCTGGGGCCGGGGCCGGGACAGGGAGGTCTGCCCCTCTCCATGCCATGTCACAGAGGCCAGACAGGTCTGTGCTTTCTGCAGCCCTCAGCGGAATGCCTCCTGTCTTTCGGAAATTGCCCAACTCACTGAATACTTACTGGCCGCCCCACTGATCAAAATGTCTCCTTTATGATTTTTGGTTAAGTTGAACATTTCCATAATCGTCATTATTAGTGCAAATTACACGCCTAATCGGTCCTTAAATAGATTTTAATTAAATAAGCATACAAGGCTCATTTTATGACTTAAGAAAGCATTACTTTTCGTTATAAACTTTCCGCCAGGATACAGAATAACGATAGCAGACAAATACTTATTCTTTGAAAATCACCAATAACCGATGGGCAGAGTATCATGAAACATACCCTGTTTTACCCTCTGGAATCAAAGCTGAGACCAGACATATCACAGCTGTACAACTTTCCTCCTGGGATGGGAGAGAGGATTTCTTCCTCCAAAGCACTATATCTGTCTTCCTTGTGGCCAGTAGAAATAAACCCCCGGTGCTGCTTTCCCTACCCATCTGATGAGATTTCTCTAGTTGATGTCCTCTAGCAACCACTCCTCCCCCACCTCCATCCATTTTCCACCCTTTCGCCTGCTTAGAGTCCTGGTGCAAAGCAGGCACGCTGTGCTTGTTAAATGCTGTGTAAAATGCTGTTAATAAAATAATAAATACAAAGGATGGAGGCTGCTGCTTCCACGGGTGTTTTGACTGGAAATGCCTTGGCACTTGTCATGTGTTTATGGGAGGGCAGACAACGCTAGGATTTACATAGTTTGGACATTTCTGTACTTCATTTATTCTTTCCTAAATGACGTAGGCCTCGAGCTATTTCAAGTTTGCATTTGTACAGAACTGTTAAATGCCTAGGAGTTTCTCCAATTAAACCAAGTTTAAAATCAGACCCAAAGCTGGAACATACACTCAGACTTGCCCAACTCCACCTTCAGCCTCGGTGGCTGGAGAAAACAAACAGATCCTCGAAAACAATCAGTCCTCGAGCTCCCCACCTTCACCCCCCCCTCCAGGAGGGCCCCTAGGGCAAAGGTTAAGGCGTCTCTAGATTCCAAGCCCCAGCCCAGGCTACACACTGAGGCAATCACTGCAGTAAGGCGCATCTTGTCCATACACTACCTTTAAAATCGTGCGCTAAAATCGGGGGGAAACTGCTGGCCTGGTAAAACCCACTGTTCACAAAACAATGTCAGCAAAGGCTGTAAGGCATTCTTTAGAGAGGGACCAGGGATTCGTGCCTACCGAAGCTCTTTCAGCACAAAGGCTTTTAGGGGAAGAAGGGAAAAAGAGGGAGGAGGAGGGGGAGAGGAGGAGAGAAAGGGAGGGAGGGCTCCTGTTTCAGAGCAGGCATCCCCTGAGAGTCAAGAACCAAGTGTAGCTTCAATCAAACACTGACTTCCCCTCTGGGAGTCGAGTAGGAAACCTGATCACAGTAGCTTACTACCAGCCTGGATCCATACAGGTCTGGTTTTCTTCTCATGCTAGTAATTTTTTTAAATACATATCGATATAAAAGAAGCAATCCCTGGCAGACTTTATTGAAAACCACATTGAGCCCTCATAACATCCGGACTTAATCCCTATCAAACAAACCACAGCACCACTGGCCTCTGCACCAGGCCACCCCCTCTCACCTCTTCCAACCAGGTCTTGCCCCTCTAGGCACCGTGGTTCCCCCCTGAAATAATGCCAGGAAGCCTTGCCGAAGGGTACCTAGATGACGGTTCTGAAATGAGTTCCTAACCATATAATGATCCCACTTGGGGGTGGAGGGGAGAAGCAAGTCTTTTCATATGGAATCCTTTAAAAGGCAGAATGCAAACTACGGTAACAAAGGGAAAGGGGAACCCAGGAAGGTGGACCTAGAATACCCTCATAGGGGAGATTTAATCTGCATCCTTGGGTCCCAGGACACAGGCCTAGCAAGTCTCAGGGGGTCTCAGGGGCAGCAGGGAATGGAGGAGCAACCTATAGGAACATGACAAGTCATTCAAAGCAATTATTCATCCTTGGGGCCTACTATGTGCCAAGCATTCTATTTAGATCCTAAAGGTGGATAATTATTCCCAGTCTTACAAATGAAAAAACTTACTGGGGCTCAAAGGCCATAAATAACTTGCCCCCAAGGTCACACAGCTAGTAAAAAATGGGCCACGGTCAAACTCAGTCCTGGAGTTGCGGAGAGGAGCCAATTATTGGTCTAATTGTGCCATTTGAAATCCTGATTTTCACATACTGTCTCCTCTGAAAAGCTTCCTTGGGCCTTATGTACCCAAGAACGAGGCAAAGAGTGTTTAACACCTATGTTACTTGACCTACAGTGAGCCATGAACCCAGTTTCTCCTGTATCTAAGTCATCTCCTGGTCCACTCAAAGTCTTTCACCATTTCCCCCTACATCCTACAAATCTCCCTACACTGTTATACCCTGGTGTAAGGCCAATGCTCTCAACAAGCCTCCCCTTTCCCTTCCTCCAGTACCCCAGAATAGTCAGGGGTAGGTGGGTCGACTCCTTTCAGGTCTCTGGGAAAAGTGCTGACTACTGGTACTAGGAGCTAGGCTTGCCACCCCAGTTTCGCCACATAAAGCAATAAATCAAATTATCTAGATAGAGCAAAAGCCCTTTGGAGGGAGCTCCTCCATCTACCTTTCCTAGGATTTAAAGGAAAAACCCCAGGGAACAAAGTAGTGTGGGAGAGGGAATTAAGATGGAAGACGCCAGCAAGATGTTCTATTGGGCCACCCAGAGTCCCCCACAAAAGCGCAAGCCGGGGGATAGGCTATCTTGTCCTTTCCCCAACCTTTCTTTACAGAAGCGGCCGGCAGCAAACCTCAGGGCCCAACATCCCCTCCCCACCCTATCCCCAATTTCCGGGTCTGCCCCAGGCTTTCAGATGCTCCGGGAACTACCTACACCCGCAGAGCCTGCCAAAGCCACCTCCGGCTCGGCTCGATGGGTACAGGCAGGGGTACCGGACACTCGGGCTTCCCGGCCCTGGACTGGTTACTCCTCCAGATGCTGAAGCTCCGGATGTGCGAAATGGCTCCGCAGTGCGACCGAGTGTGCAGGGGCCTCGGCGGCGGGAGGGACGGAGGGGAGACGGCGGCGCCGGGGCGCTCACCCCGCTAGCCAGCCGAGCACGCCCCCGCAGGCCGGCCACCCCTGGCTGCAGGCCAGCCCTCTTCAAGTGGCGTTCTTTCTCTTTTTTAAACTTTCCGGCTTTGGCGAACGGGCAGGGTTTCCAGTCCTCCCCGGCCCCCACCCAGTTCGGGGAGGGGCGGGGCGGGGCGGGGCGGGGCTGGCCCTCCTAACCCCTCCGGGGAGGCGATTCCCCCCCAGTCCCGGGCACCGCTAGACGGCGGCCAGGGCAGACGCCTTGCTCCACCCCACCCCACCCCCGCCTACTGTGGCCACCTGGAGAGGGCGGCTTCCCGAAGCGATCGCCGTCCAGCCAAGCCTGGAACCGCAGCGTCCGGAGAGGAACCCCCTACAGCGCCAACGGTCCTGGCCTGCCCGCGGTGCGCTCTCTCCGAAAAGTCTAACGCTCCGGGAAGGGGGAGGGGAGAGAGAGCAAGGCGGGAAGGGGGGGACGGGCTGCTTTTATTTATTTTTTAACTCTTCAAATGCAAGAGGTTTTTGGTGTCCCTAGCACGACTGCGAGCGTCTGGCCAGGCAGAACAATAGAAATGGAGGGGGGACGCCGGAAATGGTGCTGGAAGACCCCTATAACCCTATAAACCTCTCCTCTCCCTCTAAGTTCCTATTAGCATTGAAAGATCCTAGTGACTTCAATGCAAAATTGTCTTTTTATAACTTTTTTCCTAAACACATTCCCCCTCCCCACATGAAATCACAAGGGCAAAGATCGCTTCCAAAGTTGTGACCTTCCGAAGCTCCAGGGCTTCTCACCTGCTCTGCCCCTGGCACCCTGACCTGAGTCAATCCCATCCCCCAACAGTTCCCCTGGTTTGCACCTAGACAATAAATTTAGTTTAATTTAGCTTCCGGTCTTTAATTTTAGCAGGTCTCCTTTTTGCATGCAAATCAATATGGCAATTACCATCTAAAAGCTCGCCCAGCCCCGGGTCAATGTAAATTGATCATTGTCCGCCTTCCACAAAATAACATCGGGAGTCTGTGGTGCATAATGAGATTATACTGGAAACTGTCTTTTAGATCACAAATTATTTTTTATGCTGTCAGGATCTTCTCCGAGTGGACTTCCCCGCTTCTCTAATCATGGAGAGCCGAGCCCGTGGGTGCCGGCTGTGGGAGACACAGCTCTAAAACAATGACGGAGTGAGGACCCCCGTTTCTGAGACCCTCGATTGTAAACACATGGAGGTGAGCTTGCGCCCCAAAAGGGAGCCTTCTACAGAAATATCGCAGAAAGGCATCGTTAATGAACTCCACCCAACAAAAAGTAAGATATCCCTTCCTGATGAACACGTTGAGGGCAACCAGAGAAAGCCGTCGGGCAGGGCTGGAGACCAGTGGACGCCCCCGGCCAAGTGCGCGCGACGAACGCGGCTCGGCTACCACCAGGGCGGCTGGGGGGAGACCATTTACTCCCGCCCCGGCGGCTTCTCCTGGCTCTACCACCTAGGCCTCAGCAGCGCGTCCGGTTTTGCAAACAGACGGAATCCCGTCGGCCATAAACACTGGCAAAGAAGCCGGGGCGGGTCAGGGCCGGCCCAGGCCTCCCCACCCAGCTCTGGGCGAGGCCCCCACCGGGCCCGATCCAGAAGATGGGCTGGGGCACCGAGGCAATAAGGAGGCTCCTCTTGACCCGCAGCACTGCTTTCTCCCACCCATCGGCGGCCCCCGGGGCACGAGTGTGACCTCGGGGCCTAACAAAGGGCCTTGTGAGCTCCTTTCGGCCTCGGGCCGGAGGGAGAAGGGTGGGGCGGGGCGGCCGAGATGGACCCAGGAAGTTCCCCGCCCCGCCGCGCCTCTCCGGGTCCGCCGGGCCCGGTGTCCTCGAGGAAACCACCGGGGTGGCATTGCCAGGGCTGCCCGCAGCTCCGGGGAACGTCCTGCGGGCTCCAAGCCTCCCGCCCAGCGCGACCGGACCCTGCCCCACTTGGCCCGGCGCGGGCCCCACCCAAGTGCGGTCTTCCCAATAAAAGCTGGAATTCCCGGCTGGGCTTAGACAAAGAGGGACCGCAGCAAATCGACGCCGCGGGCAAGCCATACCCTAGCCGGAGTTTACGTGCGCGTCTGGGGTCACCGAGGCGCCTGCTAATCCACCCAACACAGGCTGTCCCCGCCACGGTCTCCTCCAGAGAAAAAAAAAAAGAAAAGAAAGAAAGCATACCTCCCTTTTATTCCTCCCAGAGGCCGCACTTCTTCCTGTTCTCCTTCCCAGCCCACTGAGGCCCTGCTCCACCTTAGCAAATTGGACCCCAGCAGTGCAACAGCCATTCCTACTGACCACAAAGTGGAAAGCTACCCCTCTTGTGGCTACACGATCCAGCCACTCAAGGTCAGGAACTCAAAATCTCTTCAGAAAGGCTCCTACCTGCTCATCACCAACCCGCTGCCCACTCCACCTCACCCCTAGAAGGGAAAGAAACTATAACCAGAGATAATCCTAGTTCACTGCACACCATCCATCCTTTAGGCTGCTAGCGTGGCCCTTAGTTTCCTTCAAGCCAAAGACACATTATTTCCCTGTGAATAAGTGTGTGAATGTGGTTGTGTGGCCCACTCTTCTGTACCCAAGTCGGTCTCACTCACTCGGCAGGAAAGTCTTCGTCAGGCATTGAGGAGTGTTTGTCATTCAGCCTGTGTATCTAAGCATGGATGTATGCATATGAATGCTTTTTGTGTTTCCAAGTGACCCTCTTCACACCTTTAAATGGGCTATTGTCTCTGGAACGCACTTACAGAAATTCTGCCCCAGTTTCCAGCTCAACAAAGTCTGGGATTTTTCTCTCAGAATATCGCTATACATCTCTGTATTTGCATACCCATGTTTACATTCCCCTTGGCCAGTTCTTTATCTCTTATGTATCTCTTGTTCCATTTGGGCAACGGAGCCCAAGTGTCTTGATTTGTCTCAGCACATGTCATTCAAGCGCACATCTTAATCTGAGCATTCCTACTACTTCCATTCTTTTTGCTTTGCCTATAATGTGGCTCTTTCCCAGGCCAGACCAATATGGGTTTGCAGTTTAAATGTAAACAGAGGATCCCTTAAGATCACAAACTCTTAAAGAAAGGAAGAGGAGGGAGAAGGAGACTGGAATGTTAGTAATGAGTTATTTATGTATAGGGTAACCCATCCACCCATTTCAAGCTGAAGAAAGAACTAGATAAATGTCTGCAGAGGTGTATTAAAATTTTAGACCAATTTAATATTAGCCATATATATACACACACAAATGATGGATCTCACAACACATCAGTGTCCAGCTCCTCTTTGGAGGCTGTCTCCTTGCACATATCTAACTCCTCACAAGTTCCTGGTTAAAAGTATGTCTATTTATATAGAGACAACTCAAAGACCGCTTTGCTCTCTTCAGTGCATACCTGTACATGCTGGCGGGGCATTTCAGGCTCAGGTCCTTGGTCTGCAGCAGTCATAGTCAGAGGCCCCACCCGACTACAGCTATGTGCAGACCTTCCCGTCCTTGAACACCCGCATGAATTCTCTTTGGGAACATTGAGTCTACGTCTGTCTTCCAAACTCAGTTTTTAAAGTGAGGGTGTTCATTGTGTGTGTTCACAGCTCCCCGACTGAGAACTACCTGGTCAAACTAGATCATCTAGCAGCTGCGTTTGGTTTGTGGAAGAATCGAGCCCGATGCACCAAGATGTGACCGTGCACACATAAGAGAAAGGAAAACCCTAGGCCCAGACTCACAGCTCCTCCCCACTGCGAGCTACTCTGCCTCCAGGAATTTCCACTAGGCTCTTTGCCCCCCTTTCCCTATTACACTACCCCACCACGGCCTTTAAAGGGTTAAGAGAAACCCCCACGGCCTTCCCTCCACCCAGCTCGCTGGGCCCGGAGGCTAGCTCGCTCACTCGCAGCTCACGGAGTCTGCTGCCGTCTCCGCGCCTCCCCCCCTCCAGTCCTTCAGCCGGGAGGGAGCCTGCATGCCTGTCTAGACCGATCTATCACCGGCACACCAACAACACCCGCGAGAGCGCGGAGACCCTGCCCAGGTCCCCCGGCCCGCACGGTTCACGGCGGACAGAACCCGGGGAGCGTGACGGCGCCTGCGGGGTGGGGGTAGGGGGCCCACAGGCACTGGCCGCTCCGAGCGCACCACGGGTCCTCTCCAGCTCCGGCCCCCCGCGCTCCCACCAGCCCGGCTGCCGGGGCACAGTCACAGCTCCGCGCGCTGGGCAGTCCTATTTTTATCTTGTCTAATCCTAAACTGGGCGGGGAGCACAGGCGTCGTGCTTAGAGAACAAGAGATAGGCGCGGGAGGCGGGGAGGAGCAGCCAGGCAGCGACGCGAGCGGGAGCGAGTTAAAGACACAGTGGAGGCGACCGCGGGCAGGAAGAAAGAGCGGGCTGCGCGGGCCTCGAGGCGCCGCACGCAACGCGCCGCCCCGCGAAGTTACACTCGCTTCCCCGCCGTCCCTCGCTACCGGCCCCTCCCCACTTCCCAGCGGCGCTCCCCGCAGCCTGGACAGCGAGGCCCCGGCCTGTGTGGGAGGCGGAGGCCAGGACGGCCCTGCAAAGGGCTGGAGAGAATCGCTAATGAGCTGTGCAGCCCATTGATCCGGAGAACACTTCCTAATTAACTCTCAGTCACCTACTGGTGACAGCGCCTCAAAGGACAGCGCTGGGGCCAGCCGAGCCCCAGCCGCGACTTGCCGACCGGGCGCCTGCTGCCCAAAACCCGCGCGCTCCCCTAAACACCCCAAGGCAATTGGTGTGCGTGGCGGTGTATACCCGCACACTGAAGGCCAGCCTCGGATTAAACCTGGATGGCATATTAATCATCGCCTTCCCCCCCGCCCCACTCCGCTCTACGCGCTGAAACCGTGCCCAAAATAAACACGAAAACCAACATTGCAAAACCCACACCAGATAACAGGTCGAGAGTGGAGTGGGCAGGGTCGAGGAACGAGCGTATTCCCTAAGTGTCCACGTACAGGAATCTTTGAGGCTGACAATTAAAATGCCTTCCACGCAAGCAATTCTGTTGGCAAAACCGAACCCAACACTTCGTAAGGATTGATTTCGGCCCGCGGTGTCCGTTTCCAGTGCCACAGGAAGTGTCAGATGGCCAGAAATACCCAAGTCTGTCTGCACTCACCACCCACCACCTTCTGGGGTGGGCCATTTCCTCCTAGTCTTTACTCCCAGGCCATTTTAAGGATCTTTCTCCAAAAGACTACCCCTACAACCAAATACCACACTACCCCTCCTCTAGCGTCTTCTCAAAACGAAAAAAGGGGGGAAAAACACAGCTAAAACCCCGAGCTGTCTAGTCTAGACGCAGCGAGGCTGTGCGAATACCTATTTGAAGCGCGTTGGTTTCTTTTTAAGGTTTGTTTCTAAATACACATAACCCTCCTCCTTCCTTCTTCGCTCTTCCATTCCCCCCACCCCCACCCTCCAGACGCCGGCGGCGCGCGCCCTGGCGCGCGGGCACTCACAGCCTCTAGCTGGAGATCGCGGACTTTCTGGAAAAGATTCATTAACAGCAAATTACGCCTCGCCCGGCCACGGCCTACACGCTGCCAGACTCGTCCGTCTCCGGGACCCCGGGAAGTGCCCACTCGAGCGTGCGAGCGGCGGGAAGCCCGCCGGGACCACGCGTGACTTCGGCCGCCCTACTCCACACACGGTGCCCCAAGGCTCTCTCTGTAAACAGCAGGCGCTCGTCACCGCCGCCGCGAGCCCCCGAGTTGGCGGAGGCTCTGCAGCGCAGCCGCCCGCCGGCTCCGAGCGCGGGCCCCGCGGCGCCTCGCCCTCCCCGCCTTGGCCGAGGATCTTGCCCCGGTGCGCAAGTTCCTCTTCGCCTGCAGCCTCCTTGCCACACGCCCTCCGAGTGGGACCAACTTCCTCCGGCCGCAGACTTTCACACGCCCATCAGGGCTACCCACCAGACTCCCCATTGCCCAGCGGAGGGCCCGGGTCTCGCCCGCCCCCGCCCTCCCTCCACGACGCTGCCCCCGCACAAGCACATTCTACACCCACCCCTGGGGGCTCATAACTTAAAACCTACGCTGAACATCGGGGAGGGAGAGGAGAGGGAAAGCGGGAGGGGGATCGCAGATTATAATCTTAAAAGAACATTTACAAAACAAAGCGTCTGACCTGGCTGGCGGGCGGGCCAAGTCGGAACCCCTTGCTCTGCTCGATTTCTTAGTAGTTTTTTTTTTTTTTAATCCACGTGATTCGTGCTTTGGGGCAAGCCAAGAAAAAACGGGACTCCCCTCCCGAGTTGCGCGGCAGCGGCGGCAGGTCGAGCTCGGCTCGGCCCGAGGCACTCGCCACACACCCTCGCGCACGCACACGCCGACGTTCCACTTGGAGGAACGACCGGCCCCCGGAGAGGCGAGACGAGGCGGCGGTGGCGGCGGCTGGGGGTTTTTACAGTTCTTTCCCGAGTCGAAAAAGAAAGCAGACGGCAACCCGCTGCCCTCCCCTTCCTGCTCGCGAGCTAACGCCGAACCCAGCTTCCCAGCTTCCAGCCCACCTCCCCCCCCTCCGCCCGACTCGCGGCGCTCAGCGGCGGCGGCGCTCAGCGGCGACCGCGCTCCCGCGCACAGACACACACAGGCTGCAAACTTCCACTCTGCGAACTCCCTGCTCTCCTCCTGGCCCACCGGGAGGCGCCAGGCCCCCAGCCGCGCCCCCTCCCTCCCTGGTGCCCACGCGGGGCCGCTTAGGTTGGCTGCATTTTTAATAACATAGCTATGAAATAAAAACGAAAGCGAGCCAAGCAGCCAAAGGGAAGCGCGAGGCAAAAGCTTCGCGGGGTACGCTGCGGGCGGGGGCCCCGGGAGAGGGGGCCGACTGCAGCCCTCAGCGCGCCCGCCCGCCCACCCGTCCGCGGTCTCCCGGGGGAAAGGTGTTCCGGGCACTGACCTGAAATCCCCGGTGGGGGAGTAGGCAGGGAGCCTGCGATCCGGCGCTTTGAAGTTTTCCCCCGAGCGGACTCGAGGCGGCGAGAAGGAGCGGGGGGCGGTTGGGTGGGTGGAGAGAGATATGAGGGGTGGGGGGGGTTGGCGACGTTAACGAGCGGAGAAGGAGCCGGGCCGGAGAAGCGCGGCGAGCAGCAAAGTTTGCGGTCCCCGGCTGCCCGCAGCCCGCTCGCGGCGCCGCGCTCACTCGACTCCCTCGCCGTCTGCTGGCAGCCGGCTGCCCTCGGGGTCGGCCCCGCCGAGGGGTGGGCTCTGGGCCGGGTGGGGGCGGGGCGGGGCGGGCTCGGGGCCTCCGGGCAGGTGGCGACAGCCCCGTGCGATCCTCCGGGCTCCCGCAGCTGGACTGGGCTTGGCCGAGCTCAGCAGCTCCCGCGCTGCCGCCGCCGCCCGCGCTCGGGCAGGAGCCCCAGCGCCATGTTGACGGTTCGCCGCGAGCGCCCGCTCGGGCTGGGTGTGTGTGAGTGTGTGTGAGTGTTGGCCAAGTCGTCCCTGCGCGGCGACAGCGCGGCTTGGGCTCTCCGCCCGGCGGCTCGCGGGCTCCCCCTCCGCCGCCGCCGCCCGCCTAGCTCCCGCTCTCGGTCGCGGTCTGGGCTCCTGCGCGTCTCCCCCGCAGCCGCCGAGCTCGGCCCGCGTTCAGCGAGGAGCGCAGCTCTGCCTCACCTTGCCGCTGGGAGCCCAGGCTCCGTCTGCCGCCGCACGCCGCGATCCCAACGCGTCCCCCCTCCCTGGTTCCCTCCTCTTCCTCCTCCCCCTCCCTCCGCCCGTCCTCCCTCCCGCCCGCCCTCCCTCCCTCCCAACAGCCGCCTCCCCTCCCCCCGCAGGCGCAGCGCTCGGGCGACAGCCGCCCGCCCGCCGCCGCCTCCAGCTCTCGCAAGTTTGAGCTCCGCCAGTCTCCGCTCACCCTCCGCTGCGGCGCCTCCGCGGCGGGGTTTCGGGAGGGGTGATTCCCCAGGAAAGGTTTGCCCGAGTTTCCCCGGCCGTCATCGATGCACGGCCCGGCACGTTTTGGCCTCTCTGGATCCGAACCCTGGACCACTTGGGTGGCGCCCCCCCTCCTCGTCCCCCGGCCTCCCCTCCCCAGCTCGGGCCGAGTTGGCTGCGCACGCCCGACCCGGGCGCACGTCCTGGGCGAGCCGGAGACCGACTTGGGCGGCGGCGGCGGCGAGGGCTGCCGGCAGAGCCAGAGCCGAAGGGATGGGGGCGGCGGGGGCGGCTCTCCCAGCCGCGCGCCGAGACTCCCCTCGCTACCCAGAAGGCCAGTGGAGGACCGCAATTACCATAAAGCGCCTCGCACTCCGCTCAGCCAAAGCTGTCAAACCCCAGCGGCAGCAGCCGCTGCCGCCGCCTCTTGCCACCAGCGCTGCGCTCTCCCGGCCTCGTCCCCTCCGAGACCCAGCGGAGCGTGGCCTGTGCGCTCCCTTGCTCACCCCCACCCCAGTTTGCCCCTTCCTCCCAGAGGAGCCCTTTCCCATTTCGGTGTTAAAAGCTACCTGAAAACACCACCCCAGGCAACGGTGGCCGTTCCGCCTGAACTCCGCGCCCGAGTTCCCCGGACGTTTCAATTGTGTGGGAATTGTTTGGAGGTGGGGGAAGGGGGGAGCAGCCCGTGGAGGCACCGGGAGGCGTGTGGGGGGCGGTGGGAGAGCGGAGATCCGCCTGTATTTCTCCCGGTTCTCGAGCATTTTCACGGTCTGTACCTCTGATGGTTGGAGGGGCTGCCCAGGCCCCTCGCCCCGGCGTTGGGAGATTATCTCCCGCGTTTTATTTTCCTTGACAGGGAGCAACTTTTGGCTTACACCGTTCGCCCCATAAATTTCCACTCGGTAACGTCGTGCTGATCGGTGCTCGGCGGCGGCGTACAGCCTGCGCCCGCAGCAGTTCAATTCAATTGACACGTATTGAGCTTCTCCAGCGCACCCGGCGCGGCTCTGGGCGCGGGGAGAGGGCGGGGGCAGGCGGGAGGGAGGGGGAAGCGGAGAAGCGAGGTTCCGGCCTCCCCGGAGCGCAAAGCCTCAAGGGCGAGCCGAGAAGCCCTAGTTGGTGAAGCTGGCGGGAAGGGGTAGGAGTGGGGGAGGGGGTATTCCGGACTAACCGCGCCCAGACTGCGGGCCCGGACTTCGCGGCCAAAGGTGACCCCATTCGGCTGCCCGCTAGGGTCTTTTTATACTGGGAAGGGGGTGGGGTGTCTCTTTCTGCCTAAGGACAAGATGGTGCAGGCTCCATGAAACATAAATCTGAAATGGAGGTGGCTTGTAAATCCACACGGAAAGTTTTTAAAATATCCTGGAGTGTCCCCATGCCAAAAATAATCAAAAGCATCTCAAGTTGATTACTAAGTCAAGGTCAAGGCCAAAATCAGCTCTAGCTAGCAGATATTTTCCCTTTTAAAAATTAGACTCACTACTGACTGTGGGACTGGTATTAGGTGCGATTTTATTCATTCTGTTTTAGTTCTCAGCACATAGTTATAAAAACAGCCCTTCTCAAAGCAGAAGTGAAACATCTCTACCGTTTGAAACCCGAAACTTCGGCAGAATTAAATCTTCATGCTCCAGAGCTGCTTATAACAACTGAAGCAAAAGACAGGCGAGCAAGTGCCCCCGCGAGCAGTGCCCAGCCAGGCTGGGCCGCGAACGCTTCCAGGACCAGCGCCTGCAGAATGGAATGCACGCTTTTTTCTTCCTGGTCTTTCTGGGGGTGGATATCTCTGCAAGCCAACCCACACATTTTTTTAATCTCCGGTAACAAGCAGAAAGACACCTGGACTATTATGCTGTAAAACTATTTTTTATAAAGACATTTTAGGACCAGACATTAAAAGTTATTAGATTGAACGCATGCGAGTTACAGACACAGCTGGAGAAAAGGCCTCTGGTTGTGTGTTGTGGCAACATTTCTTTTTGAAGCGACTCCTTTTATTCAAAACAAGTCAAAAATAACCGGGAAGGCTGAAGCTGGGTATTTGTGGGGAAACTCTGAACGTGGTTCCAGGCGAGGAGGCCGCTCTGCTGCTGCAGGCTGGACGGGAGAACTGGCCTGGGCCAGTGTGGAGCCGTGCCAGGCTCTTCCGGCTCGGTTAGGCCGAACCGCAGA
Source organism: Pan paniscus (assembly GCF_029289425.2). Lineage (NCBI taxonomy): Eukaryota > Metazoa > Chordata > Mammalia > Primates > Hominidae > Pan > Pan paniscus. The sequence continues at coordinate 41,745,562 of NC_073272.2, forward strand.
GGCCCTGGCCCGGCGCCCAGCCACCTTCTATCCCCTCCCCTCGTCTCCCCAACTCTGCCCCCAGGCACAGGCTTTTCTCGGAGTTCGAAGTCGCATGTAAACGTCCAGAACTTTTAGAAAATCCAGGAACCGAGCTCGGGGCCTGCAGCCTCTCAGAGTCTTACGGCCTCCCGGGGCTGCTGACAAAAAGGCCTGTTTGTCTAACTTTAAAAGTCCTAGAATTCGGGAGGCTGAGCCAGGAGAATCGCTTGAACCCGGGAGGCGGAGGTTGCGGTGAGCCGAGATCGCGCCGTTGCACTCCAGCCTGGGCAACAAGAGCGAAATTCCGTCTCAAAAAAAAAAGAAAAAGAAAAAAAAAAGTCCTAGAGTTAAAATGAACGGGGGTGGTGGGGGTGCTGTAAATGCGAAGGGGCCGAGGGGAGGGCTGACTGGGGGAGAAATTTGATGCTGGAGACAAACAGGCCAGTAAATTCGCCTTTGACGTAATTTGCAACATCCTCCCCCACCTTTTTTAGGGATCTTGCCTCCACGGTAGGCTGGTAGGATTAAAGGGTTTCTCCTCCATCTCCTAGGGATACATTTTTCAACTCCGTGGGATTTCAAAAATATCTTATTAAGGGAGTCCTAAGAGGCACGAGTGGTGGGGGGGATTCGTGACTCACTGGGAATTAAAATGTGGGATTTTCCCGAGGCGCTATAAGGCAGAGGGGGGGAGGGGAGATTACACCTATTGGCCCGGTTAGTTCGAATTGTTCTGGGGAAAACAAGCAGAAAGCTGTCGAAGGGCAATCCCATCTTGTGTCCTCACTCAAGAAGGGGCTCAGGGAGCTGGGGATGCCGCGGGGCCTGCAATGCGTGCCGGCGGTTTGGCCCTTCTCCTGCCCCCTCCTCTCCTGCCCTCCCACGAGCCCTTCGGGAGCTGACCCGGGGGTCAGGCTGCTATACCCAGCACTCAGCAAGGGGAGGATTTCAATGAAAACAGAGGAGGAGGAGAGAGTGAGCAAGGGAGTGCATGGGAGGGGAGGCCGTGCAGCCCACGGAGAAATAAAGAAATAGGTGCCGAAATGAGAGGTGCTGCGAATGGAGCTGCGGGGGCTGCCCCTCCGCCACCAATCTCCCTTCCCATGGAAGTGTCTCCTGATTATAACAAACCACTCGACCTCAGGCTAACCAGGCCCTGCAACTGGGCAATCGAGCTGGCCCTTCTAGGAGCAGGCCTTGAGCCTGGCTGCCCTTCTCAAGGCAGGTTGACTCTGCAAGACCCGCTAGGGCCTCTCCCACACACCTCCAGCTCCACCCTGGCCTAGGGGAAAGGCCAGGCATCCTGTGTTTGGGGGGACCCTGGCCTTCTAACCTTGTGTGCAAGATTTATTTATAACGTATGTGTAGGATCCACATCATAAAGCTTATAACGTATGTGTAGGCTTCCGATGGTCCTCCTCGGAGGCTGTTCTCAGGGCGATGACACTTGGTACTGGAACAGGTGGGACTCGGATGAGTACAGATAATGTATTTTTACATAATGTGAGGTAGCCTTTCTTTAAAAACACACCCACACTTATAGTCTTCTGGTAACTTTGTACAAGAACTCTGGGCTTATCCAATGGCACTTTAAAAAAACATCCGCTGCCCCATCCTCCAAGCACAAGGCACAGCTGGCTTCCCCTGTGAAACTCAAACGAGGTAACAACAGGAGGCGCATCCTCCTCCCAGGATTTCACTCATCTGGAAACATCTAAAGGTAGCTGCCTCCCAGGGCAGAAGACTGCTGGACTTAAGGGTCGCCAGGCTGAACATGGCTGTTCTTTCTTCTTCCTGGCCTTTGGAGGGTTATTGGGTGTTTGGGGAAGGAAGGCCCTAAGGGCAGCCTCTCCGTGGTTCCTAGCAACCATCTTGGAATTTCTGGTCTGGGCTCGATTTGGGTCAGGCCCTGAGCTCCCCGAACACAGGCACGTGTGGGTGAACTGGCATCTACACTACGGGGGCCCGCAGGGTGGTTGGGTGTCGACCAAATGGGCATAATACAGGAGGCTTCTGGGAGGCTGGCCGCCTCTTGCGCACGGCAAGGGCTTAAGAGCCCTCGACGCCGCCGCGCTGGGCCGGGTGCTCCTGCAGATAAACCCGGACGCCACGTCCCGCCTCGGCTGCTTATTTAGCAAGGCGCCTTCTGCGCATATTTTACCCGGCTGGGGGCAGTGAGTGGGAACCGCCGGGAGAGGGGGCGGGGAACCACCAACTACTCGCCTTCGGACCCAGTGTGCCGGCCTCCGGCCCCAGCCATTTTGTATCCAGCTTCCCTCCTCCACTCCCACCGGGTCCCTGCGAAGACGCACCACCCCGAACCCCTTCGCGGTACCACTCCCGAACTGGAGGGGTAGAGAAGTCTCTGCCAGCCCCTCGCCTGCAGCAGGAAGGTGGGTACGGACCAGCAGAAGGGAAAGCGGTGATCTGTCTCTAAATACCTCTGCCCTCCCGCCCCCAACAAAGTCGGTCACAGAGGTGAGTGGCGCGGGATGGTTGCCTCGAGAAGGTCGCAGCCAGGAGCAAAGCTTTGGGGCTCACAACGGACTGGGGATTCCAAACGGTGTAATCTTCGGCACATTTCACCCGCTCCCATTCCACCTTCCGAACCACTCTGCTCTCGGTGCTCATCCTCCTCTCCATACCTGCGTTTCCAGCGCGTTAGCAGCCGCGCAGCCCCCGGCCCTGAGTGCGGGGGGTGGGGTGGGGGGGCTCAGGGTGGTTTGTGTGGTGCGGCCTGACAGAACCTTCTGTGTGCGGCGGAGGGAGGAGGCTAATGCATAATGCACAGCGCCTGGAAGCCCGGCCATTAGCGGCCTGTCGGTGACACAGACAAACGACTGAGAGGGAGGAGATCCAGCTCGCTCTGGAGTTTAAATAGACCAGCGTGGAGGGGAAATGCCATGATTTAAAAGTGTGTGTTTGCAGACACTCGCATATATTTTAATGATTTCCAGCAGGCTATGTGTCCTAGCCTTGCATCCCCCCCTCCCCAAAAGGAGGATGTGTCTAGAAGAGGGAGGATGAAGGCAGAGTGAGAGGCCTCAACCCAGACCCACCAGCAGCTTTTGAGAGATGAAGGAGGGGAGAAGTTCAGAAAGCGAGGCCTGGGGAAGCCACACGACCCAAGGCCAAGCCCAGATTTTGTTCTTAAAATAATAATTAAAAAAAAGAACCACCCAGCCTTCCACCCTGGACTACACCCTGTGTTGTACCAGAAAGGCCTGGGGGAAAGAATAAATTCTGCCACCCTTGCTTCCCCCGGGAGCCCACATTTTTGAATCTTCCTTTTCCACTGACACTCCAGAGACCTCCTTCCTCCCGGTTTAACACACTAGTGTTTTTTAGCAATTAAGGCGAGAAGGGGGTGGGGATAAAGATAAGCCAAATTTTTTTTTCCGCCATGCAAGTGTGAGAGATAAGATAACGCTAAGCTGGGGCAAAGCGGCTGCTTACAACCTCCCCTTAGCGATTTTGATCGGTCACTTCTTATCTCGCAAAAATGCTCTTTTCGAAAACTGGATCAAAAAAGAAAAAGAGAAAAAGAAAAGAAAGAAAGATTTTCATTTGGAAGTGACATTTAAAACCCACCTCCCCTCCACTGACAACCCACCCCCCATTGGCGGGGCTCCCCAGGAAAAGTCGCACCTCGACTGCAGGATTTCAGGCTTTCTCGCGGGGGGCAGGATTACTAGTGCAATTAGGTTGAATAAAACCAGGGATGCGTGATGAGGATTTATCCTGTATCCAACCCAAGCTCGCGGCTGGGTTTTCCTTCTCTTAGTTACTGGTCGATGTTTGTGTTTCGCCATCGCACTCAGTGCCTTCAAACTAAACAGGTAGTTATACTTGGGAGGGTCATATAACTATGTCAACATGAAGTGGTTGTTAATGCGAAATAAGAAGAAACTCTTCTGATATTTATAGGCCCCTATAAAGGGAGAGAAAGGAAATCACACTCCCTAGAACCCGAAAGCTCCCAGCCGAACCGGACCCTCGGGGAGTTTTAGAAATCCTTCTTTCCTCACAGGAATTTCGCGAAGGGGTTTCCGGAAGACTTTGTCGAGGAAGGTTTTGGTATCAGACTCCACGACCTCAGAGCGCCCTGCAAATTCCCCCCGGCCCAGTGGCTAGCCCCAGAATGCAAACCTCAAGGCGGGCGCCCCAGACCAAGCTGACCTAGCCTCTGCCCACCCCCAGCCCACAACCCCGAGGCTCCCACCCCCTGCCCCCGACCGGGTCGGCACCGTGGCGTCCGGCACATGCCAAGTCTACCGTCTCCAGGCCAGGCTGCAAGATCCAAAGGTTGGGGCCTGCCGCGGCCGGATTGTCCCTGGGGAGCCGAAACCGCCCAGCGGGGAAACCCCTCCTCTCGCCCTTCCCCGAAAAGCTTGGCCGCGGTCTAAGCTCCGAGCAAGCGGGCATCCGCTGACAGCCGGGCCTCACGTAAGGCCCACACGCGTCCCATTAGTCAGCCCGAGTTCCCCTCGGGCGAGCCGCCTGGCGCGGCCCCAAGGCCGGGCTCAGGCGGGGAGGGGGTGCGGGGCCGCAGCGAGCTGGGGGCGGAGGTGCGGGCTCCGCGGGGCCCGGCCAGGCTCGGTTCCGCGTTCCTGGGCCCGCGGGTAAGCTGAGTCGGCGGGGCAGGCCGCTCCCTGGCTGGCGCCGGGGCGCCGAGCTGCGCTTCACGTGCCCGCCATATCAGCAGCAGCGGCGGCGGCGGCGAGGAGGGGGGGCTGGGAGGCGCGCGGCCGTTCCCGCGGGGTCTCCGGACCCCGCCTCCCCGCCCCTCCCCGTGGGGGCTGGGCCGAGACCACCCTGCGGCCCCCATCCCAGCGCAAGCCGAAAGCGGCGCTGCCAGACGCAGAGAGGCTCCTGGGGCGCCGTTCCGAGAGCCGCGCGGCGGCAGCAGCCAGGGGAGGGTGCTCCTCGCGGCCGCCCCGCCGCCGCCGCCGCAGTCACGGGGACCGGAAGCCCTCGCGCCGCCCCGAGCGGCCTCCGCTGGCCCCAGGGCTGTTCCAGACGAGGGCTGGCCGCGCGTCACCCCTGATCCCTCCTCGCCCCAGGCGACCACCCGGGCCCTGCGGTATCCCGGTGTAAGCCGGGAGGACCCTTCCTGCGGTCCGATGAGATGTCCCTGTCCCTCTGCTACCACCATAAGCACGCCCCCCCGCACCGCTCGCAGCTCCGCAGCTGGGACGGGAGGGGCGCGGAGCCGCCACTCCGGCCGGGCAGGAACACCTGCTCCCAGGCCCTGCAGCTGGGCGCGTGCTGCTGTGAGAGGCTGCCTACTGTTGTGTGCAGAGATCGCGGAGAAGAAAATAGGGCTCCGAAGCTCAGGGCCAGGAGCAGCCAAGCCTCGGCCACCCCCATCTCCCACCCACTGCAGGCGACAGAGCGCGAAGCCAGAGGGCCTGCTGGGGGCCCGGGTCTCTTTTCGAAGGTCGAAGGGCCGCCACCCCTGGGATCCGGCTTCTGGCCTGAAGAAGTCGTTCATAAAACAGATGGGGCAAAACCTGTTTTGGGAGCCTTCCCTGTGTCCGCCCCCGCTCTCCAAACCAGACACACTCATCTCCCCCTCAGCCCTACTCTAGCCTCCAGCGGGGGACGGGAGTAGGTCATGGCGGCACCGGTACTCCACCCGCCCCGCTCCACGTAGGGACGTAGGGTCGGCTGCGGGGCTCGGACTTTGCCACTCCACCTAGGGAAGGGCCAATGGACGCTCCCCGTCTCCTCCGTGTCCGGAGGAGATCGGGCGGCGGAGCTGACCTGCAAGGCTTGCCCTGCCTCACCCACCCCCCACCTCCGTCCCACCCTCCCCGACTCTCCTGGCCCAGGGCCCGGCCGGGGAAGGCGTTGTTTTGCCAGCGGGAGCCGAGCGAGTGCACAGAGAAAAGCCTCCCTGCTCTAATGAGAGTGCACACAGCGCTGCAGCGAGGAGGATGATTACCCGGCGGGCGGGGGGGCGCGGGCTCGGGCCGCGGGCGGCGTGTGCGGCGGCCCCGCGGGCCCGGAGTCCCCTCCTGTCTGGCTGCTAATCGCACGCTTTCTGCTGTTACGGAGGCAGGCGGGAGCCGGCGGCCGAGCCCAGCGCCGGCGACTCGGCGGGTGACACGGAAACATGGCGCAGCGCCCCTCCCCCGCCCGCGCTCCCGCCTCCCGCCCTCCCCGCGCTCCCGCCTCCCGCCCTCCCCGCGCTCCCGCCTCCCGCCTCGCACTTCCTCCCGCCCGCGCGGCTTTTGCAGTTCTAATGCTCTGCTTTCGGCCTGGCACCATTACGCTAGCAGCCGCTTCTCCGCGGCCCCGCGCGTCTCTTTCCCCTTTGTTTTCGGGGTCTATAGAAAACGTTTGCTTTTGTCCCGAGCTCTCGTTAAACCAAACTTGTGGTGGCAACGGAAGGCGGTGCAGGCGGGGAGGGGTCCGGGGATTTTGGCAGCAGCCGGCCAGAGCGTGGTGGAAACTTCTCTCGCTGGGTTCTCCGCTCCCTCCCACTCCCCCTCCCCAACACAGAGCCGCCGGCCTCCCGACGCTTCTCCCTTCGCCCCCGAGAGGCCCCAGTGCTCCAGGAAGGTCTGGGCCACAGAGACTGTGACCAGGGGTGAAGAACCCAGAGTGCGTGTCTGTGAGCCCCGAGGTTTTGGCACTCGATGACCTCGCTCCCTGCAGCCCCGACTTACCTCTTTCCCTTTGGTCATTCGGGGCTTTGTATCAGTCGGTGAAGAAGGAAGGGGAGGGAAGAGAAAGTGTTTCTTTCGTGCGTGTGGTTTTTATTTTTAGGATTTGTTGGAATCTGTCACCCCCAACTGCACAGCCCCCTCCCGTATAGGATCTAGGGCGAAAGCGGGGAAACGTCGGCTTTAGAGGGAAAGGGTCGGGTCAGAAACCTAGCCCTGGAGGCTGGATCGTACTCTCCTGGCGGGCTCAGCCACACTTGGTCGGTACGCGGGGCGGGGCGACCCAGCAGAGTGGGGGACGCAAGGGCCAGGTCCCTCGGTCCAGGAGACGCCAAACGTTCCAACCTTGGAGCGAGAGAGCAGGAACCCCCGCCCCCACCCAAGCGCGCGCGCTCCCTAGCTCGACGCGCAAGCCGTGGCTCTCCGCGCCAGAGCTGCTCAGGCGGCAATTTTTTAAGCCTGCAATTAAGCGAGGCGTCGCCGTGTCCTCTGCTAGTGTCGGTCCTGTCAGTCGCACATGGCCTTGGTGCTCCGGTCCGAGGCCCCGCGATTAGTCACAGGCTCGCTTTGCTCCTTCCCTAATCCGCCTCTGCAGGCAGCCTGGGGACGCGGCCGACTTGGCGGCGCTGGCAGGGAGCCACTGCCCGCGGGGCGGGCCGCCTGACCAGTGCCAGCCCCGCTGCGCCCGAGCCGGCGTGGGCCCTGGGGTGCGGGTTTGGCGCCCCTCCCCTCTCACAGCCCCCTGGCTGGGGTGGCTGCGCCCCTCCTCCTCCCGCCCCTCTCCCGGGCCTGAGAGATCTATTTGTGTGGTGTCATTTGCATAAAAATAGGACAAGTGTTTCTGTGCGTTCATACGCGGGAGGCGAAATCCTTATTGATGTGTCTGTGTGGAGCCTTCGGTTGTCGGAGCGGTTTGATTTAGGGTGTTTGTGTTGCCTTCTACAAGAAAGGAGAGAAAGTCCTTCTCAACTCCTTCGGCGGCCTGGGCCCCCAGAAGCATGTCCCTCTGCGCGGCCGGAATGGTCCACCACTTGGGCCCCAAGCGCGCCGGATCCACAGCGAGCAGGTTGAGGGCCAGGCGGGAGGCCCATTATGACTCATAAAATCGGGCGGCCTAATCGCCAGCTGCCAACCCATTTACATGTGGAGCTTCCCAATGCTCCCTTCGCCCGGGCCCGGCTTCCTGAGGGTTTGCCCCGACACAGCTAGAGCCGCCAAGTGGGAGCTAATCTAGTGGCCTCTCCTTCCCGTCGGCAGCGTGGCTTCCCTTCCCCGGCGACCCCCGCTCTCTTGGCCTACTGCGCTGCTCGCCAGCAACTCCTCACCTTGGACAAATAGCTGGGAGGGCGCCGGCCGCGCGGAGCCAGTAAATCAATCATTAACTCCCAAGCGAGGCCTGGACCAGGGGAGGGAGCGGCGGCCAGAGCCGAGTCCGCGAGGCGAGCGCAAAGCCTCCACCGGGGTTAGGAGCCACCCACGCGCCAACGAACCGGGTGCGTGAAGGCGGGTCCCGCCATGGCCTCCCGGGCCCCTCCAGAAGCCTCCGCCCGCCGGGCCTTTCAAGCCCGCACCTTGCCTGGCCAGGCAGGTCGAGTTACGGCGCTGCCCCTGGGAGAGCTTGAACATTAACGAGTCGCCTCGGGCCTCAGCGGCCTGCTCTCCACAGGAGAGCCTCCCGCGCTTGGGCAAGCTCCTCGGATCCGGCCGGGCTCCTCCTGGCTCAGGCTTGCTAAACCAAACTGATCGCACCCTGTATCGACCAATCTCCCTGCCGCACCCTCTTCCCTCAGCCCACGGTGGAGCCGGCACGCAGGGGGTTAAAAGCCCCGGTTCGCTCTGGCTCCTCGGCTGCGAGGAGAAAACGCTGATCAAAGTGCCTAAGGGGAAGGTAACACATGCACATTCGGTCCCGGGTCGAAGGAGGCCGACTGGAGACGGCTCCCGAGCCACCCGCCTCGACCCGCTTCCCACACTCCCGGGAACGCGGCGGCGGCGGCGGCCCTGGCCCGCACGATTCGCTCGGCGGAGCGCTGCGCTGCTGGGCTGGGAGGGCGGCGGGGAGGAGGAGAGACGAGGGGGCGGGAGGCGAACCCGGGCTGCGCGCCAAGAGGCCCGGAGCCGCAGATTAGTCACCGCTCGGCTCTGCGCTCCCGGGTGCGCCCGGGAACCGGGAGGGCAGGCGTCGGCCCCGCTCAGCCGGGCTCCCCGGTCCTCGGCGCGGGTGCCCCCACCCCCACCCCCGCGCACTCCTGGCGCGGCTGGCTCGACTCTCGGGGACCCGCGCAGCCGAGATCCACTTGTCAGGTCAAGGGCAGGACAGAAACTCTGCAAGCGGAGTCTTGCGAACAGGAAATTTCTCCTTGACGAGGTGCTGCCCCTCCCCCACGCCGGGCTTCAAAACAAAACTCCAGAGCGGGCGGCCAGGTACCCAGCCTCGCTCGCCATGGCCGGCGACCTCCGCTCCTCGGCCCCGGCCCCGGGCGGCGGAGCCAAGCAAACAGAGCCGGCGGACGGACTCGGCGCCGGCCCCGCGGAGGGCGCCAGGCTGCCACCCTCCGGGGCCCGGACGGGGTCGGCGGGGGTGCGGAGCCCCGGAGCCCCCGCGCCTCCCCAGGTTCTACAGCCACCGAGCGGTTTTGCGGAGCTGCCCGAGGCCGCCGGGTCAGCGACTCCCCGGAGGGCGTGGGGGGCGGGGAGGCCGCGCGGCGCCGCCGACTCGGCGAATCCCGCTGCGGGAGCCCGGGAGGGCTGCGAGCTCGGCCTGGCAAAGTTCCTGTGGAAACTCCATGTTTTGAAACTCCTGCGGCGTCGCGGAAGGAGGGGGAGAGGGGGAGCGCGGGAAGCGCGCGGGGGCGGTCTGCACCCGCCTCTCCCCGCCGGGGAGTGGGTTCCGCGGCCCCCCAGGCCTCATGGGAAAGCTGGAGGGCGGGGACGGCCGGGTCCCCGGGCCCGTTCTTTTGTGTGTTCTCCTCTCTCTCTTCCACACTCTAAGAGAAATTTATAAACCCGTTTCATTTAGTGAATTCACCCGGGAGAGGAAGGCTGCCTTTTTAGGGACCATGATGTTCAGGGTAATTTCGTATTTGACACATGTAAATACTTAGTACTCTCAGGTAAGGTCAAATTATTTATCATCTTAATTTATATTTCAATAGGCCTACAATTTAGAGGCGAGAAATGCCTCCTTATGAATCATTATGGTCTATTAGGGGAAGTAATGTATAAACAGCACTATTTGGGAGGGAATCACTTAATGTTGACATTTAAATAGCTCTTCAATAGTTAAAAAAAAGACATTTGAGTGTCTTTGATTAAATATACAATTTACAAGACCATCAGCATAGCCATCAGGAATATAAATTCTTGGAATTTTTATTTATTTCCAATTTTTGAAACCTTCCAGGGCATGCGTGTCATTGAATCCCTATGGGGGAAAAAATCTTAACATTTCAGGCAAAATATTCTCCTCTCCCCTAGCTTCCTGTCTTATCAGGAACTCAGGGAACTTCTGGAACTCTGAGCACACTTCACCAGCAGGGACCACAGTGGGAAGTTTGTAGATCCTGTACCTCTAAGACAATCAACCATTTTCTTTTCTTTTTTTTCTTTTTTCCTTTTTCTTTTTTTTTTTTTTTTTTTTTTTTTTTGAGACGGAGTCTCACTCTTGTCGCCCAGGCTGGAGTGCAATGGCATGATCTCAGCTCACTGCAACCTCCACCTCCCGGGTTCAAGTGATTCTCCTGCCTCAGCCTCCCAAGTAGCTGGAATTACAGGCTCCCGCCACTACACCCAGCTAATGTTTTTGTATTTCTAGTAGAGACGGGGTTTCACCATGTTGGTCAGGCTGGTCTCGAACTCCTGACCTCAGGTGATCCACCAGCCACGGCCTCCCAAAGTGCTGGGATTACAGGCGTGAGCCACCACGCCCGGCCGAGAATCAATCACTTTCTAACAATATTGCAGCCAATTTGTGAAACAGCACAGCTTCCCTGCTGGAGTTGAACCTTCCAGAAGGCCAGTGTCTGTCCATCCATCCTGATGTTCCCGCAGCACCCAACATAGGATCTCACACTGTTTTAAGTCATCATTTCATACCTGCTAAAATATCGCCTTCTTAGAGGCTTTTCCTTGCTGCCTCCACCCTCACCCCCCATACCCTTTCTTGAAAGGCCCCTTGTTATACTTCTTTGCTTGAAGCATCACCCATCTTTATAATGCCCCTTCTTAACCTCGCCATCTCCTTTGCTGGTTCCCTATTTATCTGTTTCCCTGCACACCTGGACTTCTTGAAAGAGGTGTCTCCATCCATGTGGAATTTCTGCAGGCTTACCTCATGTTCACTCTAAAAATCAGCTAGTCATGAAGTTATTTTAAGACACTGGAATAAGTGCAGCTTTGTTTATAACAGCATAGGATTATAAACAACCTAAAGAGTCAGCAGTGACATTGATGGCACATGCATACAATGGAATATTCTGTAGCTGTTAAAATAATAAAGAAGATCTGCTCTGTGTATTGATATGGAAAGATCCCCAAGGTCTACAGTTAAGGAAAAAAAAATAAGGTACAGAGCAGTGTGTACCATCTGCTACAGTTTGTGTAAAAACAAAATAGGGGGGAATATAGACACATATTTGTGTGTGCATTAAAGATTTCCAACACTGCAGGGGAGTGCCCCCTTCCCCCCCAGTTTCTCTGTAGATATGCATGTCCTCTGGTCTACTTTCAGAAATGGGAACACACTGCACAATCTGTTCTGTACCTCACCTATGAAATTTATCAATATATCTTACTTTTCTAGCAACACATGGAGACAGGCCTTGTCAATTTCCAGGCTGGTGGAATTTCACTGTATAGACACATGGTCATTTATCTCACTCCTCAACCCCTCCATCCTCCCTGGCCATTCTGCAGAAAGTGCTCAAGATCACTGGTTACTTCCTTGTTGCCAGGAGTGGGGGCCGGGGGTGGGCGGCGTTGTTTTTCAGTCCTTGCCTTCCTTGGCCTCCCAGAAGCATTTACCACACCATGACCACTGCTCCCTTGAGCTGCTTGCTCACAGGGTTTTCATCCTAGCTGAGAACCGCTTTCAATTTCTTTGTGGGCTTTTCTATGCTCTACCAGTTGCCTTGGGCCTGGATCCTCCCCTTCCTCCCCACCAGTCTCATCCAGGTTTATGGCTTTAAATACCACCTACTTATTGATGACTTACATTTTTTTTTCTAGTTCCAAATCCCCATATCAAACTTCAAACTTGGTATCTCAACTTTGCATCTACATTCAGCTTAATAACAATAGCAAGCATTTACATCACGCCTGTTAGGTTGAAGCTCTCTTCAAAGTGCTTTCTATAAATTAACTATTAATCCTTACAACTGCCCTATAAGGTAGGCAGAGTTATTATGTACATTTTTTCCAGATGAGGAAACTATCAGAGAAGTTACTGAACATTCCTAGAAAATGGTGGTGCTAGGATTCAAATCCAGGCAGTCCTATCTTCAGAGTCCATGGTCCTAATCACTTTGCCACACTGCCTCGTTGGCATGTGTCTCGAACTCCTGACCTCAAGTAATCCACCCGCCTCTGCCTCCTAAAGTGCTGGGATTACAAGTGTAGTACCGCGCCCAGCCACAACTGAATTCTAAAAAGAGGAATTAATTTACAAATATTTGGGGGCATTTAATAAATGCCAGGCCTTGTAGCGGGTGCTAGGGAAACAGTGGTGAGCAGGACAAATGTCTCTTAGATAGAGAAGAGCTTTTCCTTTAGAACCTGCTCTTTGCTTTAACTCCCTTCCCCATCACAGAAAATGGCTCACCCACTCAGGTGCTTAAAGCAGAATCCTAGGGGGCCATTCTTGACCCATTTTCATTCATCTCCCCCTCACCTTCCTCCAGTCCACTGGCAAAGCTAACCCATTCTACTTCCAAATAGTCTATCTAGTAAGCCTACTTCTTCCCATTTTCCTACATCCACCTGAGGCCAGGCCACCATCTTGGGCCTGGATTATTATACAGGATGATTATTCTAGCAATCTCTGTGCTGCCACTTTTGCTATCCTCCAGTCCACCCGCAACGTGGCAGCTAGAAAGATCTTATTTATTTATTTATTTATTTATTTATTTTGAGACAGGATCAAGACCTCATCTCCACTTAAAAAAAAAGAGTAGTCAAGTGTGGTGGTGCACGCCTGTAGTCCCAGCTACTTAGGAGGCTGAGATGGGAGGATTGCTTAACCCTGGAAGGTCCAGACTGCAGTGAGCCATGATTGCACCATTGCACTCCAGCCTGGGTGACAGAGGGAGACCATGGCTCAAAAAAAAAAAAAAAAAAAAAAAGTGTTGAATGTCACTACCCCACTAGTTCCCACTGCACTTAGAACAAAATCTAAATGCCTTAACAAGGCCACTTCATTGCTTGCCAGTGTTTAGCTCACCCTCTGAAGGCCAACCACACAGGCCTGCTATCAGCTCCTGAATAGGCTCTGCGGGTTGGTCCCTGGGAGGTCATCTCCCTCAGCAAGACCGTATCGTCCATAATGGTACAGTGTATCATCACCAGGTGCTAAGCTTGCATCAGTGTGCAGCAATGTATATATATCCATAATGTTCTCAGAATTTTGTTTCTGGCTGTATGCGCCCAGTGCCTAGCATGGTGCTCACCACATATTGATGAAAAAAAAAATCTGATAAACAATAAATGAAGTATTGCATGCCTAATACTTTTTTTTTCTGTCTTTCTTTCTTTCTTTTTTTTTTTTGAGATAGAGTCTCACTCTGTTACCCAGGCTGGAATGCAGCAGCACGATCTCAGCTCACTGCAATCTCTGCCACCCGGGTTCAAGTGATTCTGCTGCCTTGGCCTCCTGAGTAGCTGGGATTACAGGTGTGTGCCACCAAGCCTGGCTACTTTTTGTGTTTTTAGTAGAGACGGGGTTTCACCATGTTGGCCAGGCTGGTCTCGAACTCCTGACCTCAGGTGATCTGCCCACCTCAGCCTCCCAAAGTGCGTGAGCCACTGTAGCCAGCCACTTAATACATTTTTGCTAACTGAATCGGTATTCTATATCCTGGCTAGAGAAGAAACCAGGTTCAAGAGAACAAGACAGTTGTGGAGAGAGTGCTATAGGAAAGGGGGTACCTGGACTGGTGGGGAGTGGCTCTGTAGTTCTGGTGAGGATTGGGGCAGAAGAAATTAGGAAAGTGAAGCATAAGCCTGGGGGAGACACTGTCTTTTGGGGAGGCCCGTGGGAGTATGGGACACCTGTGTACAGGTCTCTGTCGGCTGGAGGAGCCAAGTGACCTGGTGTGCATGCTGGTGGGGAGGCCTTGGGAGTCCTGTCCTTAACTAAGTCCTGCAGAATATCATCCCCAGGAGATGAGAAAGCCAAAAGGAAGACAAAACCCAAACCAGAGGCTTCTTAGAGTACTTTGCCTATTGCCAATCATTTGGTCCTTACTTAGTGGCAGAAGATTGAGACTGTCTTTCTCCTTGAGACCCTAAGAAACCAGAAGTGTAGGTTCTTCTCACAGCTGACCCTGGGCAATTGGAGTTCTCTGAACTCCATGCCATTTGACCTCTAACAGTAACTGTGTCCCTACGCTGTTTTTGATAGCAAAGCAAGTCTTTTAACAATGAATAATTCCTATGTGATAAAAATAGCTACTGTTTATTAAGGACCTTTGTTCATTTCAGTTACTTTATCAGGTACTTTTCCAAGTTATCTCACTCACACCCCAAAATAACCCTATGGCTTAGGTATTACCATTCACTATTTTTTTTTTTTTTTTTGAGTTGGAGTCTCGCTGTGTCGCCCAGGCTGGAGTGCAGTGGTGAGATCTCGGCTCACTGCACGCTCCACCTCCCGGGTTCATGCCATTCTCCTGCCTCAGCCTCCCATGTAGCTGGGACTACAGTCACCTGCCACCACGCCCGACTAATTTTTTGTATTTTTAGTAGAGACGGGGTTTCATTGTGTTAGCCAGGATGGTCTCAATCTCTTGACCTTGTGATCTGCCTGCCTCGGCCTCCCAAAGTGCTGGGATTACAGGCGTGAGCCACTGCGCCAAAACACATGGCTAATCTAGGAGAGTGTGGCTACGGGGATTCTACCTGACTCCAAACCTAGGCTCTTTCCCATAGGGTATATTGTTTGTCTGTCACGCATATGCACTGTTTCCCCAAACCTTAAACTATTTCTGGGACCAGATCCTACATAGCTTCTGCAATTGCATCCTTCTGGGCCCATCCTGGCAACTCGCCAACTGCAGTAAGTATCATAAAAGGAGTTTCTTTCTTTCTGGGATCAGCAGGCCTCAGCTCATCTGTTGTGTTCACCATGGGAACCTAAGAATTGATCATCTGAATGAAGAGTTGCCTTCCTTCCAGGTAAGCCTTGAAAAAGTGTGGGGCCGGCCTGGGCTCGGTGGCTCACGCCTGTAATCCCAGCACTTTGGGAGGTGGAAGTAGGCGGATCGCTTGAGGTCAGGAGTTCAAGACCAGCCTAGCTAACATGGCGTAAACCTCGCCTCTACTAAAAATAAAAAAATTAGCTGGGTGTGGTGGTGCACGCCTGTGATCCCAGCTATTCAGGAGGCTGAAGCACAAGAATCGCTTGAACCCAGGAGGCGGAAACTCTAGTGAGCCGAGATCGCACCACTGCACTCCAGCCTGGGTGACAGAGTGTGACTGTGTCTCAAAAAAAAAAAAAAAAAAGTGTGGGGCCAAGAAGTTCAAGGGAAGGACTTCCTCCCCAGAACAAATAGATTCTGTTTGAAAAATACCTGTACCTCCACCAATACTAAATTATGGCTCAATGTCTGGCGAGATTATAAGCTACCTTGCCCTTTCATATTCCTGGGCAACACTTTTCCCCGTTTTGAGCTTCCATAAAGACTACTCTTGTCCTTACCATGGGAAAAGGTAGTTCACGAAGGGATAACATGGGAAGAACTCATCACACAGCTCTTCTGAAGCAGAAGAGCTCTTGGGATTTGAGGAAAAGAGAGTCACTAATGTTCTTCAGCTCCTAGAAGAACAATAGCTAGAATTTATTAAGGGCTTTCTATCTGCCAGGCACAGTTCTAAACATTTTATACACATTAATAATCTCATGTCATATAGAAAACTGTCCTATATGGCCGGGCGCGGTGGCTCACGCCTGTAATCCCAGTGCTTTGGGAGGCCGAGGCGGGTGGATCACGAGGTCAGGAGATCGAGACCATCCTGGCTAACACGGTGAAACCCCGTCTCTACTAAAAATACAAAAAATTAGCCGTGTGTGGTGGTGGGCGCCTGTAGTCCCAGCTACTCGGGAGGCTGAGGCAGCAGAATGGTGTGAAACCAGGAGGCAGAGCTTGCAGTGAGCTGAGATAGCGCCACTGCACTCCAGCCTGGGCAACGGTGCAAGACTCTGTCTCAAAAAAAAAAAAAACTGTCCTATAATAAAGGTACTATTATTATCCCCATTTCAGATGGGGAAACTGAGGCTTAGAGGATAATTAATTTGCCTGCTTGCCTGGAAGCTCACTGCCCATTCCCAAAGCCCAGACTTATTCATGCCGTCACAGCCCCTGCCATCACGGTGCAACACTAGCAACTAAATTTTGGACTTTCCAGGCACCTGTGGTCAGCTTCATTACTCTGCCAATTGCACAAGTTCATGCTAATTGGGTGCTTTATTTGGATCTGAAGGCAGTGGCCTTACTGCATCCTGGCATGCAAATGATGTCCCCTGAGGACACGATGGGCAATGAATTTGTCCTGCAGGTCCCTGTGAGAGGCCTTTTCTCTTCTGTAGCTTCCTAAGCAGAAGCTATGGATGATCCACAGACAGAAGGTGGTCATCTCTAACCTGCCCTGTGACAAAGCATGCTGGTCAGCCAGTGGATGCCCCCATCGGTTCCATGCCAGTGGCTGCACCGGGACCCCTGCTTGCAGGCACAGGGAACTCGGAGGAGAGAAGATCAGTTTCCAAGATAATTTAGGTTCAGTCTTTCTTCAAACCAGCCATTGTCCTCTGCTCTAGATCTGACACCGATGATTAATGCGCCTCGTATTTGAGTATTTCTTCTTTTCGGCTTCTTCCTTGCTTTGGGGTTTATTTTCCAGCTGCTGCCAGAGTTTCTCCTCAGAAGAGAGTAAATACAGACTGGAGCATTGCCCTTGGTGTTGCCCTGAAAGCGTCCCAGGTGTCAGATCGCACTGGGCCATTCCTGGAGTAGGTGATGTTACTGTTTAGAGTTCAGTGCTAACCCACCACCTCCACCAATCGAGACCTAAGCCGTTAATTATTCTGAAAATACCAAAAATAAAGATTGCAGGGAAGGCAATTAATAGGATCATACGGTCTATTCCTCATTTGTAATTACATATTATTATTTTTCTCCCTACTTTGTTCCAATAATGATTTAAGGCTGCTTCCAAAGATACACAAAACCCAGCAAAGATAAATAGAAGAAGTGGAACATGAATTATAATGTCATGCCTGCTCACAACATCTCTGCCCCATTCCACATAATAGAACTGAATTCATAACGCCTTTCAAAAATGAGGTAATTCAGCTATTTTGGTGGCAACACTAGGCTCTTTGTAAAGTGAAAGAGTGGTACACGATCATGGAAAAACCATGGAGGGGACACTCGATCCCCTTTCTAATGCTTGCTTTCTTGGTGTGTGACCTTGGGCAAGTCGCTCACCCTCTCTGGACTTCAGCTTCTGAAACTCTCAAATGTCTCTGCCAATCCCTGAGGCTTCCTCCTCTTTCTGACGTCCAAGGGCACCATCAAGGAGGCAGAGGCCAGTACTACTGCCCTCTGGCATGAGGCTTCCTAGAACTACTATTCGAGAGATAGTTTCCCAGGAAGTATACTATGCTCGCACTCTTTCTCTCTCTCTCTCTCTCTCCCCACCTCCCCCCCACCCCTTTTCCTCCCTCCCTATCTGTCTTCTCTCTAACACACCACAGGCACAGAGAAGTCTTTCTGGATGACTGAGATAATAGAACTGAAATTGTCTCCTCCCCCAAGGCAAGGACCCCCCCTTTCAGGAAAGTGACTTTAAGGGTAGCACTGAGGGGATCTTTTTGGGAGGCAGGGAGTCACAACCCTTCTGACCTTTCTGTCCTCCCCTCAGGTGTGAGCTTTCACTTTCTTTCCTCTTCTTGCAGTTCAAGACATTCTTTTATTTATTTTATTTATTTATTTTTTTCTGAGACAGAGTTTTGCTCTTATCCCCCAGGCTGTTGTGCAGTGGCGCGATCTCAGCTCACTGCAACCTCCGCCTCCCAGGTTCAAGTGACTCTCCTGCCTCAGCCTCCTGAGTAGCTGGGATTACAGGCGCCCACCGCCGCACCTGGCTAATTTTTTTTTGTATTTTTAGTAGAGATGGGGTTTTGCCATGTTATCCAGGCTGGTCTCGAACTCCTGACCTCAGGTGATCCGCCCGTCTCGGCCTCCCAAAGTGCTGGAATTATAGGTGTGAGCCACTGTGCCCAGCCCAAGACATTCTTACAACCTGGCCAACTCTGGATCCAGTCTTATCTTCCCTTCACCCCCTCTTAACCGCATCTTCCACTTTTGTATCCAGGCAGCATCTAACACAATGCTTAGCATGTCATTTGCTTAAAACACCAATGCTGTCCTCTGCCCCACACAAAGTCTCCACTGACCCCCTAGTTCCTCTACTGAGTATTCCACAGGCTACAGGGGCCTCCTGAGACTGGGCCCTGATCCCTTGCCTCAGGTGGGAGGCTGCTTGGGAGACTCTGTTTTTGTTGTTGAGACGGAGGCTCGCTCTGTTGCCCAGGCTAGAGTGCAGTAGTGCGATCTTGGCTCACTGCAATCTCTGCCTCCTGGGTTGAAGCCATTCTCCTGCCTCAGCCTCCCGAGTAGCTGGGATTAGAGGCATGCGCCACCACGCCCAGCTAATTTTTGTATTTTTAGTAGAGACAGGGTTTTGCCGTGTTGGCCAGGCTGGTCTCAAACTCCTCAGCTCAGGTGATCTGCCCACCTTGGCCTCCCAAAGTGCTGGGATTACAGGCATGAGCCATCACCCTTGGCCTGAGACTCTGTTTTTTAAGATGCAAGCACACACAACACCTTGCAAATGAAAAGAAGCCAGCCTCAAAGGAATATGCACAATAGGATTCCATTTACATCTAGTTTGGGTGGTGTTTTTTTTTTTTTTTTTGGTGGTGGTGCCGGTGGGGGGGTGGACAGGGTCTCACTCTGTCACCTAGGCTAAAGTGCAGTGGCGCTTTGCCTATGTCAAGTTTTAAAGTGGGCAAAGGTTTTAATCTGAGTTGTTATAAGTCAGGATGGGCCAGGTGCAGTGGCTTGCTCCTGTAATCCCAGCACTTTAGGAGGCAGAGGTGGGTGGATCGCTTGAGCCCAGGAGTTCAAGCCCTGCCTGGGCAACATGGTGAAACCCCATCTCTACACAAACTGCAAAAATAAGCTGGGTGTGGTGGGCGTGCTGTAGTCTCAGCTACTCAGGAGGCTGAGGCTGCAGTGGGCTGTGATCACAGCACTGCACTCCAGCCTGGGTGACAGAGTGAGACTCTGTCTCATTAAAAAAAAGAAGAGGAGTCAAGATGGAGTTATCCTTGGAGATGGGGAGCACAGCGGGACTCCTTGGGGGCTGGGAACACTGCAGGTTGCTCTGGAAGCTGGTTACATGGGTGTGTTAAAATTCATCAAGCTGTACTCTCAGGATTTGTACACTTTTCTGTCTGTGTGCTGTACTTCCAGAAAATAAAAAATAGAAACTAAAAAAAATAATAAACCAGGGAGGAATCAGTTTTAAAACTGCAATCACACTCTGAGCAGATGACCTGATAGCAGGAGTGTGGGGTTGCTCTGAGCCAAGTTGGGGGGTTGGGGGAGGGCAGTGTGCTGCTTCTAGAGACAGCAAGGAAGCAAATTTTGTTAATAAAATCACGTGAATAGAAGCAAACTTACTGCTCCACAGTTGGGGCCGGGGGAGGAGCGGGGTGAGAGTGATGCGCCAGGCAGATGTGCCATATTGGAGGCTTGGCAGCATTTCATCATGGCAGCCCTAGGCATGGCCCAGGCTTCCAGAGTGAAAGCGTGGAGTTGGCAGCATTAACGGGTTGCCTAGGCCCCCACCCTGTCTTCCTCACCTTCTCTGCAGGAACTTCCACTCCAGCCTAAATTGAGTTTTCCGCTATGCCCGGAGCAGACACAGCCTTTCCCCATTGTGGCCCATGCATGTTCCCTGCAGGAATGCCCCTTCTCTCTTCCTCCCCTTAAAACTGCTTCTTCTCCCTGGTCCCCACCAACCACCTGGTTATACATTCCAGAAACCTGAGAATCACCCTTGACCTCTCCAATCCCTTCACTCCCCAAACCGACCCTTCACCAAATCCGTTTTCTTTTCTCTGCGCAGTTTTAGGAGTCCATCCATTTCCCCCACATCCAGCGCCCTGCACTGCCTAGCACAGCTTCTCACCTACGCCATGGCAATGGCCTCCTCACTGGGCCCCCTCCTCTGGCTCCTACCCCTCTGCAGTCCATGGCCCCCACAGCAGCCACCAGCCACAACCACACCCACAAATAACCACTGCTGCTGGGTGCCAGGTGCTGCTCCAGGCTCCCGACACACCCCAGGAAACAAAACAAATACCTGTCCTCGGGGTACTTGTATTCCAGAAGGAGAGAGATGGGCGATAAGCAATAAAGGTAAGAGGTCACAAAATTACCATGGATGGTGGACAGTGATGTATGCCATGGAAAGAAAAGTGGGAGCAGGAAAGAAGCACCTGGAAGGCAGGGTGTGGGGAGAAGGATTTGCAGGATTAAGGTGCTCAGGGGAGGTCTCTTGGGAAAGTGAGATGTGAGCAAAGACTCAACGGAGCCGAGGGAGCAAGCCAAGATTTCTGAGGTGAGAGTTTTGCAGGCAGAGGCAAAGCCAGTGCAAAGGCCCTGTGGTAGGAGACTGCCTGCTGTGTTTAAGGAACAACCAGGATTCTAGGGTGGCCAGATTGCAAAAGAGGAAGAATGATCAGACAGGTAAAAGGGGGGCGGGGGTTGATCCTGCAGCCAGAGCGAGGGTGCTCCAGTGGCTTTCACTATTGAGATAAAGATGGAAGCCCTCAGCCACCCTACTGGGCCCTGCCCCTCAGACCTTGGCTCTGGGCTTCTGTTTCCAGCCCCTTCCCACATCCAGCCGTTGCCACCGGGAGCTGGCTTAGATTTGCGATCCCTCCACCCGCTTCACTTAGTCATTCACAACTCTGTTCAAACAGCACTTCCTCCAAGATACCTTCCCCAAACAGTCATCCAGACCAGTTTAGTGGCTCAGCCTCACCCTCTCAAACCACCCTGCCCTTCCCCTACGCCACAGGCCTCCCCAGTGCACAGCCATCTAGCGTTAAGGCTATAATTACTTCATTTGGTTCATTGCAAATTTGGCAGTTGTTTACTCTGTGCCAAGCACTGTCCTGGGTGCCAGGGCACCGTGGAGAACAGGACTGACAAGGTCCTTATCCTATGGGAGATGGACCATAAACAGAGCAAATAAGGTAACTTTAGATGATGACATGTGCCACACAGAAGATGAAACAGAGCAGTGTGGCTGAGAGTAGTGGGAGGGAAGGCAGCGTTAGCCAGGATGGCTTGGGAGGCCTCTTTGAAAAATTGACTTTGAGCTGAGAAGGAACCAGCTGCATGAGTATGGGGGAAAGAGAGTTTCAGGTAGCCGAGCAACAAGTGCACAGGCCCTGAAGGAGGACCAACCTTGGACCACCTGAGGAAGAGAAGGACAGCCCACATGGCTGGAGCAGAATGGGCTCTCTCTCTCCAGCTGGAAACGGTGCTGCACACGATTCCAGATCCTCTCTGGTCTCTTTGTCATCGCATCCATCCCTTGGGCTTGCTGACCGTTGAAGCTCATGGCATTCATTGAATGAAGGTGTAGCCATCTCATTTCTGCCCAAACTTCGATCCTGCTTTCTCCATGAACTCTTCCCAGCCGCTTCCAGCCCTCCAAGAACAGTCTCTCCTCTATACAAAAACCTCAGAGCCCTCACTTGAGATCTGGGGCTGGTCTACTTGGGGCCAGACACCCCTGGAAATGCTGTGAAAATGGTGGCCCTCGGTGCACATGTCCACTTTGCCAGGGGTACATGCATCAGAGTCCCAGAGGGCCTCAGACACCCAAAATGTTGACGAAACAGGACTCCCAAACCCCTCACTCTGCAGATGAGGAAACTGAGGGCTAGAGGGTAGAATGTGTACCCTGGGCCTACCTGACTTTCTGTCAGGCTGCCAGCTGCCAGGCCACAAGAACTACCCCATCTGGCTGTGGGAAGCCAGCCTGGGGTCCCTTGTTGGCACTTGGTGTCTCAGAGACTGTTCCCTTCTGCATGGTTGTCCTTGTTTTGATCTGTTAACGCACAGTAAGTACCCCATGGTAGGTCAATGTCTTCCCTTCTCAGATTATTCCTTGAGGGCACGATCAGGTGGTTGGTTTTCTTTAATGTTATTTTACTCCTTACTTTGTGTCTGCACAATTCCTGCTGAGGGACTCCACAAGTACTGGCTGCCCAGTCGGCTCCTTCTTCCCATGCCCTAAGGACCATGGAAGCCGCCACTCGGGGCGTTAACTGGCTTGTGGTCAGGCCTGTGGCTGGATATTCTTAGCAGCCTTCGGTCACCCATCCCGAAAATTTAAACTCCCCGGTCACTGGGGCTTAGATCTCTCCCCGCCAAGGGAGAGATGTTTTCTATAATATTTTCAGGCAGTCAGCTCAGTACAGAGCTGAGTGTGCTTTTGCCATCAAAGGCTTAAGCTTTGGGGGTAAGGCCGAGCATCACACTGTCGCTACCCACCACTGCCCCGGGCCTGCCTGACGAGCGGGACTGTTTGGAACTGCTTAGCATGATGGAAGCTTTTGGCCACATCAGAGCCATTATCACATCTGACCTCGTTCCTGGGCCCTGGGGCAGCTCGGAGGCCTGGGAGTCTCGGGCACTTACTGGCCTTCCTGTAGAGATGTCCACTGTGGGTCAAATGGCAACTTAAAAACAGGCATGGGGATTAGAGATCTCCATTTGGGCCATTTCCTTAACCTGCTAGGTGAATTCCCCTTCTAAATGCAACTGTTTCTCTCACTTTCAAGGAGATACCATATTCGGCTTGCCATCAAGCTCTGTGTGCAGTGGCAGGGAGTGAGAACAAGGATTGAGAAGGGGTCTTAGGGACCCTCCAACAGAGCAATATGGAGGGGAGGGTGGTGTATAGTCAGTAGGGGTACAGCAGTCACTTAAGCACACTTTTTTTTTTTTTTTTTTTTTTGAGACAGTTTCACTCTTGTCACCCAGACTGGAGTGCAATGGTGCGGACTCGGCTCACTGCAACCTCCGCCTCCCGGGTTCAAGCGATTCTCCTGCCTCAGCCTCCCGAGTAGCTGGGATTACAGGCATGCATCACCATGCCCGGCTAAGTTTTTTATATTTTTAGTAGAGACGGGGTTTCACCATATTGTCCAGGCTGGTATGGAACTCCTGACCTTGTGATCCGCCCACCTCGGCCTCCCAAAGTGCTGGGATTACAGGTGTGAGCCACCGCGCCCGGCCTTCTTTTTTTCTTCCACACTTTCTGATTTCTCTTGGGGTGGCTACATCTGCAGCTGTGTTTTTCCTCCATTTATCTGGCTCTGGAAGTGCAAGAGCACAGACTGGGAGGAGACGTGGGCTAGGGGAAGAGAAGGTTTCCTGGTTGTGTGTGTGTGTGTGTGTGCACGCGCGCACGCATAAGAGGGTTCAGAGGAAGCAGAAATGTTTCCTCTCTCCCAGCACTACCATTCCACCAATCCATAGCAAGCAAAACTCAGGCTGAATGTTCAAACCCCATGCTTTTAAGGATGCCACATGGTGAGAAAGGGCCACCATGTAATGAATCCTGGGAAAAGGCCAGGGCCCTTGGGAGCGGGAGAATAAGCACCAGAGAAGCTGATAGGAGAAACCTTCAGAATACCCACTGGCCTCTTTGCAACTTTGGGAATTGAGAGAACTCAGGGGAATATGGTGAACTACGGACTTAAGCGGACCATAAAGATTTTGAACTATTGGTCAGTCAGGGTGGCTCATGCCTATAATCCCGGCACTTTGGGAGGCTGAAGCAGGAGGATCGCTTGAGGTCAAGAGTTCACAACCAGCCTGGGAAACATAGCAAGACCCCATCTCTATATACAATTTTTTTTTCTTTGAGACAGCGTCTCACTCTGTCACCCAGGCTGGAGTGCAGTGGCACGATCTTGGATCACTACAACCTTCGCCTCCTGGGCTCAAGCAATCCTCCCGCCTCAGCCTCCCAAGTAGCTGAGACTACAGGCATGCATCACCATGCCTGGCTAATTTTCTTATTTTTTGTAGAGACGGGATTTTGTCATGTTGTCTGAAACTCCTGGGCTCGAGTGATCCGCCCACGTCGGCTTCCCAAAGTGCTGGGATTACACACGTGAGCCACGGCACCTAGCCCTTACAATTTTTTAAAAAGGTTTTAAAATCAATTCTATTCCACAAACACTTCCTTTTGAGAGGGGGGTCTCACTCTGTCACCCAGGCTGGAATTCAGTGGCGAGATCATGGCCCACTGCAGACTTGACCTCCCGGGCTCAACCAATCCTCCCACCTCAGCCTCCCGAGTCGCTGAGACTACAGGCACACACCACCACCACCTGGCTAATTTTTTGGTATTTTTTGTATTTTCTCAAACTCCTGGGTTCAAGTGATCCACCTGCTTCAGCCTCCCAAAGTGCTAGGATTACAGGGCCACTGTGACTGGCCCACAAACCCTTCTGAAACACCCCTTACATATATGTACAGAGCTATGAAAATAAGTAAGACATACCCTTAAGGGAGGCCGCCCTGGGAAAGACATTCTAGGCATCTTGTGGGGAGTGTTGGGTCAGACAGAGGACAGAGGGGTGTGTGTGGCGTCGGGGGGGTGGGTTGGGGAGGAGGGGATAAAAGCACACGTGGCCAGCCTGCTTTGTCCTGTTCTGGAAGGCCATCCAGTCTGCTCAAGGGCAGCTGAACAAGTGGGAAGAGAGGTGGCAAAGGCAGATGAGGCACACAGCCTGCTGTGTGCCAGGGAGTGATGCATTGGGGCAGCAGCTCCAGCAGCTGCCTGGAGAAGGTGGTTGATTATGGGAGAAATTGACTGTGGAGTCTCACTCTGTCACCCAGGCTGGAGTGCAGTGGCGAGATCTCAGCTCAAGTCAACCTTTGTCTCCTGGGTTCAAGTGATTCTCCCGCCTCAGCCTCCCTAGTAGCTGGGACTACAGGTGCACACCACCACGCCTGGCTAATTTTTGTATTTTTACTAGAGACGGGGTTTCACCATGTTGGCCAGGCTGGTCTTGGAACTCTTGACCTCAAGTGATCCATCTGCCTCGACCTCCCAAAGTGCTGTGATTACAGGCATGAGCCACCACATCTGGACCTCTTCAGTCTCTTCTAATCACTACATTTTTCCTCCCTCACGCCCAACCAAGTGAGTGAGCCACCATGGAAATGTATCATCCAGCATCCCAGCTTCAACTCCTCCACCTGAAGCCCCAAACATTGTGAGCAGAGACAATCCATCCCTGCTGTACTTTATCTGAATTCCTGACCCACAGAAATCAAGAGATAGAATACATTGTTATTGTTGGTTTATGCCACTACATTTTTGGGCAACTTGTTATGCAGCATTAGATAACTAATATGGGGGTGGGTGAGTTCCCTCAGAGCTGTCACAGCTGAGTGTGTTCACAGAAGTTAATGGCAAGCCTAGAGGGCACATGTCTCACAGCCTCCAGGCAGACAGAAGAAGTCACTAAAGAATCATCTGGGAGTCGGCCAGGCGTGGTGGCTCATGCCTGTAATCCCAGCACTTTGGGAGGCCGAGGCGGGCGGATCACGAGGTCGAGAGATTGAGACCATCCTGGCCAACATGGTGAAACCCCGTCTCTACTAAAAAAAAAATACAAAAATTAGCTGGGCGTGGTGGTGCGTGCCTGTAGTCCCAGCTACTCGGGAGGCTGAGGCAGGAGAATCGCTTGAACCTGGGAGGCGGAGGTTGCAGTGAGCCAAGATCATGCCACTGCACTCCAGCCTGGTGACAGAGCGAGACTCCGTCTCAAAAAAAAAAAAAAAAGAATCATCTGGGGCTGGGGCTGGGTGGTGGCTCACACCTGTAATCCCAGCAGTTTGGGAGGCCAAGGTGGGCAGATCACCTGAGGTCAGGAGATCGAGACCAGCCTGGCTAACAGAGTGAAACCCCACTTCTACTAAAAATACAAAAAATTAGCTGGGTATGGTGGTGCGTGCCTGTAATCCCAGCTACTCGGGTGCCTAAGGCAGGAGAATCGTTTGAACCTGGGAGGCAGACGTTGCAGTGAGCCGAGATCGTGCCATTGCACTCCAGCTCGGGCAACAAGAGCAAAACTCCATCAAAAAAAGAAAAGAAAAGAAAAGAAAAAAAACCACGAAAACAACAACAAAAAAGAATCATCTGGCTGGCCACAGTGGCTCGCACTTTGGGAGGCCAAGGTGGGCAGATGGCTTGAGCCCAAGAGTTTGAGACCAGCCTGGTCAACATGGCGAAACCCTGTCTCTACTGAAAATACAAAAATTAGCCGGGTATGGTGGCGTGCGCCTGTGGTCACAGCTACCCAGGAGGCTGAGATGGGAGGATTGCTTGAGCCTGAGAGGTGGAGGTTGCAGTGAGCTGAGATGGCACCACTGCACTCCAGCCTGTCTCAAAGAAAAATAAAAAAAAAAAAAAAGAGGAGGTTAGGACACACACACACACACATTGGGAAGAACATGTGAAGACACAACAAAGAAGGTGGCCATCTTCAAGCCAAGGAGAGAGATCTCAGAAGGAACCAACCCTGCTGACAACTTGTTCTTGGACTTGCAGCCTCCAGAACAGTAAGACAATATATTTCAGTTGTTTGAGTCACCCAGTGTATATTACTTTGTTATGGCAGCCCCAGCAGACTAATCTAGGGTGGAATCTCCATCTCTTCCTCGAGGATCTGGGTTGGCATCATGACTTGCTCTGACCAATAGAATGCACCAGAAGTGACACTGTGTGACTTCTGAGGCGAAGCCTTAAGAGACTTTGTAGCTTCCTGCTTCACCCTCTCAGGCAGTTCTGAGGCTGCCACGTAAGGAAGCCAGTCTCACATACTTGAGGATGTGAAGCCACAGGGAGAAGAGTGACAGTTCACTGCAGCTGACAGCTGGCACCAACTGCCACACTGTTCATGAGGCCATCTTGGATCTCCCCACAGCTGTTGGCTAGCTGACTGCAGCTGCATGAGTAAACCCAGATGTAACCAGCAGAGGAACAGCCCAGCCAACTTACCCAATTGTGATAGAAGAAGAAATTGTTGCTTTAAGCTACTATGGTTTAGAGTGTTTTGTTACATAGCAATAGCAAACTGATATATCTCATTGAAATATACTCTAGAAGAGTTTCCATCCAAAAGTCTTAGAAGCAAGTCTGTTGACTAGGCAGTGGCTCACACCTGTGATCCTAGAACTTTGGGAGGCTGAGGCAGGATGATCACTTGAGCCCAGGAGTTCGACACCAGCCTGGGCAACATAGTGAGACCCTGTCTTAAAAAAAAAAAATTAAAATCTGGCCAGGAGTGGTGGCTCTCACCTGCGGTCCCAGCTACTGAGGAGGCTGAGGTGGGAGGATCACTTAAGCCCAGGAATTTGATGCTGCAGTGAGCTATGATCATGCCACTGCGCTCCAGAGCAAAACCTTGTCTCAAAATAAATAAATAAATAAATAAATAAATAAATAAATAAATAAATTTTTTTTAAAAAAAGGCAGCAAGAATACTGGGGAAGAGGCCGAGCGCTGTGGCTCACGCCTGTAATCCCAGCACTTTGGGAGGCCGAGGCGGGCAGATCACGAGATCAGGAGTTCAAGACCAGCCTGGCCAATATGGTGAAACCCCATCTCTACTAAAAATACAAATATTAGCCGGGAGTGGTGGCATGCACCTGTAGTCCCAGCTACTTGGGTGCCTGAGGCAGGAGAATCTCTTGAATCCGGAAGGAGGAAGTTGTAGTGAGCTGAGATCACACCACCGAACTCCAGCCTGGGCAACAGAGTGAGACTCCTTCTAAAAAACAAACAAAAAAACAAAAAAGTATATTGGGTTAGAAGCCAGGTGCAGCGGCTCACAGCTGTAATCCCAGCACTTTGGGAGGCCGAGGCGGGCGGATCATTTGATCTCAGGAGTTTGAGACCAGCCTGGCCAACATGGCAAAACCCCGTCTCTACAAAAAATACAAAAATTAGCTCGGCTTGGTGGCACACACCTGTGATCCCAGCGACTTGGGACGCTGAGGCTGGAGAATCGCTTGAACCCGGAAAGCAGAGGTTGCAGTGAGCCCAGATCACGCCACCGCACTCTAGCCTGGGCAACAGAGTGAGACCCTGTCTCCAAAAAAAAGAATATTGGGGAAAATCTCCAATGGCATCTGTGCTTACTGATTCCAATTCTAGGGCACAGCATAGATGTAACTCAGGAAATATAAGGGAGCAGGGACCACCTTGCCTGAATCATCAGGGGAAAGAAAGGAATACCTCCTTTTCTTTATCTGCCCTCCAATAATAAGTGGCTGCCTATGCAAGTCATACCCTCAGATGGCTTTTTGTAAAAAACTATGTTGCCCAGGCTGGTGTCAAACTCCCAGCCTCAAGCAATCCTCCCGCCTCAGCCTCTGGAGTAGCTGGGATTACAGGCGTGCAGATGTCTATTAGTCAAATACTCTCTGGATACACAGGCCTAGAATCACCATGGAAATAGCTGCCATTTATTAAGTACCTACTATGTACTTGTTGCATATTCAATGCATTCCCTTATTCAATCCTCATGGAAGTACGGTCAAAATGAGGCACTAGTCACAACTAAATGACCCTATTTTGCACATGATGAAACTGAGACTCAGAGAGGTTAAGCGGCTCTCCTGAGGTCACAGAGCTAGTGGGCATAGACTCCCAAATGGACAGTCTTTCCTCTTATCCAAGGTGTGATGTTTAAGGAAGGTGACATAGGAGAACGGGGATCTCAGCCCAAGTGAGTAGAAACAGGAAAAGTTAGCCGGGCGCGGTGGCTCATGCCTATAATCCTAGCACTTTGGGAGGCTGAGGCAGGCAGATCACGAGGTCAAGAGATCGAGACCATCCTGGCCAAAATGGTGAAACCCCGTCTCTACTAAAAATACAAAAATTAGCTGGGTATGTTGGCACGTGCCTGTAGTCCCAGCTACTCGGGAGGCTGAGGCAGGAGGATCACTTGAACTCAGGAGGCAGAGGTTGCAGTGAGCCAAGATCATGTCACTGCACTCCAGCCTGGCGACAGTGAGACTCCGTCTCAAAAAAAAAAAAAGAAGAAGAGGAAAAGCTGGTCACATAATGGGGGGGCCAGGCCTCAGTGGCAGGGCTGGGGCCAGGCCAGGTATATAAGTAGAAGGAAGAACTGTGGGCAGAGCTTCCAGGAAATGTCTTAGGGAGAAGGGGAAACAGTCCAGACGGAGGGAGGGAGGAGCTGCGGGGCCTTAGGGAGGTGGGGGTTGGGGTATGGGCGAAAGCTGTTTCACTGTCCTTTCCTTGGGAGCAGGAGTGGTGGCTCTGCCTCTAAGAACAGACTCCTTGCCGGGTGCGGTGGCTCACGCCTGTAAACCCAGCAGGCGTGGGAGGCTGAGGCAGGCGGATAGCTTGAGGTCAGGAGTTCGAGACCAGCCTGGACAACATGACGAAACCCCGTCTCTACCAAAAATACAAAAATTAGCTGGGCGTGGTGGCGCACACCTGTAGTCCTAGCTACTTGGGAGGCTGAGGCACGAGAATTGTATGAACCAGTGAGCCAAGATCATGCCACTGCACTCCAGCCTGGGCAACAGAGCGAGACTCCATCCAAAAAAAAAAAAAAGAAGAAGAACAGACTTCACCCGTGCAGCAGGCACCTCCTCTACCACCCTCCGGGCCTTCTCCTCCATGACTCTGCCTCCCCTGCCCCAGCAACTCCCTATGCACCTGCCCTCCTTCCCTGTCCCTCTTCATCTAAATCTTCAACAGGTGGAGAGCAGCCTGATTAAGGGTGCACCCCAATTCCCTCCTTGTGGTCACACTATGAGGTGGGCACTTAGTTACTCTCCTTTTACAGGTGAGGAAACTGAGGCATGGAGACTGAGGGGAGGGCAGCCTGCACTATGACCTATCCTAATGACTCAATCTGGGAGGTTTCCCCTGGCCTTCCTGGTCCTCCAAGACCCGCTCTGCCAGGGATTCCGGGGTGCTGACTCACACATCACTCCTTCAGGCCCATGGTGTGAGTTCGTCAATGAGATCATGGAGACGTGTGACCATTTTTAGCCCTTGGCTAGGTGTGGGGCACATAGAAGGAGCCCCATCATGTGTCGCATCGCTGTGCAGCTCCAAGCCTACCCCTGTCTGCTCTCAGCAAGGCAGCTGCTGCATGTGAGGCTTGGTGGTAATGAGGGAAGCATGTCGGTGGGGAGGTTCAGGAGCCCCAGAAGGAAAAGAAAGAGGACCAGAGAGAGCAGGTTCCTCGGAGTGCTAAACACAGGCCCAACTGCCTTTTTCAGGAATAAGGGTGTGGGCCAGAGGGGCAAACGACCCCCTCCACAAATGCCAGTGAATTGCAGCAGGCACATAATGGCTCCTCCCTCTTGTGTCCTGCCTTCCAAGGGTACCCTATTTGGCAAATCCTACCCACTCTGGCAGCCCCTGGAACCCAGCCACCCTCTCAATGCCCCTCATCCTGAGGCATCTGTCATGCAAGCCACCCCCCACCTTCCCTGGGGAGCTGGCTTGCTGGCCCCAGTGGTCTCAATGTGACCTTTCCTCAGCTCCTCCACTGTCTCCAGACCTAAGGTGAAGAAAGCAAGGTCAGAGAAGGGGCCCACTCATGACCGTGAGACAGAAGACCCACGCCAACCAAAGCTGCTCTCTTTCTCTCCAGCTGCCCCTCAGGGCACCATTGCAACAGTTGACCCTCCTGGGCCCCAAACCAGGTTGTCTGACCTGAAAACACTCAGTACTCAGCCAGGTGTTCCCATTCGGAGCCCAGTGAGCTTGCACTTGAGATCAGGCACATGGGTAAGGCTGATATGGGGGTGACAGTGAACCACAGATCTTGCAGACCCAACCTCCTGAGAGAGCTGAGCTGGTCAGAATGAGAAGGTGCTCACTGCACCCTGCATTTACTATCCAAAAGGACTAGAAATGACTAGAAACTGAGAAAAACAGGCCAGGCGCAGTGGCTCACGCCTGTAATCCCAGCACTTTGTAAGGCCGAGGCAGGCAGATCACCTGAGGTCGGGAGTTCGAGACCAGCATGGAGAAATCCCATCTCTACTAAAAATACAAAATTAGCCAGGCGTGGTGGCACATGCCTGTAATTGCAGCTACTCAGGAGGCTGAGGCAGGAGAATCGCTTGAACCCAGGAGGCAGAGGTTGCAGTGAGCCAAGATCGCGCCATTGCACTCTAGCCTCGGCAACAAGAGCGAAACTGTCACAAAAAGAGAAGAGAAGAGAAGAGGAGACAAGACTGAGAAAAACGGTCCCTATGGCCCAGTAGACATGAACAACTGCAAGCGACTGGAGACCTGGCACCTGGCACTGGCTTTACCCTGTTAGCTTCCAGGCCTCAAATTAGAAGGAGGAGGGGAACTCATGCTTGTCCAGCACTTCAGCAAGATCATCTCACTGAATCCTCATAACAACCCCAT